>NW_008825072.1:346393-373551 GCF_000699105.1 Pygoscelis adeliae
AATAAGTTAAGGAACGCGCCCCCCCCCCCCCCCCCCCCCCGGTTTGATCTGATAATCAGCTGATTTACTAAATTAACAACCTCCTGGGAGAGACTCTTTGCCCAAAAGGCAGTTTGACTGTGTATGGCAAAGTAAGGTCAGACCATTGATGCAAATCATTCTGTTACTATTTTCTGAATTTCATACTGCCTGGATTTATATATTATTAAGTGTCCAGAATAATGATCACCAGCTGGAGTCTAAAACCATGATCAGAAGAGCAACAAACAGGGCAGCAGCCTTCAGGCTGTGCAGCACCTGAAACACATGCTGTACCTCACTGACTGAACTTTATGAACTTATCTACAAGGAAGAGTCTTTAAGTAACCTTATTTTGGCCTCACTTTTTTTTTTCTTATGTGTTTCTGGTCATTCTTTAATTCTGAAGACATTTATTAGAAATTAGGGAGGGGGTTTTGACAAAATGAAATTGGTTACAGGGGTACATAGAAAACCACTACACCATTCTTTATTTTCCCATGTGCATTCTCTGGGTTGATTTTTATATTAGTTGCACCACACATTGCTACATGCTTATATAGATATTAATGCCCCAATTACATAGGACTCAGATCAATACCATCTGGACATTTAAGATACTTAACTGAAGCTCTAATTTGACCTATGCTGCCTCCATAATCAGTAAAGAGAAAAGGCATCCCTTGAGAAATGGTTAGGTCATCTAAGATTTGAATTGCTGCTCTTTTTACTGCAGAATGTACCCCTAAGCTGCGTTCTTCATTAAGTGATTTAAGTTAGAGAGAATCAGCTTATCATATCTGCTGCCTGTCATCTGCTTCTCAAGGATACAGCACTAACTGGGGGCTGGTATGTACAGTCAAGGCTTTGTGTAGAGCTCTTTGTGGTCAGAGATTTTTGCCCAGAGAATGTGGTTTCACAACCCAGCTATGGCGCTATAATAGACGGAAGCAGCTGCTTAGAAAGGGCTTAGTTTTCAATTTACCAGTGAATTTTCCTTTGAGTGCTTTCCTTGTCATATTTTCCTTGAGAAAATACTGATATTTGTATAAACGCATGGGATGTTTCTGTTACAATTAATATGTCTGCATAAACTGCCAAGCTGCTGTCTCTGAAAGAAGTTAATACAACACCTTTTATGAGTGTTTTTGGTTTTGCTGTCTCCTGGTATCCAGTGCCCATCATTTCTAGTAGGTAGGTGACCTTAGCCACCTTCCATCCCCGAATTCTCTGGAAATGGTACCTCTGGGACATCACAATGCAGGAGATGAAGAATTTTGATAACATTTCTTAAAATCCTATTTTTCATGCTAGCTTTATGTTTTCTAAGAAAGAAAAATGAAAACAAATTTGTATTTTCTTGGTGGGACTGCTTGGAGTGAGACCTTAAAAAGACATGTGTTAATTGCTCTTCTATGGGTGCTGCGTAACAAAGTTTAAGCTTTCGATAGCAAAGTGTGAGTGTTTCCAAAACAGAAGGATTATGCCATTTAATTTTTGTTTATCTGTTTATTTTGTTTTCCCCTAGTTTTGCATCTCAGAGGGAACTTTATTTACTACTACACTCATACTTGTTTTCTTTGTGAATTACTGCTAAGCTGAAATATCTCTGTTTGGACTTTCATGTGGGATCAGTAGTTCAGTTTCCTTATGTCCCTCTGGGGACCAACTTCCCTAATGGACCACATGAATTTGATATCAGAGAGGAAATTGAGAGAGACAAGATATTCTGTTGTGACGCCATACAAAGCTGTAGTTCATTTTGTATGCATGGCTTTTTATTTACTTCATGGTTCTCTCTGCATTTGAACTACATCTTCCACTCAACACTGTTTTTTATCCAAAATCAAGTAAGCCATCTTCCCTCATTAAAGATATGTTTCATTTAGAGTATGTGACCTATAGAAAAGAGTACGAAGCATCAGAATTATCAGACATGCAAAGAAGTGTGTGCATAGCAGCACTTCCAAGCTGAAATATCTTAGCAACAGTCTGAAATAATTTACTTTAGATTTCCCGCCACACATATCCAAATCAAAGTCAAATATAGGAAATTTATGTTAAAATTGTTTTTCTTTAAATTCAAAAGCACATTCTCCTTTGTGTTCTGTCACTGATCGTAGTGCTTTCCCAGTGCAGGGATCTGAATACAAAAGAAAAAATGGAAAAGTACTTTAATTTTTCTTACTGTTAGAAAAGCGACCAAGAGCTTCATACAAATATCAAAGTTTTTCCTATTTGATTTTTTTATCCTGAGGACAATTCTCTTTTCATTCCTTTAGTGTACCTCAGGATCATGATCCTTTATTGTATTTGTAATGGTCCTAACATATTGTTATATAATTTTTTTTAATAATTTCCTTTTAAAAACCTTGTAATTTTTTTTTTTTAATATTTTTTTTTTTTAACTTTCATAACAGCAACAGCTCTACATTGGCTCAGCCACTGGAGTTTCACAGCTTCCTTTACACCGCTGTGATGTGTATGGAAAAGCATGTGCTGAGTGTTGCCTTGCGAGAGACCCTTACTGTGCCTGGGATGGTTCATCTTGCTCACGTTACTTCCCCACTGCTAAGAGGTAGGGACAGTTTCAGATGTCTGCGTGGTTTGCTATTTGTTTTAACTGATGGTCTCAATATGACCAGAGGGCTTTGGAGATTTTTCATGGGATGGTTAACCGGAGCCCTTTCTCTTCCAAAGAAAACATAATTGCGGGAGTTACAAGCAATATGAAGTCTTGGTTGATTTAAAGTGAACACTGCTACTTCTTGGGTTGGCTTAAAAAGCTGTTGTAAAAAAACATTCAGAAAAGAGTTGTCTTTGAAATGGATTCATAACTTTATATTCAGTAATAAACAGAAAAAAAAAAAATTCCCTTTCTCCAACATGAGGAGGGGGCTTGATATTAAAATAAAAGAACTATTTGACCAAGTAAATTATCCTGTATTTTCATGAATTCCAATTCAAAAGAAATATTTATAATGTGTTTGGACATGAATGGAAAGTTATTGTTTAGTGATATAAAACATTATTGTTATTATTCAAAAGTATAACTTTTATGTGTTGATGTGTGTCTAAATGCTACCAGATCAGGACAACCACTATTTTACATTCACTCTGCACTGATGCTAAAGGCTTTGCAAGGCAAAGTCTAAGGGAAAACAGACTCTACAAGTGAAAAATATATATTTTTATAAAAAATTTACAAGTCCTAGTTGCCTGGTCTGAAGATTTAAAATAATATTTTCTTTGCCTTTATCTCTGAAATTCTTTCTCTTAAAGTATACAAGTTAGTTACTGAAGAGCTCTTAGCTACTGACGTAGAAATTAGGAATAACTGAATTGATAATCACTTGCAAATAAGAATAGATATTGGTGTAGCATTGAGATTCCCATGATAAATTGGCTAAAATGATAAAAAAGTGTTCACATTAAATTGAATATGCCAAACACCTGACACTTTTAAAGAAACAAGGAGTCCAAGGGTTTATATGCATAAGGAGCCTTTATCTTTGTTTTAAAATTAGTAGCAAATACTTAGTTGAGAATGTAGGGATTCCAAATTCCAGATTTGGATTGGTTGTTGCAGGATGTGAAATGTGGTAAAGGGTGGGAAGTAGCATTCGTGTCACAGACTTTTCAGATGGAGGGGATTAAAATTTCAAGGTTTGCATTACAAGGTATCCTAAACAAGTACTGATGACAAAAGAAAAAACTGCTTATGGAACATCAGGTTCTATTTTGCACCAGGAAACAAAGTTAATCTGAGACAAGCTTTTTTGTGAAATTCTTTAGAAAAGAATTAAAAAAGAGAAACTGAACCCATTCCAAAAGAAGAGCTGGTCAAATTTTCTCAGCTGCATGGGCTAAATTCAAATCTGCGGTGGGAGCACAGCAGCTTCTCTGTAGGAGGACGAGGAGAGAGAGAAGAGGGAACAGTGAGGTTTTCAAGAAGAGGCTGAGAGACTAATTTGATCTGAAAGTTTTAAGGCTTAGAAGTCAGTGTGGTTGAGTACTGCCTCTGAGTCGAAGGAGACAGTAAGGTCAGGAATCACTGAGTCACTCTTCTCTGCACCCTGAACCTCATTCTTTCTCAGCATTCACTAATACCCAGTCCTACTCCCAGCCATCTCAAGACCCATAGAGCACATCATCCTGTCATTCATCTGCTTGCACTGATGGAAGAAATAGGGTCCTTTGTCTTTTCCTTATCCGTCTCTCCAACTCACTAAACAGCAGACCGAGCTCACTGTTGTCATCAGAGGTAAAGGGACTGGGACTTCTTTTTACAGGGGTTAAGGGGCAGGGTTACTGGGGCTAAACTGGGTTGCACAGCTACAGGAAAACCTTGGGGTGCAGAATTTACTCTTCTTGAGGCCACTATGAAAGAAAAAGTAAGTCCTGGGAGGCTGGGATCCTGACAATGCATTCAGAAAAAGCCACTGTCCCCCCCTTACTTTCCCCCATTTTTCCCTTGGCAGCAGCAGCAGCAGAATAAAGGTCTGTGTTACTGGGGGAGAGGATCCTCTGTTTACCTGGTACCTGCTGTACCCACTGCCTCAAGCCAGCTTTGAATGCATCTATAACAAAATCAGCATTGCTGGAAACAGCTTCAATGTCAACATTTTCCTAATAATGAACCCTTGTAATTTTAGGCTCCTGAAATATTGGGAAAGTTGAGTCCTGAGGCAATTGCACAGATGCTTTACTAATAGTTGGTTTTGGGGTTTTGTTTCTTGGGGTTTTTGTTTGGGTTTTTTTTCCTTCTTTTTGAAAAAGGAGCTTTTATGAGCCATGATTTTAATTTACTTTTCTTTCTTTGTGTATTTTACAAGTCTAAATGACAGTTCAGAGCTCCTGTAGTGTGACCACTTAACTTTACCCCATGCAGATGTGTTCTGGTTCATATTTCATAAATCATTGTGTTGATACAATGGTGATATGTGCGACATTTTCCTGAGATTCTAACTAAATATCTCATCCAAACTCCATTGACAGTAACATCAGTCTTTCCACAGACTTCTTTTCTACATATAGTATCCTATAAATATGCTGCGTTTCAAAATTTAGGAAGGAGTAACAAAATTTTATGGTTCGTTACGTCTTGGGTGTATTTTTAGTAATTGGTAATGAGTAATATGAAGATTATATCTGAAATTAGGATTAGTACATTTTTTGACTCATGTCAATCAACAGAAGATTCCTTCTTACTAAAGCATAATAAGATGTCCTAATTCATAATTTTAAAGAAGTTTTTATTCAGAAAAATATAAAAAAATGCACATCCTGACTTCTTTTTTTTTCCCAAAAAAACCCTGTTGCCATACTTCACGTAACTAATTTCAGGTTTAACATTTCAGTAGTTTTCAGTGGAAAAAAATATGGTTAAAATCTTTCAGCCAAGAGGAGTCAGCTGTGCAGTTGATGGTGCCTCTGTGAGAACTCTTAGTATGTGCTGATTCTGGGCTGTTAGTGAGAGTCTGCAAATAGGGCTAGTGAACAGAAGAGAGATGGTCTCTGTACTGCAGAACAATGGCTTTTTAAAAATGTGGGCTGTTGTCACAAGGGAGTGACCAACAGTGCTTTTTACAAGGCTACTTGACTTTTGCATATCCGTTGCTGGATGCCATATTCTGAAATCACAGCATTGTTCAGCAGCCTAATCCTCTTTGTTTTCCCCTAATTTTGCAAGCCCTCAGGCTTTCTCCAATTCCTAAAGTAAAGTGCTCACACTTGAAACACATCTTTGTTTGCCTTGTTCTTTTTTCGTTTTTTTTTTATATGAAACGCTTTTCTCTGGCTCAGTTGAATCTTGTGTCACAGCTATTTAAATAAAAATAGGAGCAGACAAAGAGAGAACAACAAATGCAAAATAAAACTGTACTTAAAAGCTTTCTTCTGTGAAATACAACATATTTTAGCACAGATCAATATGTTTTCCAAAAGAGCCAGTGGAAATCAAACTGGGGAAAGAATATACTGTGTTAAATGGACATGCAAAAAAGCTATATCCCAGACTCAAGCTACAAAGGATGGAATAAATGACATTTCAAAATCTTCCTATCCAAGTGTTTTCTGTTTATTCTAAAGACAAGGCCATTTGCAGCAGTTTTGGAAAAGGTTTTTTCAGAAATGTTTTGGTGAGATCTGTAGTGGCTGAAATGATCTATGTTTTTTAATTTAGATTTTGTAGAAAATACAGCACTTTGACATTCTTTCAAAGCCATCCATCCTAACATTTAATTTATCTAAAAGATGCCGTGATACTTAAAGTATTCTGTACTTGCAGAAAAGCTACAAAACATGTAGCTTCTTCATGTTCTTTGATGCATGTTAAACTGTACTGTATATACTTCGATCCCTTAGCAGTCTCTGTATCTATGAATCAAGTAATGAATTTGTCTGTGATCAATATTGCCAACACAATGAAAATAAACTTCATAGGCTCAGTGCAAGAGGGATATGTTTACCAGTTCTGAAGACTTTACCTGTAAGAGTAAAGGCTGATTCTACAAACTGTGATAATGCATAGAATATAGTATAACAATATGACTTCCTTCCTAGTGTTGTTTAGGTTACTTGTGACCAATGCAATTATATATATGTTCCATTTGTTACTCTTCAGTCATGGTAAATGTGAATGCTGACCACTGAGAAGGTCACTAACAGTTTTCAAATATGATATTTGCAGACGTACTAGACGACAAGACATCCGAAATGGAGACCCACTTACCCACTGCTCAGACCTGCAGCATCATGGTGAGTTATGGGTATGACTGAAGTACAACTAATTTGTATGTAATTTACATACTGTGCATGAGTAGAGTAGGGAGCACATGAATGATTTGTTGGTGAAATTGTCTTGAACATCTGCGAAAGATGAATACAATATATCATTATCCCAATTTATATTGCTTACGATGGCCTGGATCAGACACTAAAGACTGTTTTTTGTTGTTTTTCCTCAAGTTAACAGTTTTAAGCATTTTAATTTTTCTGCTTCATTTACCTGATAATACCGTACCATCAGGCTAGGTATATTATGTTAGAAAAGAGTCGCATCTCCTTCAGAACAGCAAGAAGCATGTACGTGTTGCTTCATATAGTTTGCATAGGATGATAACCAAACACATAATTAACTACCTTGGCTGAATATGGAATGGTCTTTGTTGTAGGTGCCACACTAGCAGCCCTTAAGATCAGGATGTTCCTTGCAGTAGGCCTGTCCCATGTGCTTTCAGCATGGGTTTTCTTTGACATCTTTTGGTTTTCTTTTTTGTTGGTTGTTTCCTTTTCACAGTGTATTGACCAGATCTTCCTTTCTTGAATTGTTTGGCTGATAAACTTGTCACGGTTACCAATTTGTTGCCAAACTCTTCAGAAGATCTTCACTTAGAAAATGAAAAATGTCCATTTTGCTATAAGTGAAGAGAACAGTTAGGCAATACTTCCCTCTGCTGGAAAACAATGATTACTCATGTTTGTGGTATGTGTATAACAACAGTTAAACCACTGAACAGATTTCTGGGAAAAATAAAGAAGAGGTGGCTGAAAATGAAGATACCTCAAACCACTCATGTCCTTCCAGTCCTTGTAATAGCAAGAATGATAAACAGTCCAAAGTTGTACTTTTGTGTCAGCTATAATTCACCACCACTACATTTCAGTAATAGTTTTCTCTATCTTCCTTTTAATCATTTGAAACTCGCAGCTAACATTACTATAGCTTTTCTTTTTACTTCTTGATTGTCAGACTCAGGCCAAGCTACTCAGAGGGGAGAAGGGTTTGGAAAAGTGCATGAATAGACTATGACCAATATGTAGTTGTCACGTTTTGAGAACTCATGAATGTACAACTAGTTTAGATTTGAACTAGTCAGTGTGGACTAGTAGAAAGTTCACAAATTTCCAGTTGCATGGATATCTAGTAATGCTTATACAGTGCAGATGAGACCATCCATATTTTGGGGCTAAGATGAGATTTTCAGTTCCCCAATAGGAAAATTTCACAAGACACTAAATGTGGATTTTATTACCAGCAGAAGCATGTCTTAGCTTTACCTTTTTACTTTATGGACATTCTACTCATGAGTAAAATGGTGATCTGGTCTACCACATGTCCAGTTTTTTTAACGTTCTCTTGCCCTTGCTAGCTGTGCTTTATACAACTGTAGGTCAGTTCTTTATTTTCATAGACAAGAAAAGGATTTCAAAACACTTTGTTTTTTATGTCTTCCTATATTTGGTAAACCTATTTGTCTGAAAAAATATCTTCTCTCCAAAGGGAAGAGCATAATCCAGCACAGTTTTTTCATGGCAACAACCATGAGGACTCAAGGTCAGGAAAAAGCTATTATATAGTACATTTGATCACAAGGAGCTTTAATACAGCTTTGTCAAAATGAGCAGAGCAAGTATGAGACAAGATATCACTGAAAATTTTACTTAACGGTGAAATGAAGTGTGATTAGAAGAATAAGTAACTTACAAAAAATACTGAGGGAATGCATTTCTAGGTTCTAGACTTTAAGGATGTGTTGTCAAAATACTTTATGAATGTTTTAGATTGTTCTTGAGTGAAATTTTCTCTAAATTAATTCTGAGTTGTAAATCTATAAAATTTTCCTAAATTTACTTGTCACTTATATATGATCATGCATTGTACATACAGCTGCATGGCCTATAAACTTCCTATGCCAACTTATTCTGAGTTTTTTCCTTGGTTATGACTAGTAGTTTCCTGGACAACAGATGAAGAATTGGGTTTGTTTACAGACAAAAATAAGCTCCAGCAATCATTTACTACTTGTCTGCGCATTCCTTTGCAGTAACTGCCAGTTGATTCTCCATGTGAATCAACAGACACAAGAAAAAAGAACAATCTCTTAATGTACATCTCACTTTTAAAGACATTACAGAAACTTACTTAGATATCAGTCTGAAGCAATAGTGCTTTTAATAAGGTTTAGGTAGCTCTTTCAGTTGCCCTTTTGTGCAAATGTATAAGAAGTAGTAGAAAATGACTACACAACAACGTTAAAGGGAGCTGAGGATCCTTAGCTGTACAGGTGTTTGGCCAGACGTTAATGCTTAAACCTGAAAGCATGATCACCTTTGTGTCAGCTAAAGAACAATTTTTTTTTTAAGCGTAACATACTAGTGCTATCAACAAATTAATCAAGTTCTTTTTTTGAAGAATTTGTAAAAGAAGATGCACCTTTTCTTAGGTGATTTATCCCAGGGGAAGCTCAAAGAATCACTCTGAATTTAACTGTATAGTGAGATTCATTCATCTGCAAAGCAATCTTGGTATAAGTACTTAGCTTTTCATACTTCTTCGGTTATGTCAGAAATCATGTATTTAAAGGATATTTATCAGGGTAGTAAACTGATACTGCTGTTGGCTTCATTTTGGGAATTACAGCTCTCCGACAGGATTTTGGGTTGAATTTCATAACCAACTTCATGACTTCTAGTTTTCTAATTCCTCCAGCTGCTCTTCTGAACTTCCCAGACTTTCATTCTTCCTTCTAGTCTCTTCAGCTTCTCCCGCAGTCCCAGAGCTTCACTCTGATCCTGTGATTATTCCATCACTTTGCTTACTTTCTTGCACTCCACGTGCCTAATATTACATGAACTTTATAGACATTTCTGGACCTGCCTTCTGCTCCCTTAAATCATGGAAATGGAATTTGAAGGATCTCTTAAATCCTTCCTCTCTTATTGCATGACTGTCACCCATACTATATTTTCTGGAGCTGTGAGGAAATTTAAAGGGGGCTTCTGCCACTTTCCATGGTGATCTCTAACACACTAGAATACCATGGACCAGACCCAAGAAAACACTCAGAAGTTTGAAGTGGCATCAGAGCACCCACCTTCAAGGTAACTTCCATGAAAACTTGTGATTAGCTTCCTAGATACCAAGAATCTCCTAGGTACCTAAGTTTTCCAGCAGAAACTTCTCTATATACTTAAAAATATGCTACTGTTCATGGGCGGTAGGATCTTTGCCAAAGAAATATCTATTTTTGTCCTTTGTACTGATATTTAGGATCTAGAAGACTGTCTCCTTGGATCTAATGAGACCAGCATTACATGTGCTCTGCTCCTGTATAATTCACTTGGACCATGCTGCGTTCAGGAAAATATAATCAAGTGGTGCTGCGAGCCACCTAATCAGTAACCTGCTAGTTAAATCAACCATTTAGGGTGTGGGAGAAGAGGACTCAAAGTCCATTTAGGCTTAGGAGATTGACTTGATAGCTCTACTTCCAATACAAGCACCCAAATTATCTTGTTGAAGTTGGGCCATTCTGCAACCATGATTCAAAGTTCCTGGAGCCTGGGAGAGAGGAATTGAAATAGAGCATGCATCCTAGGGTGAAATCCCTGTGTTTCCATCCTTTATTCTGGAAGCCTGTAAATCTCTGTTCCATAGAAACATATTGCCGGAGTAGTAACGTATGTGTCCCTGGCTATAAAAGGAGACGTTTCATACTGACTGTCTTATGCTGCAGCTCTACATGTGCTATCTATTGTGGATCCCAGTTCAGATATCAAACTGCCTCTCGTTGACTATGTGAGAAGCTTTGGCTGCCTACTCAGCCATGTGATTTCTGTTCCTAAATTAGAGTACCTAACTGGAAACAGAAGAGTCAGGACATCAGTCAGCCATTCACAATGTTGAATCTGGACCCATGAGTTATCAGCCAATCATTTCCATTTCCAATCTTTATCTCATCACTTCCAGTTATATGCAGTTAATCTCTTCACTTATTTCCAGTTCCTCTGTTTCATTGACACAAATTCACCCATGTTCCATCTCAGACCTTACAACTGGTACCCTTGGCTACATTCTCTTCCAGTTGTCTTACTCTTCTCTTGCTGCTTTGCTTTCTAATTCATTCCACCATTGCTCCCCATCTTCCTGGCCCAAAGCTGCACTGATATTTTTCAGAAGGATGTGGTGTCATAAAAGTTGTTTCACTTAGTTGCCTACGTGGCACCCCACTTACTTGCTGGAAAGGTTCACAATCCAGCAGAGGAAAGTAAGCTAACCCATTCCCTATTTGTTTAGTGTTAATAGGCCATTTGATGTTTCCTTACTGAGAACTGGGCAAGCACCAGTTCCTATTCTGTCCCCCATCCCTTCTTCCATCCTCTCTTAGGGCTGCAAGTCATTATGGAAAGACATATGATTGCTGTATCAACATAAAGCAGGAGCTCAATTTTATTTTTACCTTTGGCTCAGTCATCTAGCAAACAGCCTGTGTTTGCTAAACAACATGGCCAATACGATAAAGGCACAGTGAAAGCAAACAAAACTTGACAAAAGATTTCTCTGAGAGGATTTTAATTAGACATCATTTTCCTGTTAAAACATATAAAAAGAAGTTCCTTAAAGATTTCCAGTGCTAAAGATCAAAAGTGGAAAAGAATGACAAATAATGGCAAAGAGACAGGAAACCCCATGAGATCAACACACTGTTAAATAGTTTACCAACCCCTTCCTCCCCATCTACTCTCAAGGATTATTGTACCATTGCCACTTAAGTCCATAACAGCATTTTAAAGAGCTAAGGTGGAGGGTTGAAATATGATGCTTTACAGCCTCTGCGGTATTGGAGAAGAATCAAATGCCATATAAGTCCTATAGCTATGTGATATTTCCAGCAAGTTGATGAATATCTTGAAACATTGTTGTTACAAAAGGAAGTAATTTATTTAACTTTCTTTTTCCCCTCCCATAATGTCTGGTTTATTAACCTCATTACATTTCCATAAATTATATCAGTATGAGAGGAAATGATTAATTGAAGATTGTTTCCTCAAAAACATTATTCCTGGTCATTAACAGCTTCAGCAAACTGCAGTGCCATATAATCTAAACACATTATACTACTTTTAAATAGCCTCATGTTTTATTACTTTGCTCTAAAGTATTATGATCATAGAGCCCAGGAGGCATCATTACAAACATTCTGCAACTACACCCTGAGTTTTCTCACTGCATACAGTTTGCTATTAAAAATTCTTGTCGTGTCCTAGATGTTTTCCTTGATGAATAATAATGAGGTTTACACAAAATTTCACAATGAAATTCATTAATTTCACATATTGAAATGTTAACAGATGTTAGGATTTAAAATACAAAAATAATTAAAAAAAAAAAAAACTACCAGGGATCCTTACAAAGGTAGAGATGTTGATGGAGATTTTCCAAATGGCATACTGATATGGGGAATTTTGTCTTTTAAGGTTTTTTTCTCTACACACCTTAAGGGAGCCTAATTTCTAAACAAACAAATTCACTTAGCAATTAAGATTTTTCTTTCCTGGTAATTTTTTTTTTTTTCCCCTTCTTGCTTTACAGATAACCCAAGTGGTCAGACCCTGGAGGAAAAGATTATCTATGGAGTAGAGAATAGCAGCACTTTTCTTGAGTGCAGTCCAAAATCTCAGCGTGCTGTAGTCTACTGGCAATTCCAGAAGCAAAATGATGACCACAAAGAAGAGGTACAGTAGAAAAATTTAAGAGATGCAACTAGTCTTCTCTATAAAGATATACTTGAACCTGAGTCCTTCGCAGAATAATGTCCATCTGTATTTTAGTTTAGCAGAATTTCTCCAGAATCTTATAATTTCTGTTGTTCTTCACCATATTCTTACTCTTAACACCATAAAATCCCATAAGCTCTCTAACAGGTTTCACAGACTGTTACATCAGAAAACATTCGTATCCTCTCCCTGGTCAGACCCCCTGCAAAACACGCTGGTTTTCCTTTAGACATCTCAGAAATACAAAAAGGTAGCATGCTATAGAAGTGCCACCTAAAGCATCATACAAGGATTATATTGGACTTAAATATTACAAAGACCTTTAAAATGCCTCAAAAAAAGTGTAACTGCATTCATCTAATCATGCTGTTTGACTGAAACATAGTCTAACAGGAGCATTTCCTATGTACTGCATGCTCTAAGACTTTACTGCCGATAAGACAGACAGAATGAAGAACTGGGAACTGTAGTAGACACAAAGGTATGAAAACTTGTACATTTTTTTCATCAAAAGCAATACTCACAGGGGCAAAAACACTGACTTTCCCTGCTTGCATTACACTAAGCCGATACTTTTTCTCCTTCTCTTGTCACCAACATTCTTATGTTATGACTCACCCTGGTTCTCAAACCATGTTACTATCAAGCTAGGTCACACATATCTTAAGAGAATAATCCACTCTGGTAGGTAGGGAGATCAAACAAAAACTTGTTTGTTGCATTGGAGTATTTGTAAATATACCCAAACTACTCTGAAGCATTTTTTTTTTTTTAAAGCATGTACAAAATACTTAGTTACATTAGCAGCTTTAGATATTTTTGCTGTTTGCTTTGTTTGCGTAAGTAGTAAATTATTTAGAATTTATTTTTGGTGGAGAGAGCAGCAAACAGGTTTATGCCCTTTCTGTCTGCAGTGACGTGTGCATTCAAAGAATGAAATTATATTCTAGATAATAATTAATTCAGAAAAATACAGTATTTTGGACAGCTGCTTTTTGAATATTAAAATTTTGATATTTAATCCTTATTGTTTCTTTGGAAATCCTCCACTTATGCAGAACCCACTTCTATGCATAAGGACTTTTGTAGTAAGGAACAATAGGAAGACAGAGAACCTTTCCCACAAATATATCTAGGCTTGGCTAAAAGATAATGATAAATGTGACCTCAGTAATATAACCAAATTCATCCATGTTGACTCTGCTGGTTATAGGCTTGCATCTTCTGTAATCTTACCAGCAAGTCCATCTGACAGAGTTGACACAGGTCTTTGTTCAGCAGCAGCAGGGACTAAGGAGTAAATTCTTAATCTCCCAAACTTTTTGCAGTGCATCAATAGTTCTTCCAGAGTATTTGAGCCTTCCATAACTACAGATGACTGGCAAGGGCTTTTCCACTCATGTGGTTTTGGGGATTTTTGGCCAAGTTTTACCAGCTGAAAGGAGCAGTACTAAGGAACTAGTATGGTTAGAGGATAATTTTGCACATTTATGAAAGATAACTATTGAAATTACCACTTTTTCTAATACAGATAAAAGTGGATGATCGCATGATCCGGACAGAACAGGGCCTATTGCTACGAAGTCTTCAACGGAGAGACTCTGGTATTTATTTTTGTCATGCTGTGGAGCATGGCTTCATGCAAACTTTGCTCAAAGTGACCCTGGAAGTAATTGATACTGACCACCTGGAAGAGCTGCTCCATAAAGAAGAAGATGGTGATGCCTCCAAGACCAAGGATGCTACCAATAGCATGACCCCCAGTCAAAAGATCTGGTATAGAGACTTCATGCAGTTAATCAATCACCCCAATCTCAACACAATGGATGAGTTCTGTGAGCAGGTTTGGAAAAGAGACCGCAAACAGCGCCGGCAAAGGCCTGCCAATGCGCAGGTGAATACAAATAAGTGGAAGCACCTACAAGAGAATAAAAAAGGTAGGAACAGGAGGACCCATGAATTTGAGAGGGCACCACGGAGTGTCTGAGCTACATTACCTCTAGGAACCTCATCCAAGTAGAAACTTGTATAGACAGATAACTGGAAAAAAATGCAATATTCATGAACTTTTTCATGGCATTATGTGGATGTTTACAAGAGTGGAAAGTTCAAACAATTTCCACCAGATTTAAATAAAATCCATTTCTAACTTTCCTAGTAAGTCCTTCCTCTCTGCTCTGATTCTAAGACCAGAAAGACCGGAGTTTCAAGGATGATAACTCACCCGGATCTAGCTTACTGCTCAAAAAGCCCGGAGCTAGCTTACTGCTCATAAAGTGCTGCAAGGGGGCAGCAGGCAAGTTTTGCTTTTTCTTTTGCCTGAGATATAAACAAAATGCTGTATTTCATGCTGTCGTCTTAAAGAAAAGAAAAACAAAGCCCACCTTTCATCATCAGCACTACCATTTCTAGACTTACATATAAAACTGCATGAACTCATTAAGCTGATGAACGTCTAAACACATGATTGGACACAAGGATTTTGTTCTTGTTTTGTCTACCAGTTCTCCTGTTTATATGTACTAGAAGAGGAAAAACAATACTGAATGAGATTGTTTGTGGAAATCTGAACAACATAAGCCATCCGTCATCTGGAGGAACAAAAAATGTGGAGTACACTGGCCTACTACTGATGACTTCTTTCAGCTTTGATCTAAAGATGTATTTTATTAAAACTATAATTTAAATGTACCATGAAAAATATGCAGCAAACATTAACTCTTTTCTATAATAGATTAGACTTTTTGTCTTAGAAATATTGTACTTTCTAATTATTGGTTTAGAGGAAAAAAAGACAACTTCCAATTATGAGCTGCTTTACTCTTTTGTTTGGAAAATCTTCCAGGGGAACTAGTCACATTGCAGTTAACCTCCTCCCCTGTCCGTAATCTATATGACATGTAACTTCAAAACAATTTTAAAACTAAGCTATTTTAACATGAAAGTCACTGTATAGCATGGAAGTCTTCTGCATTCTTTTTTTCTAAGTATGGTATTTTAAATGACTCAACTTGTATAATACCTTGCTATAGATTGAACCAATGAAGAGGAGAACATTGATTTTCAGTTGTATATTTTTTTTTTATTAAAAAAAGTAAATAGCATTAAAATACCCTCTACTAATTACACTCTTGCTTTCTTGGTTCGTAAATATATGTGAATGCTAATATTTAAATACTGTGGCTCATAGACTGTCATATATCCATGAGCAAAGCTCACATTCAGTTTAAGGAGTTTTGTTCCCAGCTCAGTGGTAGAAATATGTCCACACTACTGATTCTCAGTGCTCCATTCTTTCTGTGGGCCAGATCACCCAAATGCAAAGAACCAGCACTAGGCCACATAAATAGTAACCTCAAAGCCAGCTCTCTGTTTTAAGATCTAAGGGACAGTTTTATCTGTGGGTGAAGTGAGCTGTAGTAGTAAATTGGTGAAGTTCAGCTTAAGACTAGTTTATACTAACAGACAATTTGGTCCTGCACTTCTGTCTTATTCTATATACAGGAGAGCAACAGGGTAAAACAGACAATGTACTTGCACCATAAGTGTCAATTTAGGGTTATAAGTAGTGGATTTATTCACCTCAGCACAGATGTGCCTTTGGTCCCCAGTTCTATGGTGTCCAGTTCTTTTGAGGTCATCTTTCTCCAGCCTCCCATATTTTATCTTAGTAAAGTCCGTAAATGACATAATTTCAAGTAATGTCATTGTGGGGAAAATTACTAGAACAAAGTCCTTAGTTTGCTAAAGGAGCTTTTATATAACAGTGTGTCTGTATTGATGACTGATCAGTTTTGTTGTTGTTCACTCCAGATTATTTAATTTATCAATCACTACACTATCAGCCTTATCAGATACAACACAACTGCTGTGACAGCATCTCTCACAATATGTCCCAGTCTCCTTGCCACTCACTAATTCAAGTATCCTTCTGATTAGTGAAGCCTTGTCTTCTTGCCTCTATAACAATTGGATTTTCACTATCGGCTCAGTCACTTTAGTCCCCTTTGAATCTTTTGCAGGGGATGAACTTGCAAGACTTTTTGTGGTGTAACTCTTTAGAAAAAAAAATCATTGAATAGACCAGGACAAGGCTGTAAGGCCATGATTTAGGAAAGCACTTGGGAATTTAGTTTTAAAGCAACTTGAAGTCTCTCTTATGTTTAACTTGACTCCTTTGAACTTTAATATGCCGTTAAATTCCCATGCCTTCATTATGTGCTGAATAAGGATGAATTAAAACATAGGTTCAACTATGTGCTTTCATGTACAGAAGTATTAATTTTTCAGCTCAGCTTATGATTAATTTCTGAGCATTGTTGTCAACTGAATTATTTAATTGTAATCACAGAACACTCTTTAGCCTTTTGTGTAGGGTTACTGTGTACCATCGAGTCATTAGAATCCTCCTTGTTACAAAAAGAAACAGTTTTAAAATGAACCTCAGAGAAATCAGTGGGAAAAAAAGATTGATTTCAACAGACTCTAAATGACTTTGTTTCCTTTTTTACATATTAATGGAATTGCTATCCAACTTTTTTTCTCTACCATGCTCATAGCAACTGGTTCTATAGCAACTTGCTGCAAAAAATCAAACCAAAACCAACCTCTTTCACCACCCCTGAAGAAGAAACACTGAATTAAGTCAGGATTCTAAGATATGTTTTTCTATACAGAGAAAGATAATCTGTGGGAACAAAATTACAGAAGTTGAAATGTTTTTACCATAACCTGGCAGTCTAATTGGACAATTGATATAATCAGATCTTACAACCTTCAATCCAATTCTCACTGACATGAGTAGTCTTACTTATGTCTTCGTATTTGCTTATATAAATAAGAGGGCAGAAGATCAAGCCAGCAGTGGATTTTTTTTTATTTTCAGGTTCATATTATGGTCAAGTTAAAACAGCATTTAATACTGACGTGAAATGAACTTTTTTCAAAGAACACAGGCCTTAATGAATTAATGTATATAAAGATGCCCTGCGGCTTCAGTAAAATTCATACCCCTGTTTGTAACATTATTGTTTAAAGCAATATAAGTTTTGAAGATAAAGGTAAAAACAGTATTTCTGTAAATTGTCAATAAAACCCTCTAAACCTCTAGTTACAGACTTTAGCAAAAGTAAGTAAAAAGTTGTGTTTAAGCTGGAGAGAAATAAAGGATTTCATTTATAACCACAAAGATCTATTTTGATTTGTTTTAAGATATCCATTTGCAAGTAACAAAAATGCATTGAATCTTATTCTCACTCATCTACACGTTGCACTTGCATGGATCACTGAAGATGGGAATTTGTTCAATGGCTCCTAAAAACTGTATGGTTATGTTAAACTATAACATCAAACTGAGAAAATGTGCATCTTTGCAGAACAGAGTTAAATCTTCATGACCCAATAAAGTCACTATGTAAAAAAATAAAATTAAATTAAATGCATGTGAATGCGCATTTACTGATCCTTTTTATGTATTATTTAGTGAATATCAATGGTATGTGTTTAATAGTTCAGTTTTTGCTACCTACACATTAGCCAAAAGAGATGTAAATATTTTTGACTAGATAAGAAGGTACAGTGTAAAGTACTGTTATCTAGAGGTACTCCATTTTGGTGTGTTCAGCATAATACTAAAATGCAAGATTTTGCCGCACAGGTGATAAGGTGGTTTATTTGCTATATCAGTGGCAAAGTTATGCGCTTAGTCTTTAAGTGCATTCCTCACTGGGAAGTAAATAATTCTAATTCTGTATTCGTCACTTCAATTCAGATGGGAACTAGAAAACTGGAGAGAAAAAAATGTAATGAGACTGCTGCTGTAAATTATTCTTTTAGCATGTATTCAGTTGTTAAATAAACATTTCTTCCAAATATTTGAAGTTTGCTGTCTTGACTGTTTACATGGAAACGTGCCCTGTAACCTTCACAAGCATATGGAGTGCATTGTTGCCAATATATTGCTATCAATGTATATGAGCTCTGTTTACTAGGCCAGAAGGGTTGCTATTTTTATTAATGGCGTTTATAGTTTCTTTTTGAAGACTACAAACTAATAATGCCTAAAATGAAAGCTACAAACTTATCTTCAGCCTATCTTTTGGCACAACTGCGTGGGCTAGTGCAGATAAAGCCACACATACACACACCCACCCCCCCTCACTCTGCCCGTGAACCAAACTGTAAATCAGCCTGGAAGCCAAGTGAATGCTAGCAAGTTGCTGTACTTGATGAAATTCACTCTGTGCAATGCTAATGGCATAGCACAGCTATGCTGCTTCCTTTTGGAAACCAGCTTGCACAGACAACAAGTAGAGTAAATCAGGTTCTCTCTGTTATCGACATACCCTTGTATCCTTAGGTAAACTTAGCAGCTGTTCAGAAGTGCCTAGGGGCTCTATCTAAAAGTAATATGCCACGGCACTAAGCATTGTGCAAACAGTTAATGAGACAAATGCTGCCCTGGAAAGCATGAAGTTTAAATATACCAGGCAAGAAGTGAAGAAAAGAAAGTATCTTTATGTCCATTTGGCACATACAGAATTGAAAAATCAACCAGTAGTACTCAATCATCACTAATCCACTCAGCTTTGCCCATGTTCCTTCCTGTAAAGCAATGATAGAGATGTCAACTTCAAAAGGATGTTGTAAGGATACTTTATGGTTACTACTGTCTTCTGAAGATGAAAATAAGCCCTCAGCAGCAGCCAGGCAACTCAGTGGGATACAAAAGATGTCTGCAGATACAACAAGGACAGAGTGGATGTGGCAAGCCTTGAATCCACTAACTGAAAGACCAGAGTAAATTTTGGTTTTCGTCTGTCCAGTGCAGGGATTATAAATGCTCACAAAAGATGACCCTTGTTTCTGGATGTAGCTATGCTGTGTTCTTTGCTAGAACACCCTGCAGAGCACAGCTAAACTGATTGTTCTCTGTTACTACTTTGCTATATTGCCAGGAATGTCAATGCCTAGGGACAGCCCTCATTGACATTGACTTGGAAGAAGGAAGAAACATTTGGATTTTAATGCTTGTTTATTCATACATATATATGCATATAGTTATATACACACACATACATATTTAAACTGCCAGCTTTCACTAAGATTAAATCTCCTTTTCCCTAAAGTATTTGAGGCTCTACATGTAATTCTAGTGCATCTCTGAAGAACACATTTGGCGGCCTCAGCTATAAATTGTTATAAATGTTTCCTTTGTAAAGACTGAAACACACTATTCTGTTTCCTTACAGGTCACATTCACTGAGCTCCCCATCAAACATACATTTAATGGGAGGCAAAGTTATGATGGCTTTTTCCAAAGCCTAAAACAAAAGGACTATTCTCCCCAGAATGCTCAGTAACAAAATACAAGTAGATCAGAATATGAGTGAACCAGACAGTTTCTTTGCTCCCCATAAATACTCGAGTGAAAAGTTGGAGGAGCTTCATAGAAAAACTAGAAACTGTGGAGAACAGGCTTTGTTTGGGACTTTTTTGTCCTGGAATTTATCAAAGGTTGACATTTTGGAGAACTTCAGGATGACCTGAGCTAAATCCCAAAGCTCTAGTGAAACAGTTTCCATACTGAAAAAGTTTCACTTAGGTTAAGAAAGCAACTTCCCTTTCTTTCATAGCAGTTTTTCACCCCTTTAGGAAACAGAGCTCCTCTTGTCTCAATATTAACCCAGAAAGGTCATTATATAGTTTCTACAGTCCTTGTTGAAGGATGATGTCTTCTTCAATACACATGGGGAACCCCATTTCTGATGACCATCCCTCCCCGAGCTGCTCTGTGTCCAGGTGCTCCAGTCAAAGTAGCATGCAGCCTACTCTTGCCACATCTGTTAGTATTAGACCTAAAAATGCTCTGTTCTGATCAACAGGGATAAAATCAGGCCTTGGTGGGCAGTAAAAAGCATGTCTTCATATTATAGTTGAACTATGAGATTCAACACAAGAAGATGTCTATCAGGGAATCACAAGGGATGGCAGGTCCTTGGGCTGGGGGCAGTGTGGTCTCCCAGGGGTGGGCAGGGCAGGCCCTGGCAGCCAGGGACTGTCCCTCCCAACCATGAGTAGAGCAGGCTGTGGGGCAGCCAGGGCAGCCCCAGCCCCAGGCTTCAGGCACCTCCCTGGGGATGGGGACTGAACATCAGCCCGCAGGTGGACCTGGCTTGGCAGAGCCCATGGGCAGGACTGTGGTGGGACTGGAGATGGCATCCTACAGCCTCACTGGGGCAGGGACTGATGGACCCGGGGCTGGAATGGGGTCCTGAGCCATGAGCAGGGTGAGGGGAGCCCCAGGAGTGCAAAAGAACATTAGGGCCCCTGAGTGTACTGAGGCGCTGACAGTGGGTCAGTAAACATCCTTATAAGTCCCGTGTTTCCTCTGTGGAGGCTCAAGAAAGGGGGGCTATGTCAGACTGGCCCTTTGAGGCAGTAGGTCTTAGCAAGCAATACAGACGCTAATGTGGTGTTGAAGGCTAAAATATAAGAACCCTCAACAAATTTTAGGTGTGAGGGAGGTCCTGCTCCATACTGCTCTATACTGCTACCAAGGCTCTCTGGCTGTGAGCTGGAGCCTGGTGATTGCAGCTAAAAACGCTCAAACACTCCTTCCTGAATTGCTCTTGATCATCTGAGGTTATTTGTCTTCCAGATTTAGAGACAGTTCTCTGCCTTCTGAAAGCCTACAATAACCAACCATACCCCAACAGTGTACCTCTGTTTTAGTTTAATTGACCCAGTTTAGCTGATGCTAAAAAAAAAAGGAAGAATGTACACCTAAGCTGTTACTAAGAATTAATGTGTACAGGGTTATAATGCTTTTTCTTTAGGCAAAGAAGATCTCGTGAAAAAAAAGAGCTAGGCCTTCACTCAATGTGTAAGCCTGCCATGTCTGCCAATACGCTAACACCTACCGCTGAGCTATGCCTGAGGCACTTTAACCAAGTTTTGAAGGATGAATCTTGTTTAACATACAGGCCCAACGCTTTTTCAGGACATTCCACCTTACAGTCTGGTGTAAATTAAATGTGGTGGTCTGCCCTGGGAACAAAACTCCTCTTTACACCCCTCGATATGGGGTAACCCTGCAGCCTGTATTACTTTTATGCTTCATACAAATATATTTTATTCATTTCTGTGGGAGCTTCACAATCATCTTTTCTTGTAAGTGTGTTAGCATGAATTATGATTGTTTATGCAGAGGCAAATGGAGATGCATGTATCTGCATGGTAATTCTGCTAGATCCAGTACATCAAGTAAATAACAAATATGACACAATTTGAACTTCTCATTTCTTGCTATAGCTGGGGGCAGGAGAGGAAAAGAGCAGACAAAAGAAATGCAGACATTTCAGCTATGTTTTGCAATGACCAGTCCCTTAGGCCCTTTAGTTTCACATGTCACTTTTTTCTTGGTTTGTAGCACTACATAGAAAAAATGCATTCCTATAAAGTCTGCTTTCGCTGAACAATACCACACTGAATAGCTCAATAAAACAGAGCAGACAGACTGTGCAAGTTCCTCCAAAGAAAGCTTAACTTTCCTCTTCTGTTTGTTATTTTATTATTATAATAGGGCCACTGGTGCTCTTTTTGTTAGGGTTTTGTCAGCACTTCTATTATAAAGCCCTATTTTTAGGGCTTTATGGTTTTTTCTAAGGTAATTCACTACAGGTTAAAGGTGAGAAATAATTTTACAGTTCCTAAAAGAAAATTGGTAAAAATGTGATTTATTCAGTTTTGAAAACAAACAAAAAGAATTACAGCTTTAGCCATGTCAGGTTGTTGTTCTAGTGACTGTACTGCAAAACAATTAGGAGCTGAGTAAAGCTCAGTGAGCATAATGAAAAGCTTCCCACCTCACTGGAATTTGTGTTTGGTTTTGAAACATCTGCATGCTTATCAGAGGTCCTAAATCAGACATGCACTTAAACACATTCTTGTATAATTATTCGTGACTTACTCACATATTGCTGTTCCTACAGTACGTTCTGGAGTAGAATGTCTTCTTGCATCATGCCTGAGTCTCTTCATGTAAGTTGCTTTTTAGTTGCTGTTCTATGTAAAGATAATGTAGGCTCAAGCCTTGCCCTAGTTTAATCGCTGTCCGATGTCCAGTACAGATGAAAAAGATTGCTTGTGCTGTTTTGCATACTAGATAGATAGTTAAGGAGAAGTGATCTTTTTTCTGTGCTAACTGAAATTTAGAGGATGCAACTGATCTACGTCTGTTAGAGCACTGTGGACTTTTTCACTGTATTTCCCTTTATTAATCAACTATGTGCACACACCACTCTTATAAACATGCCAATGCTTCTAGAAATCAAGAAGTTGTATTTTTTGTCTTTAATGCTAACCAGTATACTTAGCTAGATCCTCACCCAAATAAATAAAGCTGTGTGCTCCACCACCATTTTTATTGACTGGAATCTATCAAACAGTCAGGGTACTGAAAGGTATGAATTTCAATCCTTGTGCTATTCACTATGCTCAAAATCTTGCTTATGAAAGCTAAACAGTTCAATGCCAGTGTAAAGCAACTGAATATAACAGGGCTTCAAACTATGATAAATATTTCACATATTATACATCTCTGTGATCTTCACTAGCTGGAGGGGGAGAAATGGTTGAATGTAGAAGAATTAAACTATTTATAGTTAAGTTCACTATTGCATGTCAAAATAGCAGACACAATGCAGCTGAAAAAATCTTTTGACACTGAATGGAACACATGCATACTCAGCAAATAATGGTTCTTTGTCTCCTAGAAATTCTCCTGTTTGGCATTCACTGTGTTTCGACAATATGTTGGCAATTGTACATACTGTTGCCTAATAGAAAAGCATTTCTGCAAATATATGGAACTATTGTTAATGCTAAATCCTTTCTTGTAGCTTTTGCATCTGGAAGAAGCTGAAACCTTAAATAAGGCTCCAGGGATACTCCCAGGTATGGTGCCCTCACAAATCGCAGTTTGCTTATAATCTCCATGTAAATCATGGTAAATCTTTCTATGGCCAATAAAAAGGTTAGGGGTGAGCTGTGGACAGAAATGAAGAATAGCAGAACATAACATCTGGATGCTTTTTATTGAGAAAACATGAAAAAATATTATTTTAATATTCATAGGAAATAAGATCACAAAATGGCAGTCTCTATTCAAGTCTCACTGTCTTCTATAATTTTGTTTTGTTTTATTTTCAAATCTAGGTATTTAAAATTAAACACATTATTTCCTATTTTGTCACTAGTATGAAAGTTACTTCTATTACAGGCATTGAACACTTTTGAGTTCCTTGTAAGCCAGTTGAAAATATCCACCACTAAGAAGAGAAATGTTTATCAAGGCCATAAAATGGACTGTATAACTGCTAAACCTTGGCTCTTAGACTAGTTGGGTCTGTTATATTTATATTGTAGAACCAACACATGTATCACAAGGACGTAATGTGATCTATTGAGGAATATTTATTCATTCTCTCAAGGCAAGGCAGTGTCCTAGTATTTCCCACTTAGACTGCCTTCCCAAAGTGGAACTTAATTTAGCAGTGCCAAGGAACTGCATCCCTAATGCGTTACCTAGTATTCCAGTGACTCCCAGCAGGTAGATGATCCTGAATGAAGTCTGCCATATTTTACCTCTGTCATTCCTTTGGACTAGCATTTTACCCCAACACCAGAGATCTCCAGAAGGATTTATCCAATCGTCACAATAGTATTAGAACTACAATGGTAGAAGAATTAAAAATATGTAATATTTTTGTAATAAATATAAGAAGTGGTTAAAATTATTGGTAAAGACACAGTTTTCTGTTTGAAGAGTGAATGGGTACATGCACATGCACTGAGCTCTTCCAGTTCATTTGAGTATTACAGACTTAATGGACTGCTAAAAATCAGGAAAAGGTCTCGGAAATGAATTTAAATCTGCTTCCATCATAGCTTTTGGAAATTCCACCATTATCTTTAATGGAATGGGATCAAGCCAGGATTTGCATTTCCTGCCATGAGTCACTAAAAGCAATGGCTTGAGGCATTCAGACAAGGTCAGGCCCTGTACGGAAACCTGTTTTGGTAGTGACTGAGTAGAAGGGGGTGTAGAAACAGTGTTGCATATCTAGTACCATGAAGCTGCTACACATAGGAGATGTTTTAGCTCTGATTTTGCATTTGACTTTTAGGTATAACAGCAAGAAATGTTAATTTGATCTCACTATTTGTTTTACGTAGAAGTTTACATTTCTTTTCTACCTCTGGAATTATGTGTCAGTCTGTTGTCACTTGGAAAGGTGAGTGACAACACTTTCAACACCAGACAATGACTCTCCAGATTTCTGCAGTAGATCTTGATGTTTGAAATAGACTTGCAGAAGAAAACTAAATAGAACTGTCAGTTTTTCATATAAACACCTCTAGGGGGTATAAGCTTCTAGTATTACCAAGAAGGATATTTTCACATCATAAAAAGAGCTCAGCCTGAATTTTAAGCCAACTGTTTCGAGTCTGGGTTCTCTTTTTTCAGCATCTTTCCTGAGATGATGCTTTATAGGAATGGATTAATATAGAAACTGCAATACTGGCCAACAAAATTGATGTGTGTCATTCAGTCCCATGTTTTAGAAGACAAGAAGTACTTAGCTACCTCAGAAGAAGGTGTAAACAGTTCTTCAATCAGCAGTAATGAGATAACCTGCTCACAGGGGAACTTTGTTCCTGGTGCTCATTACTTAGAAGATACCTCATGCTTTAAGTTTTCAAAAACAGTTTTCTCCTTTCTTGAGGAATGAGGAAAGTTAGGTTATTTGGAAACATTCAGGGCTGCTCATTCTATTAGAGGTAGACATAATCATGATAGAGCTTTGGGAGGCTGAAATAAATCTGCACCACATTTATTAGCTTGCAAGTTATTACCAAGGTACTGTAAACCAAAGTTTCCTCATGCTTGACTGGATATCTTTGTGGATAATGTGGTAATTTTCTGTATTATTTTTAGGAAGGATGTGTGTCTTTATTTATCTGTTTCATCCTGTGCTCATGGTTTTTTAATGGTGTAAACAAAGCTGAATTTTGCTGACTCAGAGAGGGGTCTAGTGAATCCTAGCAGAAGAAAGAAACAAGGTGTGGGGAGAGGGCAGAACTGAAATAGAGTATGGTAAGAGAGCATTAGTCATGAGTTGGAGAAGCCATGAGTGGACCTGAAGGTCATCAGGCTACTGATTTTAGTTCTTGGGGAAAAGGAATCTATCTTGACCTTAACAGGCTGGAGAAATGGGCTGAGAGGAACCTTATGAAGTTCAACAAGGAGAAATGCAAAGTCTTACACCTGGGGAAGAAAAACTCCATGAACCAGAATATGCTGGGGGCCATCCAGCTGGAAAGCAGCTTGGCAGAAAAGGACCCAGGGGTCTTGGTAGACACTAAGTTGAACATGAGCCAGCAATATGCCCTTGCAGTAAAGAAGGATAATGGTATCTTGGGCTGCATTAAGAAGAGTGTTACCAGCAAGTTAAGGGAAGTGACCCTTCCCCTCTACTCAGCACTGGTGAGGCCACACCTGGAGTACTGTGTCCAGTTCTAGACTCCTCAGTACAAGAGGGACATGGACATACTGGAGAGAGTCCAATGAAGGCCACAAAGATGATTAAGTGACTGGAGCATTTCTCATATGAGGAAAGACTGAGAGAGCCATGACTGTTTAGCCTGGAGAAGTAAAGTCTCAGGTTAGTTTTTATTAATGTGTATAAATACCTGAAGGAAGGGTGTAAAGAGGACAGGCCAGGCTCTTTTCAGTGGTGTCCAGTGACAGGACCAGAGGCACTGGGCACAAACTGAGACACAGGAAGTTCCATCTGAACATCAGGAAACACTTTTTTCCTGTGCAGACAACTGAACACTGGCACAGGTTGCCCAGAGAGGTTGTGGAGTCTCCATCCTTGGAGATACTCAAAAGCGGGTCACGGTCCTGGGCAACTGGTTCTAGGTGGCTTGCTTGAGCAGGAGGGTTGGAGCAGATGACCTCTAGAGGTCTCTTCCAACCTCAGCAATTCTATGATTCTGTGTTCTAGAATCTGTATTCCACAAGTGTATTTAGGTGTCCAAACAGTGCAGGTTCCTACACTTTATTTTTTAATTTATAAGCTTAAAGATCAAGGAAGGGGGAAGAAGGGGATCCCTCATTGTCAATCCTGAGTATCCAGAAGTGGGAAGTTCAATTAGAATCTATCCCAGTGTTCTTTAGGGTAAGATCTCCGGTACATGTGAAAAGGCATCTCTGGATTCAATTCTGCTTTCATAGAATCATAGAATCATTTATGTTGGAAAAGACCCCTAAGATCATCAAGTCCAACTGTTAGCCTAGCACTGCCAAGTCCACCACTAAACCATGTCCCTAAGCGCCACACATCTACATGTCTTTTAAATACCTCCAGGGATGGTGACTCACCCACTTCCCTGGCCAGCCTGGTCCAATGTTTTACAACCCTTTCAGTGAAGAAATTTTTCCTAATATCCAACCTAAACCTCCCCTGGCGCAACTTGAGGCCATTTCCTCTTGTCCTATCACTTGTTACTTG
>NW_008825072.1:374118-377238 GCF_000699105.1 Pygoscelis adeliae
CTTGTGACTGGCTGCCAACTGGATTTAACTGCATTCACCAAAACTTTTTGGGCCTGGCCGTCCAGCCAGTTTTTTACCCATGGAAGAGTACAACCATCCAAGCCTGAGCAGCCAGTTTCTCCAGGAGAATGCTGTAGGAAATGGTGTCAAAGGTTTTACTAAAGTGTAGGTAGACAACATCCACAGCCTTTCCCTCACCCACTAAGCAGATCACATTGTCATAGAAGGAGATCAGGTTAGTCAAGCAGGACCCACCTTTCATAAACCCATACTGACTGGGCCTGATCACCTGGTTGTCCTGTACATGCCGCGTGATGACACTCAAGATGATCTGCTCCATAACCTTCCCCGGCACTGAAGTCAGACTGACAGGCCTGTAGTTCCCTGGATCCTCCTTCCGGCCCTTCTTGTAGATGGGTGTCACATTTGCTAACCTCCAGTCAACTGGGACCTCCCTGGTTAGCCAGGACTGCTTATAGATGATGGAAAGTGGCTTGGTGAACACTTCCGCTAGCTCCCTCAGTACACTTGGGTGGATCCCATTTCTGAGTTGATACATAACATAATAGTCTTCAGGAAGACAAATAACTTCACATTTCAGAAGAAATAAAACCACTGAGAGTCCCTCTGTTCATAAACTGTGGTTAGACCTTACCCAAATCCTTTTCCATCAGGGCCCAAATTTTCTGACCCCTTTTTTTGCTTGTTGTTAGTAATTATTTTGTTCTTACAGAGTTTCTGTTCTCAGATAAGAAGCAGGTTTTTCCAAAAATGACATGAAAGAATGTTCTTTTGCTATGTGCAGCTGAGAGAATGTCAGTAAATAATACTACTTTCATGAGAATTCTTATTTTGTTATGAAACTGTCACTTTGCAAATCCAGGAGTTTGATTAACTTCTGATAACATCTAAGATAGAAGTTTCTTAGTTAAACTAAACTTGAGAGTTCTTAAGAGTTTTTTGTTGACCCCTGAAGAACAGGCTTCATACTCCTTTAAGGAAATCTATTATCTTAAATCTCTTATGTACTTTAAAAAATCCTTCTGAGAACATGCAATCATTATTAATTCTTCATAACATAAAAGCATATATGAACAAGTATGCTGAGTCAGACCAGAAGTCCATCTTGCCCAACTACTTGTCTGTAACACTGGACAAAAGCCAACGTGCACATAAGACTGTAACAAAGAAGCAACTATAGTGATAATTCCCCAGAATAATGTCCTAGCTTTCAACAGTGTGCAGCTCAGAAACCTCGTGGTCCAGTGCTAGTTTCTATACACCTCTATTGGTGCAATCTTCTGTTCCGTGAACTTGTGCAACCTCCTTTGAATCCAGAAAAAAATTACCATCTACAATAACTTTTTGGTAAGTAGTTTCACATCTTTAACAAACTGTGTAAAGGATGATACATTATTTTGCAGTTTCTGAACTTGTTATCTACTAACTTCATTTAATGACACCCCTCAAATTTGTACTGGGGTAGTCCTTGTGATATCAGTTTATAGTCACCCTCTGTTTGCCTTTTTTAAATAATTACAGTAGAAGATTCACTGATGCATTGTTTTCTGCCACACACGTGGTAGTTCCAAAATCTAATTGTTTTTGAAGTTTGCTAATTGCATTATCTGCCTAATATTCTCTATGTATTTCTGCTTAGATTAAATGATAGTTTGGTTCTTGTTTTAACATTAATAACATTTGTTGTAATTCAACAATTGTTCTGCTTCAAAATGAATAATTTAATTCTTGAATATAAGACTCTAAGATACACTCTATGCCTCCACATTGAGAAGTATTTTGGAGGTAAACAGATCAAACTAATTAATAGAAATATTCCTCTGCATAGGGATTCCAGTTAGACAATAAGAATCTTTATTTGTAAATGACAAAAAAATTCTGTATACATATCAGATATTAAAAAGTCAATGATCCCTGAAGAGGTATTTAAAAGCGCTATGTAGCATTCAGTACTATTTTTTATTTACTGGTGTATATTGTCAGATTGTAAAAAGACTTATGAATTACAAAGTTTAATCATACAATATACAAATAAGAAGATGACCTGTACCAAAAGTGTGATTACAGCCTAAAGCAAGAAAGAGCAGGTCAGTCATGGCAGTCAGCTGGGAAGAAGCACCAGACGATACTGAGATACTAGTGGTTAGTTTAATAAGCAATTGCTTTAGCACAACAGCTAGCCAACTATTGCCAAGTATTGTCATATGAAATGAGAAAAATACCAAAGACATTTTCATTGAAGATTGTGTGAGAAAACCAATTGTGCAGCTGAACTCTGTAGAACAATGTAAAAAATGGGAGTATACTTCTTCTATCATTATCCATTTTCTTTTTATAAGCATCATGGGAAACCAATTATGATGACAGCTGTGATAAGTCTTCGTTAAAAATTGTACTGATTATCACTTGTTTCAGATTACCCATATGAGGAATAACTAGAAAGAAAAATAAACCTGATTCTACATGCACAGTACAGCCTAGTGTCTTGTTAATTCACTCTAACAGCTCTTTAAAAATAATTGAATTCAGTGAATAATCAAATGAAAACTATATCGGTAAGAACCAACTTTGCTTCTAGAAATATGATTTGTATCCATAGAAGGATCAGAATTCTTTTATGTTGTTCATTATGTGCATTGCACTTCCCACCTAAGTAACTTTCAAAATACCTTCAGGACTTCATTGTTTAGTGTATGAACTTCTGTGTCTTCCATGGTGGGGGCGGAGGTTGCAATGGATGTCAGTGTATATATGTGAACATTTAGCACATTGCCCATAATCAGAATTCAGTGTTGGAATGGAATAACAGATGACTGAAAGAGGAAAGACATCTGTATATCTTTGAAACCTCAGTGATTATTTATCTTGGCATTTGTTCATAACTATTAGAATGAAAGTACCTCTTCCATAAAAAGTCAACCAATTTTTTAAATGAAATTGAAGGATTATTTATTAGATCCTTATCAAACATTAACCTTTTTAATGTATTGTAGAGACAGCCAAAGTGCCTCCAATATTTAATTAAAAAGCATGTATGTTTTTCCTAATCTTCTTTTATGAATGGTCTTTCATTTAGTGGGCTTCTTTGAATATTACAAG
>NW_008825072.1:377325-386717 GCF_000699105.1 Pygoscelis adeliae
GGATTTCCCCTAGAAGTCTTCTTAGTAAGTATGTCTTATTTTGACCAAACAGTTTGGGGTTTAGAGTTATCACATCTTGACAGAGCTGAATTTTTATTAATTACAAGCAATCATAGCAAAATTTTCAGGCAAATAATCGAAATGTGACTTGATCTATAAAGGCCCTTAGATACCCTGTATCTTATATGTATGAACAGATTTCTTTCTTCCTCATGAGATGTGTAGGAAATAGTGCTCTCACTGCTCTACAGCTGAGAACTCGGGCCAAGGGTAAACAGAGTGGCTGGGTAACATTACCTGACTGCCTCAATCAGAAATTGAGCCCAGCTTTTCCAAGTCTGAAACCACAAGACCGTCCGTCCTTCCTAAATAAATGGGCTTGCAATATGTATTTCCACATGCTTTGTGTTTGTACTACTCCAGAATCATTCACAAAATATATGACATCTACAAAATAATCCAAATTCCTTACCACAATTTCTGTTTGATATGAAACTAACTGCTTTTTTTTGGTGTATAATATAGCCTTTCAACCTTTTTTTCATATTCTCACCCATTTTAAAACATATCTTGTTCCATAGCAGAGATTATATGTGGTATGAGTTCAAGCCAGCTCTGTATAAACTACACAGTATCTTTCAAACATATGAAATATATTTGATCAACTATCTGGGAAATATGATTTTTCCATATGGGTTAGTTTTCACATAAGGGAGTTCAGTGTTTCTATGGAGAACATAATATGCTCAGACAAATATAATAGGTAAAGAGTTGCAAACCACAGAGTGGGAGAAGCAGGTGTCCAGCTGGATTTTCACATAGGAAGGTCTTGAAGGTCACTGGTGGTGATGAGGTCTCAGAGATTCCCAAATCCTCATAAAGCTATTCCTTCCTTTCCCAATACACTAATCTCCTACTGCTCTTGATAATCCAGTGACTCAGGAAGTAAGGCCTGTTTTTTTCCCTTTTGTTTGTCAGAAGCAGACTAAATGACCACAATTTTCTGAATTACCATTTTTTAGGGCAGAACAAGAGTATTCACAGAGGTCATCACCCAGAAGAACATTCATTCATTGATGTATCAATATTTGTCTTCCTGCTGTCAGACTAGAATCTCCTGAGAACAAAAACATAATGGTAGTAAAATTTACAGCCAGGTATGGCTTTCCCCACTGTCCTAAAATGGGAGCACAGACAATTTGATATCCTTGTCCGGCAGAGAACTGAGTGATGTCAGCCCATTATAAAGGGAATACTTGATGGTCACTTCCTTTTGCTTTCCATTTCCCACAAAGTGGTGGCTTCCATCCAGATGAGTTGGTTGATCTTTGTCAGTTGTGTTTTACTCTCTCTTACCTTTCTTTCTGTTTATATGATACAGTTCTGGTTATGATTCACAAGAAGGGTTTGCTTGGTGTTTTCCTCCACCTGGAGTTCTCTTTGTAAATTATCCTTCACCTCCTGATGTCCCCAGTTCCCTTCAATTAAGGATTGTTTCCACAAAAGAGAATGCAATCACTGCAGGGAATTGTCTGAGTGAGAAGATCCTGGAAACAAATAAAATAACCTTCTTTGATCATTTTACTACTGTTATTTCTCATTCTTATTGCAGCAGACTTGGAATAGCTTGTGAAGATTAATGAATACTAAAGTTACTATGTTAATTGAGCATTGTAAATATTACTACTCTTTGGGTTCATAGAAGTAATATATTAAGAACACTGTACAGACACACAGTGGTTTTCAGATAGCCCCCTCCATCAGCAGCATAGCCATTTGGCAGGCTTTGATGTTTTCAGATTTAGCCTTTGGTAAATCTGCATCTGGTTTTTCCCAGTAAAAATTGGCTGAGAGGAGGAACAGTGAATATATTTTCTCACATATAATCAGATAACACACATCCCTCCAGAAGTATTGCTCTTTGAAAGTAAGATGAGCAGATAACCCACATCTCAAATCAACTGGGATGTGAGAAATCACAGGCAGGGACACTGTTGGGGAAGAGGGAGCAGGTCCAGGATATAAGAAACAGCAAGATACTGCGGTAAATATCTCATGCATTAGCTGAATATGCATGTAATTCACACTGTGTCTGTTAAGAAGTTCTGCTGTTAAGCAGCTTTAAATGGCTATGAATGAAAGTACAGCATCAGGTTAAAAAAGACTTTCAACCTCAAACCAGAAGAGAGCTGAAATGGAACAGATTGGCAACCAGATCCCTGTAAGTGAGGAAACTTAGCTGATGGGGGCCTTTGTTTTGTGTTGGCAGGACTCAAGAAAGATGTGCAAGACGGTATTTTCTGTTTCAGAATAGTTATTCACTTCCACATTTTGTTATAGGATAAGTATAGTAACTGTCTTTCATTTATGATAACAATAAATTACAGGTAAATTAGTTCACTTAGTCAAACAGTGGAAACAATACTAAATTCTACCACATACAGAGTGGAGGTACACGCCTTTGCTCAAAACAATGGCATATTAATGACATCTTATGTCCTTGACTCTGTTTCTCTTAAGTTTGTGTGCTTATTAGGAAGAATTGGGGAAAAAATCAAAGAAATAGAAGAGCAGAAAAAGTAAAATAAGAAAAAGCATGCTTAAAATAAATACTCAGAATGTGACTCTGAGAAATGTTGTGAGAAACACAAACATCTGATTTCAGTGCTGCCTGGAAATAAGTTCAATATTTAAGCAAAATTTTTGTTGTTGTGTTGTTGTTTCTAGTTATTTGACTCCTGTTATATTGAGGGAAACAAATTTTTGATCATTCTTTGTAAATAATAAGAATTACATTTAAAGAGAAAAAGAAAATGAGAAAAATAAAAATAAACAGAAAAAGAAAAATACAAATACAAAAAATAAATTAAAAAATAAAAAATAAAAATAAAAATTAAAAAATAAAAATAGAGAAAAAGAAAGAAAGAGAAAGAAAGAGAAAAAAAAGAGAGAGAAAGAGAAAGAGAAAGAGAAAGAGAAAGAGAAAGAGAAAGAGAAAGAGAAAGAGAAAGAGAAAGAGAAAGAGAAACAGAAAAAGAAAAGGAAAAGGAAAAGGAAAAGGAAAACGAAAAGGAAAACGAAAAGGAAAATGAAAAGGAAAATGAAAAGGAAAACGAAAAGGAAAATGAAAAAGGAAAAAGGAAAAGGAAAAAGGAAAAAGGAAAAAGGAAAAAGGAAAAGGAAAAGAAGGGGAAAAAAAGAGTGTCATTCTACCTTCTCCAAATTCTTCCTCCAAACAGAAACTATCCACAAAGCCGTGAATTTGGTTAAATACTTGAAACAGGAGGGATAACAAAGTGGTGATTTCGGTTGTGTTGGTCACTATGGTTATTATTGTTACTGGTACAGAACAGATAAAACATACTGGTTGTATTACTGCTGGGTGACCCTGGGGGCATGTGGCACAGCATGGTACCTGTCACACAACTGAGCTCTCTTCTCCACCCAGCAGGGGTACAACCAAATTGCCTATTGGGAACAACATCTTCTATCCCCAGTCCGTTCCTGTAAGTATGGAGAGTCCTAGTGGACAAAGGGCCAAACCTGTAAGAGGGCATGCATTAACAATTAGGCATTGTGGAGAACTGTGAGCCGGGACCTGAGCCCAAACCTTGGCTCTTGTTCACTTACTAGCACAGACTAGCAAAACCCCATGAGCCCCAGGTTCTCAAAGTAAGGAGCTGTAGGTGGCCAACTCAGTTTGGCTGAGCAGAATAAGAGCAACTAAGATACTGCCACCCTTATTTTTGAGTGAATAGTTCACTCCAAGAGAGATGAAGGCCTGAGGTCGTATCTTGAAATGGTGTCCACTCCAATAGCCCAGTTCAAAGAGACTGACCTATGGCAAAAAAAGAAAACTGAAGGCTGAACCGTGACGTTAGTGGTAGTGTCTCTCAAAGGTCCTAGGCACTATACAGCTGGCTCAAAAACTTTGAATAAGTAGCTCTTCACAAAATGGAAATTCTTATATTCTACCGGATAGTCATTGTAAACACATCTTATTATGCGAGTAAGAAAAACAAGACCAAAAGTCATAACTACTGCTACTAAAATCTATCATATAAATATTTATTTACTCTGTTGTGTGTCTTCTATTACCATCATCATTGCCACAGCTGGGTATATTATTTGCTGATGTTATATGAATTCAAGAGCATTGTAACTATTTTTGTAACTATTTTGAAGAAAAAGTTGTCCCCTATAACTGCCAAAGCTTTTTCTCTTCTCTGACTTGACCCAGCTAATGTTTATAGCAATCTAGGATATTAAAGATGGAAAGAGAGTTTTGCTGTTATTTCCTTAAAAGTTTATCACCTATTTTATTTATAAATAGAAGGTTTGCTACAAGGCAATGGCACATAAGGTCTGTTGAGATTTTTCTAACCTTAGGCAGGCTGCAGGGTGGATGATAGGTTTGCCTCTTCAAATACGGTGTTGACGATATCTATCAACAAAGTCGCTAAGAATATGGACATCTTTCACCAGGCATGATAGACACGAGCCTAAAACAGTGACAGTGACTCAGATTTCCTTTAGCACTTCTTGTACACCTTATTTTCTGCTGTGCTGAATACTTGGAAAGAAGTTGGTATGTGTTTTGACCATGTCTCAGTGGATGGTTGCTGCTGCCTCGGGATGTATTTCAGATGTGGTAATTGCTCTTTAAGAAGTGTATTTTTGTACTTCACTAATGTAGAGTTAGACTCCAGGGTAGCTTGCATTCAGATTGTATTGAAAAGCAAGAGAGGATTGTTTGCTCTCAGTCTCAGCTGTGCAGAAAGGTTGTAGTAACTTGTGGAGGATTTTATCTTCATTTGATTGTGTTTTCTGTTGAGGCTCCCTCCGGAGCAACAGAAGTGATAGCTGCATATTCTACAAGTAAATCCAAAGCTCTTGAGAGGCAGCCACCTGGTAGGGCTTGAATTTTTGAACATGTTACATCTGCAGTACAGTGCAATGCTTTACCACGTGTAAAACAAATGTACAGGAACAAGAAAATCAATAAGTATCACAGAAATATGCAGTATGATTTGGATAGAAACATTCAGATCTTGACATCTTAATAAAATATGTGAAAAGGGAAATATTCTTCACACTTTGACTTTTGGCATCTAATTTAGGTGACTAAACGATACCCTAGGCATTCTTCTCCACTCAGCAGAGCTCCCGGTCTCCAGTTCATCACTTCAAGCACCTCATCTGCATAGTTCAGTTGAAATGGTGTGAATTCTTTACATTGTCTCAGGCCTTCACCTTGTATGAGAATTATGAGATATGGGATGAGGAATATCCCTTTAAAATTGCTGTGGCTCTTTCCCAGTGATAGACATTTTGTTTTACAGACCTAAGTGGGGGAGGAACATGCTTGTGTAGCGCACACACACTATTTCGTGGAAACATTATTCTGCTAAGAACTGTGCTTCTGTGGCAGGGGGTTGCTGTAAAGTAGAACAGGTATGCATGCAGTACTTTATTACCTAGACTGAGGCTTGGATACCTGCATGCCGGTTCATTCTTTGATGCAGATTCTCCTTTCCTTGAAACAGCAGAGTGATGCTTTTGGAGCAAGACTTTTTCAGAGGTTCATAAACAAGCAGTGACAGTTTTGCTTGGGATTTTTTGTGAGATTGCCTTTCTAAGTGGTGTGTACTGGCCTTGTTAGGTGAGTATCAGCTCTGGAATTACCACCAGTACCAAAACATCTAATGAATTTCCTTAACATGACACATGAAAACAAAGGTGGGTCAAGAGCTTATTCACAAGCAGCTTACTTGTTCCTTCAGTAGGAGATGGATGGGGAGACAGGGCAGCAGTTTCCTCACTGATTAAGCAGGGTCCTTGCTCTGTTGTTAAAAAGTTCTTCTGTTAAGCTCTAAATAGCAATGTCAGGCCACACAGTGACAAGCATGTGACAGTCATCTTTACTGACCATGGATTTCCTCCAGTATTTCACAGACATGAGAAGGTTTTGGAATAGGCTCTACTTCCTTGAGGCTGAAATGCCAAGCAGCAAAAGGTCAGCAGACAGCGGCGTGGTAAATCACAAACAGTGATAATATTTCTACTTACAGGGTGACAGACACAACAGGGAAAGCTTCTGTGCCAGCTGGCAGAAGCAGGTCATGGAGGAGGGATACCTTGGGTCTTGGCAGGGGCATGGCAGGGGAAAGTAACTAGGGAGTGGTAACTGAATCTGCTATGTGTCCAAGGCATTAGAGATGAGATTTCTTCAGCTATAAACTTACTGACATGCTAAGAACTGTACCAAGATCACATTTGGTACTGGGGCACCTGGATCCTACAAAAGATTTATATTGGCAGTACGTTGATCTTCTTACTCTGACCTACACTTTGCCTCCATTTATCCATCTGGATAAAAACGTCTCACAGAAGAATGAACAAATCTAACTATTGTAGAAGCAGAAGATTATTATTGTTTCAAAACATATTTGTCAGGAACAAAAGATTCAATCCCAAACTTAGTATGGTAAAATTCCACATTGATGTCAGCAGGTTTAGGGGTAGGACTGCAATAGGATACAGGGCATCTTGGCAAAACTCCCCAGTTGTTTTAAGGAGAAAGTGGAATTGTACAGGGAACTTTTGGTCAGCTTTTCCCAAAAAGTCTGGAGAACTTATTCCCACCCGGGGGAACTTGGTCCTACCAACTAATTTGGAGAACAGGAAAAAGGAAATTGCACACTGGTGGGGTTTACGCTAGACAATGGAGCAATCTCCTTATTGCTTAAACATGCAAGCTGCATACTTTTTACTTTACCTCTCTTTTGTTGTGGAACCCACTCCCTCCCCAAAAAAGCTGAATAAACATGAAAGATCAGCGGACGTATTATGTTTTACACAACAGAGCGTGGCTTTATAGGGCTTTGTTACATCTTGAAAAGATTAAGTGCACCTGCACGTGAAGAATCCCTATCCCTCTGAATAATCAGGCAAAGGCACCTCCGTTACCAGGGCACAGGCAAAGGACACGGTTGGGCTGCAGGTTTATAACAAAGCTTGTTTAACCAAGACTGGATCTTCTAATTTGTGAGGAGCAAGGCTGCCATCCAGCGGCTTTTCTCCAGTACAAAACTGAATTTAGAAGCAACAGGGTGGAGAAAATGTTCATGTTATCTTGGTTTAAATGGGGATCTGTTCATTTGCTGATTTCTTCTTTTTTTCTTTTGTTTTAACCTTTAACCTAAATAACACACTAGCTGCAAACTACATTGAGAAAAGAAAGGTTATTAGCTTATTTTAAATCATCACTAGCTTTTGTTCTTGTTGACTTGGATTTGAAATGTATAACTTGATAATCATTCTGCCTACATGAAACTGTAGATAAGCATAAAATAATTTAAAAAAAAGCCTCATAGCTGAAATAATAGTGCTCCGTTAATGTACATATGACATTTTAAAGTGGAAGTCATATTTATAAGCTTAATTCAAAGCTCGTGAGAATCATTTCATCCTTCAACAGACTTGGAATCCGGCCCTGTTTGAATAAAAAGGAAATTTGAAGTTATACAATCTGGAGGAAAATTATCATGCATATTACAAATATTCATCTCTAGGTTCTGACAGATCATCAGGTAGCATTAGAAGGAAATTTCCTGATGTTTATCCCCTTGCAGATCCCACTCAAACATAAATGTTTTTATCTACTGAAAAGCCGAAGCTCAGGCTGGTGAATAAGGCAGAAGGGTAATCTGCTCCTGAGGCAAATCATATAAGTTCCCTTTGCTTCCATTTCCCCTCTGTCTAAAACGGGGATAATGCTCATCTAGCTTGCAGGCAATATGAGAGATTCAATACACTGTGAATTACAAAGGATTTCAAGCTCCTCAGAAACAAGAGAGTATTTGTGTACTGCTTGATACTGTTTATACAAGACATAAATCTATCAAAGGCTTGAAGGAGGCTGCATTGCCCAACTTCTTCCACTCTGCCTCTCCCCAGCTAATACTTCTTGGCAGCCCCCCTGGCGCCCCGGGCACCAATGAAGATGAGGGACTCTCCTTTCTAAGTGTTATTATTAAGTTCAAGTACTCTTGTTTCAATAAACTCTCTAACAAGGATGAATCAATCTGTTTAGTTTAACCAAAAGAAAGCAAAGGGATACTTTCACCACAGTTCAGTGGCTCTTTACTGGGAGACAGAACTCAGTTAATGAAGAGCTCCGGGCTGCAGACTGCAAAGTTTTAGTAAGATTCAGTTCTTAAGATGAAATGGAATAAATTCAGATGCAAATGAGGGCATGAATGCCAACAGTAAGAATGCTTAAGAAGCAAGTTAGCAGGCATTATGGTAGATTCAGAATCATGGCAGATGTTTAAACCAAATTTAGATATTTTTCTGGAAATCATTCGTTTGGAACATGAATTTACTGGTAGAAACCAGAGAGTCTGTTTTACCCCACGGATCAAACTAGATTATCACAAGGTTTTCTCTGACCTTAGAATGTTTTAATATATGGAACCCTTTGTAAAAATTATTTCATTTTTAGAAATACTTGATAGGAATAACAGAAATTGTTACAGTCAGTGAAAGGGAAGAAGAAAAACATTTGAAGTAAGTTTAAAAATGAGAATACTATCTAGAGAACAGCTGCTCACCTTATTGGAAAATACTAGAATGTTCACATTCAAAATGTCTCATGTGAAATGTCAAAATATTTCAATCAGTCATATATCTAGTAACACAATTAGGAATGGTTTTTTTTGTGGAGAAAAAAGTTACTCCTAAAAATACTTTTGATTTTTTTTCTTTTATATTTCCTCTAGAGACCATAGAGTGTTTTGCCTTATTCTTTTTCTTCATACAAAGTTACAACATTAAAAACCCCAGCATTTTCTGTTTATGGTGAGCAACACCCCTCTCCCATTTCCTCTGTCCTCTGTCCCAGACTTTCAGGTGGAAGAATCTGATCAGAGAGTGAACACTAACTGAAATTAATGCAATCTTTGGTTTCAGGATATTGGGACGATAGGCACTTTTTCTGGGTTTTTGTCATTCTGAGTGAATTAACCTTGCTTCACTTTGATTCGTGATTATTTTAAAATATTTTTATATTTTTAAATTATTTTTAAAGATTTTAGTTTATTCTTTTTCAAATCCATTCACAACCCTCATTAATGCTTTTTTTAAATACACTAAAATTATTGAACACAAAAGCAAAGAAAGAAAAGCATTTTACCTCTTGTCAGTCACTAATATCAAAATCCAGTCCACTTTAGTTGAGATGGTAATCATAGAATAGAATCATAGAATCATTAAGGTTGGAAAAGACCCCTAAGATCATCGAGTACAACTGCAAACCTAACACTGCCAAGTCCACCACTAAACCATGTCCCTAAGCGCCTCATCTACCCGTCTTTTAAATACTTCCAGGG
>NW_008825072.1:387282-431271 GCF_000699105.1 Pygoscelis adeliae
TTCCCTGCTCCTGCTGGCCACACTATTTCTGATACAAGCCAGGATGCCGTTGGCCTTCTTGGCCGCCTGGGCACACTGCCGGCTCATGTTCAGATCCTACTAATGAACTTGTTTGAACTCATTCAAATAGAGGGCTTCCAAAAGACCCCTCATTTGTAGGAAAATTTAAGCCAGAAGAATGAAGCAGCTATATTTTATATGTAATCTCTCACATCTGAACTTTACTACTAAAGGCTTACCTAACAATTGCTGTACAATCAGAAATTAATCCCACTGTTTTATAGATCAGACATTAAGTACCTATGTAAGTTGTGAAATACCGACACTGCTCTAATTTTGAAACATAACTTACATCCTTAAACACAAAAATCTGTCTAATAACAGGCTTTTATGCATATTTTCATTGATCATGCTACATTCATGTTACAGTTCCCTAAAATTAACAAATTATTCAAAATATGTCACTTTAAAATTTGTAAGATTTATTCAGTAAATAACTCCACAGGCACTTGCTCTCTATACTGGTAACAAAAATTAAAAGGCAAAAGAGAAAATTAAAAAAAAAAACAAAACCACAATCAATCCTGATCTCTGCACTATAAGGAAGGTGCAAATGGCCTTCCTTACATGAAGACCAAGATGACAGTAATGATCTCATTTTCCTTCTACTATTTCATGAAGCATCAAGCATTGTTATATCTGTCTATTCTAGCTGGGTTCTGGAAACAGGAATGTGCACCTGAGTAAGGACAGCTGCCCTAAAGCAGACCCTCGTTTAACAGTATGCAGCATTTTAGCTGCCTCATGGAAGCTTTTCAGGTCTGTGCTAAACAAAACTCTTTACAGATGCAGCCACACTTAGATAATTTTGTTTTCACTGATTTTTCCTTATTAACCCATGACTTCTGTGCCTGATATGAGAAATTATTATCAGCTGGAAATTATTGTAGTGAGCAAGAATACCCTCTAGTGGTAATCTGTAGCCCCAGATAGACCTATGCTTGTTTTTCATAGTCTTTCTTCTATTAAGCCTTATTTCTCAAGTTGGCACCAGGGAACCCTGGTTGCTTACAGGTACAGAGCTACCACATCTTACCTGTCTAAACTCAAACAGCCTCTGCCTCTGCTCTGTGGCACCCCACAGCTAGGACTATATCTCATGCATGTAGCACAACACCATGGCATCCATGATCTATCATCTCTGACTGGGGTCATGAAGCAAAGGATGCCCTGTGATATATCCTCCTATAGCTGGGAAGTACACTGCCTAGTAGCCCTCTGTGTTCAAAAGAAGCCCACTAAAAGGTGCTTGTCCCTTTTGCAGCATAGAACTATGCCTTTTTATCCACTATATGACCTAATATTGCAGTTTCTCACCCCATGACATGACCCACTGAATGAAAGTTCGTACACTAGAAAATTGGGTATTTAAGACATCACAGACTGGTCACATCTGGTCACAGACTCCAAAAAACTACAGGTGTTGAACCTGGCCAGACCTGCAGGATTAGCCCGGTGAAGACATCAAATACTAAATCTGAAAACCCATTTAATTCTGTTGTAAATCTCAATATATAGCTGACATTTCCCTCAGAGGCTAGGTGGCAGGATGCTTCCTAGAAGAGAGCTGTGACCTATCAGAGAAAGAGCTGAGAGGATGCTCCTCTCTTACTGGATTTCCAAGGGTTTGGGTACTTAACAGATTGATGACAGTATAGTGGTCAGATGTCATGTCTCTCCTAGTCTATAGGTACTCATACAGCCCTTCACAGTGTAATGACCAGAATCCCCAGGTGACTTGGAAGGAAATTCCACACATCAAAAAAAAAGTTCATAGGAAAGCCACGTGGGGTAGCACATGTGAAACAATCCAAATGTGTCTGAAATGTAAAGCTATTCCAATACATGTAAGTGACAATAAAAGAACTATTTATCTTTGGGTAAAAAGAGCAGCTGTGAAAACATCGGCTTTTCTCAACAGGGGCTTCTACCAGGTGAGCTCAAATATTATCCGTAAGCATATCAGAACTAAACATTTATTTTTTGAGATTTATCAAGTAATTCCTGTGGTTATTATTTATTATTTTTAGACCTACTTGATTTTTTAGAATTTTTTTTTTTAAAGGCTGAAAAATTTAAACTTCTGTTAATCTAAAAAGGAAAGCTCATGTTTGGGGTTTGTCTGTTTTTGTAAAATCTTATGCAAAATATCTTAAGAAGAAATGCTATAAAAACATCATTGAACTATTTATTTGAGCCTTTTTAAAAATCATCTTAAGTGCGGTCAAGCTGTAAATGTATGAAAAAGACAAGTTTTATAAAGATGACATTCCACCCATTTAATAAAAAGCTCATTTTCATGGGACAGAAGGTTTGAGGAATTTTGCACAATTCTGATATCTACTTTTACAGTATTGTTTAGAGATCTTGGCTGAAAACTGAACTACAAAAAGGAATATAGTAGTTTTACAGTAAATGATCATCCTTTTAAAAAACCCCACCCAATAACAAAAAAAAATCCCTGGCAATCTGAATAGGCATGACATACAGAAGAGAAGGAGAAATGGCACAATCATTTACAAACAAGGCTTCAAAAACTGTCCAGTCTGATTCTTTAGAACTTTTGAGCACACATAATCTTCACAGACATGAAAAAGAAAAGTGGATGTTCACACTTTTTGAAAATTAGCACTTATGGGATTTGCCCAGTCCTTCACAAAATGTATGACCGAGTTGAAACTTAAGTCAGATGTTCTGTATCCAGTCAAGTATCTTAAATAAAAAATTATCATTACTCTATAAAGATAATGATTTATCTTACAGTTTGGCCTGATCCTGCTTTGTACATTGAGTAGTTGTTGCTCCTCTGGTTTATGTACTTGAGTTTATCCTTTTTTATTACCATGTGGTGCCACATTAACTTTCCCTAATGCTGTAGGCTACTTATTCTGTTCTTTTCAGAAATATCTTGTTGACACTAGATTTTTTCTCAGTGGCCTGAAGAGTTTTACTTTTCTTTCTCCCGGTTTTCTAACCATACTGTGAGGAAGAGATGGAAAGTAACTGAATGCCACCTGTCTTTTGAATGTCTCCAAAGCTTTTATCTGTTCATCCAGATGGCTCAATTTGGATTGACAGTTTTTGTGGCCACTTCAATTAGCTTAAGCTGTTTCATGGTGCATCTAATTATTCTAGTATGCATTTAAAAAGAACCTTAAATTCAAGAGCAGATTTTAAATAAAATGCTGGGAGAAAAAAACACAAAAAAATCCCACACACAAAGAAAAGAAAAAAAACCCCAATCCTCCAAAAAAAGTTTAAATATGTGGTGATGAATTTCCAGTCCTGTAGCTTGGAAAATGTTAGAAGACTTTGTAATTTTTTTTTTTTTTTTTAATATATTAACTTTGCTGTGGTACGGAAAGGATAATTTATAGAACAGAATAGAATAGAACAGAACAGAACAGAATAGAATAGAATCAATAGAATAGAATTTTTTTGTTTTTGTTTTTCTAGTGGTTGTTTTTTCTTCTTTCTGTTAAATTGTAGCACATTCTGAAAATTAATATTACCTACAGACCATTATTATGTAAATACCAATATGGAGCAAAGTTTACTTTTGTGAAGGTTAATGTAAATAGGTTAATTCTAGACCAATTTTTACTAATATAGAGGAGACTATTGTTTGACTGCAATTATACGTATTTACTTCTTGAAGTTCAAGGAAAACAAACTGGAAATCTTCAATCACATTTTGAGGATCAACCCAATCCCAAATTTTTCTATCAAATAAATTTTCCATGGAGGGGGAAAACAGTCTTCTTGTTTTTTCTTGTCTTAGAAAATAAATAAACAAATAAACAAATAAATAAATAAATAAATATTGTTTTGGATTAGATAGCTCTGGAAGACAGTATTCCATTTTTAACATGATCAAAAAAAATTTTTGGTGTGTCCTACATAGTGAATTGGTTGTCAGCCTGACTATGCCCCATTTACGCTTGCCAATATTGACTAATATGGCAATTGTTAAACTTTGTCGAACTTAAACCATGTCAAATCTACTGCATATGTACAACTGCCCTGTATCACGAGTCCATCACATCCTAGACACTTCAGATTTACCACACATGCCAATTAGCCAGTTCTGTGATCTATGTAGAGGTTTCTTCTGGAGATCTGATCTATCACCTGCTGGAGATTCCTGCTCAAAATTTTAGCTTACCATGCAAATTGCTAGAGCTGGTATGTTGCCTCCCTGGCAATGTAACTTCAGTGTAACATTCCACAATCTCTCTGCTTTATTGTCCTGTTTCAACTACACCTCTCCACATTTCTAGATTAAGTATATCTTAATTGTGGAAGTGCTACTTGAAGTTTTAATGAAGGTATACAACTGTATTTTCTATTCATAAGCAGTTGGAAAATGAGAATGGAGAAATGTAGATGGAGCAGGAAGAAGAGGTAATATAGTCAAGTTGTTTCAACTTTATTCTGGTTCAAGTACAAAAAAAAAAAAAAAGACAAAAAGAAGATCAAAATAGCAGTGCAGACATAACTCCAGTTCAAGGGAATAATCTGACTTGTTTTTTGGTTCAGCTAAAATTTGATTCCACTGCCTTAATGTACTTGTTTGTGGTTTTGTTTGTTTTTTATCAACCATGACTGTGCCTGGTTTTTATCCACATAAAATGAAAGAAGTTATAATAATGAACAGAAACTGTTTAAAAAAAACCACAGGGTGGGCAAAAATAATACCTTGTGTTCATAAGAGTAAGAAATAAATAGTGTGACTGGTATTTTTCCCCTCCACAATTCCAAAGCACATTTTACATATTTTCAGTGAGATTGAGTCATGTTTTAGTTCGTGATGAATTTGACGAAGCTCCCTCACCTCTGATTTCCACTAGAAGGTGTCCTCTCCTTAGTGATGTCTATGTGACTATTCATGTATATGTCATTAATGCGACTTACTAAGATATTTTATTCCTCCAACTTCCAATACAAAAATCAGATAAACACATGGAAAGAACTATCATTTTTTCAGGAAAAGCCTTATGTGACTGTAATTAGCTTAAATAATACAGTTGTGCAGTTTTACCAGCGGTCTGTTTTAATGATCACATTTTAGGTCTCAGGTTTAAAAGCCCTGCCTTACTCTTTAAAGAGTCCATCATAATGTTTTTCTTTTTCAGTTTATTCATTTTTCTCTCTTCCAATTTTCTGAGTCTTTCAGTGTCAGACACATTTTGTATTATCAGGTTATTAATATGTAACAAAACCAGAATTAAGGACATGGCAACCTCTGAAAGAAGATTGGTCTGGACTGAACCACAAGTTCTGGATTCATTGACGAGCCATGCATAGCCTCTCTGTGTAAATGTGAACAAATCATAAGATCTTACCTTCTTTTCCTATTTGGAAATAGGGATTATAATATCATTTTCTATCAGCGCAGGGTCACCACAACATTCACATACAGAAATGCAGTGATTGCTGGGACAGCACAAATGCTCATATTGCCACTCACTGACAGGTTTTATAACATTTGTGTTGTTCCAGCTCAGATTCATATACAACCAGTGGTTGTTTGGAGTAAAGAAATAAATATTAAAGAAGTATACTATAGTTGATAAAAACAAGTCCCTACCTAACATATCAGAAAACAAAATATATTCCCATAGATTAACAGGCAACAATGTGACAGTTTTAATCCCCTTTTAATGTGCAAGCACACAACAAAAGGCAAATAATGCAATTTGATCAAACTTGCAATGAAAATAGCTTAAGCAAAGTTACTTGATGTTTTGTTGCTATAGGCTAAGAACACAGACAATTACACTGGTTCAATGCATGCTCAGAAACTTGTTGAGCAGTGGTAATTTGAACATGTGTCTGAGCCTTCTGTGCAATTACTTTATATCTCCCATTGCTGATCGATTCTGACTAAGCAATTTTCCTTTCTGTTGATTTGTCTTGTGCAGCAGTATGTGTTCATTTTTCTGTTTTCTATGTTACATTTCTTATCCCTCAGACTTCTTTTCTTCATTCATGGTCCACACTGCCCTTTTTCAAAATTTCTGTGTTTTTTAACAGTGTGTTAGCCACAGCAACAGACCAAAGAAGGCCACCTCTTACATAGCTAAATTGGAAAAGATCCCAGAATAAACAAAATATTAAATAGAGCAGAAAAAAATCAGCATATGGATGCTATCGATGCAGAAGGAAAATAGGCAACTGCACTGTAGAAATTCCCACTCAGAAGAGATACAAGGAAGCAGTGTTTGTTTAGTTCACATTGCTGCCAACGCAAAGGACCATCATGACCCGTAAAGTAAACCCAAGATGTGGAAGGATTGTCTCATAAAGGGGAGCACAAATATTGTAAATTCAGTTTTCATTGTGACCAAATGTACATGAAGAATATATTAAAAATTTAGAGAAGACCTCTCAGTGCGGGAGAGTACACAATCAGCCTGAGATCCAGGTACTTCTTAAGGTTATGAGGCACCTTTAGTGACAGACATCCTCAAGCTAGAAAGAATTTCTATAGTCAACAGCTGGTAGGAAGGCAAAATCATATCTATTTGGACTGGATCTGTACACTTAAAAAACAATTAACCATCATTAACTACCATCTGACTAGCTATCATTAATCATATCTTAATAATACTGCTGTGTTTGCATCTCTGTGAGGATCACATTGAGATCATATAGGCTCCATATTGAATTTAGCAGTGAAATATTGTAACGATAGCTGAAAAATCACAGTAAATTGCATCTTTGAGATCTAGCATTATGTCTTTAAGACTTGCATGGAGGAATGAATGAGGTATGAGCCCATGAAGATGGCAGACTCATTACTCCAGTGAGCAAAGAGCCTGAACTTTCCATTAAAAAAAATGGGAAAGAAAATTGTCCAGAGAAAAGAAGAGAAATCATAACAGCCTGTGAAGCTGATAGTTGAAGAAGAAAGACTTAATTTTGACTATAATTTGCCTGGGTAGATTAATTTACAGAAGATTTAACTCATTATCATATTACTCAAAAAAACCCACCTTTGAACAAAATACTCTATGGAGCAAGAACACAGACTGCTGAAAGATTATGCAGGAGCTAATTCATGACTAGTATCAAACCCTGGAAATTTGTATTTGCTCCGAGACACCGGATTTTATAACTCAGTGGCTTGTGTGTTCTTCATTTCATTCCTTTGCTTTCTGAAACACAGCCAGGGTGAGGGTGTTTTGATAATGAAAGATGCACAAGGATAGAAACATGGTAATCTGTGGCTAGTGAATCACAGTCCATACTACAGACCCCCTCCCCAGTACTAAGTCTAAGTTACAGAGATCTCAGAGAGTTGGTGGAAGATAAAATTTTGGTTCTTTCCATATGCATTATCCCTTCTAGCCCAAATACTGAATTTAAGAGTGTGTGCTTCTGTTGCAGTATTCTTGTTTTACAACACAGGATTTTTTGTACCTTTGCTGAGAAGGGGGGCATTAAAAGAATGTTTTGAAGTTGACTATGTGTGTTAGATAAATAGACAGGGAATATACACATATGTTCTAGCATCTTTTTTTCACAAGTTCATGACTAGCTTCTGATGTTAAGTAACACCTCAAAGTCTGCTGTTGATCTAGTACTTTAGTAGTATCTTCAAAAAATGTGTCACACCATTTTCTTGATTAAGATCAAATAAAAATCTCACTTTCTTAGTCACTGAAGAAATAGAAGTGGTTTGTGTAAGTGTATAAATACTGCAGATCATAAAATATTGGCAAAAAAGAATCTCATTATGCTTTTAATGAACAAAAGTAAATGCAATCTAGTAAAAATTAATCATATGGCTTCTTGCCTTGATGACTGCATTCTGTCTTTTCATTAATGGTCAGACTATAAAGGTCATCAGTTGTATTTCCCGGCAGTGAAAAACAGCCACGGAGAGATGCTAAGTCCAAAATGATTCATAAGCATATGTGCACTGCCCCATCCTGCCTCATGGTATCCTATAATCCACAAATCATTCCTGTTGAGCAAGGACAAGTCTGAAACCACTTATGTGTTGTCCCAAAGATCAGGCATTAATTAAAAACTGAATACTTTCAAATTCAGTTTGAATAAAGCATATAGGTAATATACTTCAGTCTTTAATACTAAAAGACTTTAGTGTTGAGGAATGATTTTATTAAAATTTGAGCAGACATCATTTACATTCTTATAGTTTTCAGAAACATCATTGTACACAAAAGCTGCAAGTAAACAAACCAACAAATCCAAATAGCATATGGAATGACTGAGTATTGAGTTATCTTGCTTGGCAGGAATAGGATATAAGTAGTCTATGGATAGACTTAAAATGGCACAACAATTTATACTGTATTAATATAAATTAATAATAATCAAATGCAGAACATTTTTTAACGTATTTTATTATTAGTTAATATTTCTGTTGTTACAACACAAGTTAGCAGTTAGGACATCTCTATACTAGCCTCTGTGCCTAAGAGAGCCCTTATAATCCAAGTAGTCAAAGGTTCAGGTAAATAACGAGGTTAGGACATTTTAATAGGTTACACAAATAGTGACTACTATACATCCTTTCTTCAACTGTTGTTAATGAACTGTATGAAATTGTAATTTAACTCTTTTTTCCTGAACTTTATGTTACTCCATTTAACTTCATCTTTGTCACAGTTTCAAATAAATCAAGTATAGCAATATCCATTCTATACCACATACGTAAAAATTCCATTTCTGAGAATTTTTTTAAACTTGAAAATTAATTTCTGTTATTCTAGAAATAATAACTTCCTTTCCTGGAGATATGCTTAAATCCCTACTTGAGTAGTTCTAAGTCTTTCTGAAATTGTGTAAGGAAATACACTGTGGCTGCTTTGGCATTCTGATTTAAATAAATGTCAATCAGTATTTGAGGAAGTTTACTTTACCCACTTCCTTTCTGTCAGCTGGAAGTCAAGAAAGCCAACAGTTCTTTGGAAGATGAGATTTAGAAGCTGTTAAAGTTTAAATGGTTCTGGGTTCATATTCTTTTATTATTTCAGACAAGAATGTTAATGATTAATCATCCATATTAGAACTGTTAATAATTGTGCTATCTGAAACATGGTAGAAGTTTCAATTGAAAATGTTATTCTGCTGTATAATGTAAAATGTACTGATTGAAAAAATATTTTCTTTTAATTTCATATATTTCTAAACACATTTATAATTATAACATACAGCATACTGCCCCAAATCTATTTTTATCATACTAGTTAACAGGCTTAATTTGTTTGCCAAAATTGGAGTTCTGACAACTGTTTCCCATTTTGATTCAAATAACTTCTTCCAAAATAACTCCTTAGGGAAAAACATGAAAAAATGGAAACCAAGAATATTTTTAATAAAACCCTTCAAGATTTTGAAACCATTTCCAACTTTCTGAAAAGCTCTAAATTTCTTCCATTTAATGACAAAGTAGTGATATTAAGTTTCTCTCTAACGAGAGTTAAACATATATTCAAACATATTAAGATAAATTTTGGTATCTGTAATTGAAACCCAATGCATGTGGATCACTGATCAAAGTATTACAAGGGTTTATTTATCTTTCTTAATTCCACTGCCCATGGATCACCTTTATTTACACACTGCATAGTTGTTAACCTCTTTACAATACTGAAGTAAAAGTTCTATTTTGTTGTATTTTAGTTTGATAAAATTTTACATTAGCGTGAATTTATGGAGATGGCAGGATAGAAGTGGACTCCGTGTTTAATACTTTTAAATGAAAAATGTACTCCCAAAGGTATTTGTCAATGAGTAAGTTTCGTGTGGGTTTCAAATTTCCTAGGATGTGGCTCTGAAAGCATTAGTCTGCTGTTAGGATACAACCTTAATCCAACTGCTCAGCTGGGGGGTTCTTTTATTCCTACTTGCAGTACTGTAATATTCTGTGACCTAAAATATTTCCTCCCTTGTTTACTGTCAGACATCAGCTTGTTCTTTGCAGAGGCAGAAAAATAGGATTTGGGGTTTTTGATTTGTTTTGTTTAAGATTCTTAGTACAACTAAGCAGAGAATTGGCTTAGATTACTGAGTCACCTTTTAGAGTAGGTCTCTTGTAGTTTACCACTAAGAGAGCAACATCCTTGTTACCTTGTGGTTCATAAATATGAGATCAGAGAAGTCTTAGTACTAATAGAAGTGAGACACACTCCAGACCAGGAGAGCCCATGACCACCAGCAGCTCTGGCTAGAAGCTATTAAATGTATGTCTGACCTTTATTGTCAAGCGAGTCTTTCAAATTAACTGTCACCATTGGTCAGACAGAAGTTCCTTCCATCAGGCACTATTTCTACTATAAAAAGCTCCTCAGAGCAATAATAAAACCGTTGAAGTCGCAGACAGGTTTTCTGTTTGTTTGCGTGTTTTAGTGTTTTTTTGTTGGGTTTTTTTGACATCTTGAAGCTGTACTTGTAAAAGTCAGCTAGTAAAACAGAAGAGAATTTTTCCCTTCCCAATGTCAGTGTTAAACATGATGAGGCTGATCTGTGGATTCAGACTACAGCAGCATGGGCTGCTGTAGCTCCTGCTTGCAGGGTTATGCAAAAAATCTACTGCTCAGAGTCATTCAGCCTCCAGCCACAGGAATCATTGATAATGACAGCTTTTCAGAGGCAGTACTGACTGGGAAAGTCCCTCTGTACCTCAGCAAGCAAGGGAAGATAAGCATCCTACGTTTTGTCTTTACCACCAAGGGAAGGAAGCCTTTTAACTGGACTCAGAGTACTCAGCATCATGTCTCAGGAAGATGAACATGCTTAAATCTTATGACCAGTATCCAAATCAGACTGTGGCTTTCTGAGGGGTGTTTTTGCCTTTTCTGCTAAGGCTTCCACAACCCCTCACATAGAATATTTAGTGTTGATCATCCACCTTGCAAAAAATAGCAAGGATAACAAAATTGATGAAAGATCAAAGCAGGCTATAATTGGCACAACTCTGTCAGAGAAAGGTGTCCAAGACATTTGGTCATGAAGAAGTAACATGTTCTTTAACTGTATTTTAGCTCCCAGAGAAACATCAAACAAGAAGATGTGACTGAAGCAAAGACTCCTGAGTAGAACTAGGGAGGTGATATTACTTTTAATATTCTTATGGCTGAAGTTCAGTGAATGAAAAATTCAATGCAGTGTGCAATGTGTTGATGTTATTGCTTGGAATCATGCAATAATCTGAGAGAGACACAAAAAACACTGATGGGGAATGAGGTTCACAGTTTCATATCAAGTCATATAACTGAGCAACTAGCCAAGCAAACTTATATTAAATTGGCTGAAATCACTTCAATCCAGGACTCTGAGGAGACACAGAAGAAAGATTTTAGGTACCGTGAAGAACACTGATATAACTCAAAGAATCCTCCAATGTGCTGAAAGAAAAGGAGGTAAGGACAGTGTAAAGGTTTTATTCATTTTCAGAAATTGTAATATTTCTGGTATTGTCAAAATGAGTTATTTGACAAATTATGTGCCATTAGTAAATTTGGCATAAGCAATAAATCCAGTGGGCATCCGTCTTCCAGTTTATAGTGTTAAGAATTCTGGGAATACTAGTGGAATCTTCTGGGGATGTCAGAAGGGCAAATCCAGTTACCATGAGGTTTCTTTCAGTAAGAATTCTTACACTCTTGTCCTTTATTTCTGCTTAACATCAATAAATATACAGACAAAAAGATTTTCCCCGAATTTTGCAAAACACTAAACACAAAAAATAAATGTTTGCTTCTAAGCAGCTGGATTACTTAGAAGTCATATCTATGGCTATGTTTATGCCTTTTCAATGTCCCAGAGATGCCAGTTTGTAGACCGCAGTCCAGCAAACTGTGACCCAGCAGTGCAGGCTAACAAATGTCAACTTAGGGAGAGTACTAACAGGAAAATTAATCATTGTAATGTTTTCTCTAGTGCTTTGAAGGATTAAGAAAAAAAAAGTTTGGGAGTTTGGTGGTTTGTTTAGCTGTTGGTTTGTTTTTTTTTTTTTTCTCTTCTCTCTTTAAAAGTCATGTTCTAGTTTAAATAAAAATATCCTATGGTCTGTGTTAGGAAGAAGGATACACTATTACAATAAAACCTTCTGGTTTGATAATCTATATTTGTAGAAATAAAGTACAGCATTTAATGATGCACAAATTCACCTCTTTCTCTTAACACAAACCTTTGATCTATTAGTTCATCCATTAATGTAAAAAAAAGGTATTAATTTCTAAATATGTGCAGCTTAACTTTCTCTTTTATTATTCATTAAAATTTCATTTTCCTTCCACCCAGCCAGCCTCTTTTCTTGATTCTGATTGACTCCTGCAGTGCTATAAAAATGTTAACATAGAAAATATGTCATTGTGTGAGTAATATTTTGTAATCCATTGAAAGCTTTTTATATAGTCTATGATTTTTACAGTTCAGCTACAGCTTCATATGAAATGAAACCTACACTCTGAAGGCATAAGACAGAAGAATGGTACACCATTTCCCTTCAGAAATCCTGTATTTAAAATTCTGGCTTAGGCGGTTGCTCAGAGGTTGCATTTATCTGTTACTGAAAAAGAAGGAACAGTAGCAAATCTGAATCTACCTGTTCAACAAAGACTTTGAGATCTTTTTGTCCAGAATGATAGTAATCAGAAACACATGTAGGATAAAAGGCAATTTGTGACCAAGTGTTCAATAAAAAAAAGTAACTCAAAAAGATCAGCTTTCATGCTTCACCTCACCGGATGTGCAAAAGTCCCTTAAGCAGCTATCCTTAGTACAGTGTATCCTGAAAAAACCTTTTTTATCTGAAGAGCAATAATCCCATATGTGTTCTTCCCTGTCTTTCTTTTTGATCAGTTTTAAACAGGCTAGAAGGAATGATTTTCTGGGGTAGGACTCAAAAGGTTTCCTATATGAATCAGATGTTACTGTAAGCAAATCTCTTACGGGATAAATAGTCGGCAAGTAGTAACTAAAATTTGTTGACAGTGAGTGCAAGGTATGTACCTCTTCTTTGTACCTTTCCAAATCACTCCTTATATATCTCTGTATCTCTCTTGACTGTCAATAATATGGGTCACCAACATGTTGCAAATATCTTGCACCAATCAAGTGAGTATTGCATGTGAACTAAAATGAGAACCATTTGGTGTTTGTTTCTTTCTGCTCCCTGCCTGTAATACAATTTTGTGACATAGTGGAATTTTCTGGGGTTCCCCAAACAGACAATCTGGTCATCCTCCGATCTCCTGCAGTAGTCGGTTCCCTCACTCCCCTATAATGCCAAGCAGCACAGTAGTAAGCATTGAGTTATTTCTTCATCTTCATGCTTGCCAAGAATTTTTCCTAGGATACAATGTACTTTAAGAAAATTTCTGGTTATTTCAGACAGTCTTTAAATATTTGGTCATAGCTGTCCTGGGATGGTAACCAGACAGAAATGCAAATCCTACCTCCTATGGTCATGGAGAATCCATAATCAGCAAAGGTCTAAATCAACCAGGAGTCCTGTTGGTGAAGCAGAAACAGGAGGCTGACCGAAACAGCATCGCAAGCCGCTTTGCCAAGAAGGGACTTGTTCAAACTACATTCATTGCTAGTGAGAGTCAGAGTTGTGAGGCACTGTAGGAACAGATGACAAGTAGGGTGATGCAATGAAGGTGCAGAAAGGTTCAGCTCCCATAAAGTCCTACAGAAATGGCTCCTTGAATAAAAATTGTGCAACATCAGCAGTCATTATAAATCCTTAGGTGAACAGGATCTCACTGCCTGGAGATACCGTCCTGAGCTCAAGAACTTCCTATCATGGAGAGACAGTACTTAACCACAGTCTAGATGAGGATCCAACATTACTGGAGGAAGACTTGTTGTCCAGCTGGTTATTCTTTGTAGGTCTGCAAGGACTCTTTTTCCTTGCCAGTCTCAGCCTGTAAGTAATAACATTTCCTACTGCCTGTGTTTGAATATGTACACGAGTATGTCACATTTTCTGTGGTGGTGGTGTACTTTATTGTGCTTCGTTGTGGACATGTATGGGAAGTGGCTGGATAACACAACCTGTACTGAAGTTATCATCTGGTTCATCCAGATGCTGCTTCAGAGCATCAGGCAGCTATGCAACATATGCTGCGCACTGAATAGTTTAAGTGACTGGCCCATTGGGAAAGTGATCTTTTTCTGACCATTGGCAGACATATATCTTTTATCTAGTCCAGAAAGAAAGGAGAGAAACAGTCACATTTACCTGCTATTGTCTGCCAAGTCACTGTAAGCAGCAATCACAGGATTGTCTTAATTATGGCAACAATATTTTTTTCTGCTATCATTACACCTGTTGTCTTTTCATCTGTCTAGAATCATTGAAGAGTTTTTCTTTGTGTGGTTGGTTTTTTTGTTGCTGTTTTGATTTTTTTCCCCCCAGTTTGATCTAGCTGGAAAATTCTTTTTTCAAGTTTGTCTCTAAGCAACCGGGTATTAAAATCGTCTGAGAAACAAGTTTGCATCACCAAGCCAAAGCACATAATGAAATCCAGCTTTCTCTTGAAACCACAGTGCAAAACAAACCAGCTTTGATACACTACTATTTGTTTAGTTCAGATCCTGTTTGTCTTGGAGGGACAACCCTGATCTTCTTGCCTGTTAAAAATAAGGTAACAACAAATGAGATCAAAACAAACAAGCAGAAATGTCCAAAAAAGACTTAGACATAGTCTGAGTGAGTCATGTGGAAGTATGGTCCCGGCAGCCATCACCTACTTTTCTTATGCACCATCTAGAAACAGAGAAATCCAAACCATGACAGATTACCAGAGCAACAGGGCACATACCTAGCAATAACATCTTTGCAGATGTTCTTCACAAGTGTACCAGTACATGTCATGCAAGTATAAAGTGTATAGCTATACCTACACACAGCTACAATTTCATTCATATGTAATATATAGTTCTTATATAACATTTATTTAACATTTATTATACATCTCCAGTGTTCATTAAAATGGGTTCACTAAAATTTGTGCAAGTGGTTGTGATAGGATCAACACCATTTTTAGTTTAGCTGTAATAGAACCCATAAGTTTAGAAAAGGGTGAAGGTTTTTCGAATAAGAAAGCATTTAAGAGTGCTTTTGATGCAGTTAATGTTCCCTTTCATTACCATTCTTTCCTGTTTCCTGATACTGATTTACATCTTTAGTGACCCTCATGTGGTACAAGTCAGCTATTTCTTGCTGCAGCTGTCTCTCTACAGGAACTGTGTGTTGCACATCACAGATGTTGGATCACTTTTCCAAGTTATCTATACACTGCAACTTAATGTCATATCAGGCAGAGGAGGATAAATGGGAAATAGACTTCAGGACTCAAAAAACTCTTTGGATACCTGTCACTCCACATAGCTATCATGTTGATTTATCTGACACCTTATTTCAGATACAGTGATTTTTCTGCTTGCAAAACCTTTCTTCATAAGGTAGCTCAGCTTGATAGCTCAGAAAACTGTGGCTGTTTGCACTAAAAAGGGCATAAGATGTTCTAACAAATCTTAGAGTCACAGCAGGAAATGGTGAACTTCAAAACTTTTAGCACTTGGCTTTGATTGAGGCAAGAATCAAAAAGCTTGGATAGATAACTGAGCCAGTCTGATATCTTGAGTTAGTGATGTGAGGTTGGGACTCTCAATTTTCAAGCTTTCTCAAAATATTTTTATCCCTTTGCTGTGTTCCTGGCAGAAAATTGCAAAAGAACAAGCTCTATTCATGCAAATAACAAGGCATCTGTGTTTCTTTGCTACAAAATATTACTGAGGCCAAAATATCACATGATTTAAAACGAGACTAGACATTTATATACAAAGCAGAAAAATTCAGAGTGATCCTTCTAAAAAATAACCCTGGTGTTCTGGAACATACTAAAAATTTGTAAGAAAGGTAAATCTTCATCATGAATGGCATAAACCATCCCTTTATAAAAAGTGATTAACAAGAGTTGCCAAAGGAGACACTAGGTAATACCACTACGTTATATTGTAAATACTCTACTGCAATATTTCTTCTGTTTTTTTTTCCGAAGTTGTTTATGAAGGTGATTGAGACAGTTTCCCACTACCTTTTGTATGTGAGTTACACTAATTAATGGCGAAGGGGGTGGGAAGAGAAGAGTTGAGTAGAAAAGGACACATCAACTTCCCAAGGCCATGGCAGATCCATCATCAAAAATCCAAGTGAACTTTGCTCAGGACAGTTCCCTGAAGACTTTACCTTGGGAAAAGTTCAAATATGAAGTGATTTAGGAAAAAAAAAAAAAAAACCAACAAAAAAACCCAGGTTCAATGAACAGATATTTTTCAAATAACCTCCCCCTATAAAAAAAAAAAAAAAAATTCTGACCAACTTTATTCAGTTCTATCAAATTAGTCCCTTGCTTTCTTAGGGCACCATATATGTGTGATTTCTTTCTTTGTTGTGTAAAATAGTTTCTCCTTCTTTACACCTCTAACATGGTATGTCATACAGTGATCTGAATCACTATATAACAACAGAAACAAAACTTCATAAAAGCGTATGAAATTTAAGTTCTAAATTTCATCATTTATATATCTCCTACTTTGTGATAATGAAGTCCCAAAGAGCTGGATTAGCAAGTAAACTTTTAAATTTCACAGGCAACACAGAAAGGGTGGAGGTAAACAAGGAGCTCAGACTAGTCAGTTTTGTCCTTCTCTAACCAGAGTCAGCAAAGAAACCAACTTTGCTGGTGCAAAATTAGAATCTCTCTATTTTTGGTGGTAATTCAGACTGAGACCATCTTTCAGATTCTGCCCTGTGTTGAGATAGAGTTCACTGTGAGACAGTTTCTTACACCATTTTCCACCTGAAGCCACCGGGAGCGCAGGGCTTGTTGTTCTGCAGACATGCCTCTGTGTGGAGCACCTCTGTGGAAAGCTGCAAACAGAAAGCTGGCCATTGAGCCTCCCTTCTCTTTCATCTAGAGGTATCACCAAAGTATGTGTGTCTGTCCCTCATGGTGGCATACAGACACTCCACATTGTTTACCTAGAAGAAGCCAGTGATTATGATAAATGCAAATATTCTTTTTCCAGAAAATGGGCTTGAACTGGAAACTGTTCATAGATGCTGTAGAAATGAGGGCTGTAGACGTACCTGGATGCAGAAACGGCAGAAAAAAGTATCCGTACACAGTATTAATTTTCCTGCTAGACATTTTCTTTCCATTTTCTTTCGTCTCCTTTTTTGATTTTCAGCTCCACAATAAAAGTTCTGGTTGATTTAAACAAGTGATTGGATTAATTTAAGGACACAAAGATCTGGGATGAACATCCAGAAAAGCTCCTGAGAGCAAACCAAATGATCAGCAAAGTCTCCCAAGGGAAGCTGTAGAAACTCTGTTACTTGGGACTCTTAAATTAAAAGGTACTCTGGGGAACAGTTTTGGGAGATAGGCTTGATAACTTACTAGGACTTTCCTATCATTAAGCCTGGAAAGGCAGTCATTATCACCAAGAGTAGGAACATGGTTCATTAAAGTTTATAACGAAAGCTGAAATACTTACCTATGTGACATGAATGCTGATGAAACAGAAAATAATATAAACACCACCAGACACTGAGGGAGTCTCAACTGTCCTTTAAAGAGTGGGGGAAGAATGGTGCAATATGAAGTTTCACTCTTTTCACTGGCCCTTGTGGTTCCTGTACACCTCATGTACAGATTGACCTCAGGGTTTAAGCAGTTACATTCTATTCACCTTAGTGAGCACACAAGGCTGCATGTCCATATCATTATAATTCCATGCTCCCTAAAAAGATAAATATATTTTATATCAGGGATTTATAGCCAGCTCAGCAGGCAGTAAGACGTAAATTTCAAAATTATGAGAAGGAAAACAGAAGAAAAAAAAGCAGCTCTGAAAGCAACTCAGTAAGTGAAAGTCGTGGAGTAGTCATTTATCTTTTTAAATTTACAGGCCACAATTACCTGCTCTACCCTACCATCCCCTCTTCAGATTTAGGCTTTCTCATTCAGGACAACTGAAACTGGTGAGATTAACAACATCTGATGCCAGCTGACAAAGAGTGGCAGGGTCCACTTCCAAGACAGAAGTCCTTTGTTTTGTCTACTTTAAAGCACTCTACAGTATTTCTGGACTGACAAGGGTGGATAGGCTTAGCATGCAGGATAATACACCCAGTCACAGGTTTTGTAAGAGACCCCATAAATCATTTAAACATTGGTCCATAAAGACATTTGAGACCATCACTTCTATAATTTCAGACAGAAGTAACTGGCTAACACTCTAAAGGATCAAATATTAGTTTCTTCGTGCCTAATTCTATAGGCAGAATGGGGATAGTAGTACTTCCCACCTCACAGGGTATAAGTACATCAAGATTAAGACATTTCAGCACTGTGTCAATAGAGCTATAAGATCCCTAAACTAGTTAGGTTGTGTAATGCACGCTGACACTAACACACCAGAGACTCTGGCCCAGTGACTTTAATTCTGCATTGCAAATTGTGATAACAGGCTCATTTAACTCAAGGAGAATTTTACCTAGACACTGTCATGTACTTAGCATACTACAGAAATATTAAGCAAGACTTAAAGAAGATTTAAAGCAGAAAATATTTCATTTTGCATGAATTATTTAAAATTAAAAATGATTAAAAGGTCTTAAAGTAATGAGTTAGTTAACCCTGAATCCTGCACTAATCTATAATTACAGCTACCTGCCACTACCAATTCTTCAGTGTCCAGGTACTGTTTATAAAGGACATAAAATCTACTTTTGATTTGATTACAATTTCATTTTCCACCTTAATTGTATCAGGCAGGGTTAATCTGACAGTTAGAAAGTCCTACGTGCAGTAATTTTATGTAGGGGATTTAATTAAGCCTAGGGGATGATGTTTTAATTAGCTACATAAGATTTACCTGAGTTGGAAATTTTTAAACTGACTGGTGCCAGAAGCTGTATGACATTTGTGTTGTCATCAGCAAAGAGGGGCATAGTACTTGTTTTGGAGCAAATCCTCACTGAAATCTAAAGTAACCTGAAAATCGGTGCAGTGTTGGTTCAATACCTGTGCCTAAAAAGATCCAGTTACAAAAGACTTTCCTAACTGTTGGGACTCACTTCAGTGAGGAGGCAAGAGAAAAAGAGAAGGGAGATTTGGCACGTGAGTGCTTGATTGTTAGCATGCCAAGTGGCACACTCCAAGACAGTGTCCGGACACAATTTAGGGTATAGCTTGCACTAGGGACTATTTACAAGAAGCAGCATGGAAAAAGCTGCTGCACTGGTTTTGGCTGAAGGGAACTCATCCATGGCCGCAAAGATGCACGATCTGAGCCGAGCCAGAGAACAGTCCTTGGACCATTTTCCTTACTACCACGAATGTATCCTCTAGCTCAGCTATATGCCTCCTGTCTCTCCTTCATCGAGCCTGGGGAAAGGGCTGATGACAGTAAGAGCATGTTGCTGAGTGAACCTGGCTCTTGCCAGGTCTTGGCAAGGTAGGAGAAAAAACTGGCAGCAGCTGCAGCCCTGACTTTATTGCCTTCACCCTTTTTGGTAGACCAAGAGTGTAACGCCTTTCTGACAGCAGAACACTGCAGACTTGCAGACATCCTTCCCTGCCATAGGTCCTCAGAATGTGCCTTGCAGGACCTTGCTATACCACCTCAGTTAGTCGCTCCTTGTTTTCCCTATAGCTCTCCAGTATTGCAGCAGCTGTTCCTGAAGCTCCCAGGCGCCTAATGCAAGTGCACTCATCCCCCATCATTCTTGGGGACTACTGACACCTACTCCGTTACACAGCTCTTCAGCAAGGAACAGGGCACCTGGAAAACATTAGTCAATCATCTTTAATACCCTTCTGTCCTGAGAGCTGGAAGGACTGGTAATTCAAGTTTATTTGGATACAGTAAAGGGATTCTTGCACAGGTTTGCTCAAGGCTTTAAAAAAAAAAAATTGTTTAACAGTTCTGCCTCAAGCTAAGGTGAAATACGGTAAGCTATTAAACTTATCAGTGCACTTACCTGCTCTTACCAGGTGTGTTTTTGAGGGAAGCTTAACAGCAAAATGTTTGGAGACTACTCATTAAACTCACAGTGACAGCCTTGACATGACCACAAAAGCCACATTTCTGCTCTGGATGTTGAATTTTAAATCCAGCAATGAAAAAGGAGATATTTTTGAACTTATTGTCCAAGTATTCCCCTGCTTAGGAAACATCCTTCTGTGGACTGTAAAGCCCTGTTTGAAAACACTTTGTGCAATTGTAAAAATGAAATGTATCCAGAAGAACTTCAGAAACTCTGGACTGACAGAGACAAACTTTGCAGCCACATTAATTTCAGCTGCCATCATGGTAGATTTCATAGTCTAAGTCTAATATTTGGAGGAGGTATTTCTAAGATCCAAGTACATAGGAAGGAAATTAGAGATTCAGTAGGTAACACTATAACATTTTTTTGCAGTAGATGCTGAGAAAACACCGTTTCTCATATGTCATCTTTCAGAAAAGATAGATCTCGACTGAAATATCAGAAAAGACCTCATGGGAAATGTTTTCAGAGCCTTTTCCTTGATGACCTAGCTGCATTCTCTTTGAGTGATCACATTCTTCCTATGCAAAATTGCCCTGTAATTTCATTGGTTTACATTACTCTTAATTTCCTTTCCTAAACATGGCATGTAATGCTGATGGCAGAGAGATGTCACATTCACTATCCTTATGTATATGGAGAGAGACGTAAACAACTTGCAAAGCATTTTGTGGTTCTGTAGAGTGAAAGGTATGTAATAAAAATGAAGTATTATGTTTTAATGTGATTCTCACAAAATATAACTTCTAGGAATGATGTCACTTTTTTAGCTGGAAGATCTTGGCTGACCTGCTAATGCTATTTCTGGAAATCCAAAAGTAAGTAAAACATGCAAGACTACAGATAATTCAGCAGCATTCGATGGTTTTGTGATAAAGTAGATAGGGCATGCATAATTCCAGTCTATTTCCTGCCAAATATTAAGTCATACTGATGTTAGGTAAGATACAACAATGGATTTTTAACTCATTGTTCCATAGGATTATTTCAGCACTTTATCTTTGTATACGTTGTGTGTGTTGCAATGATCACACTAGACATTATTAGCAAATCCTGCTTCATCCAAACAGTCCTGAGTTGAGTCTTCTGGTCTACAAACAAGCAAAGATGTTTACGAACATAGTTCTGTGGTATGTTTTAGTGTTTATACCGTATTTATGATCTACACTCCGGAGCAGGACTCTTAAGTGTGCATGTAGTACATATTATAAATAATAATAATGTTGGAACAGCCAAGGTGTCTGTGTTACTGCCACTGGCAGTGACCACTGCTAGCTACTTTTGTTGATACTATGGAAAAGATCCACAGTGAATAATATTTAATAATCTGGCTATGAAGAAATTTTCTTCCTGCTTTCCATTAGCTTACTGAAGCTTTAAAGATGGTACCCCACTTCTTCATTTACTTGGCTTTCATATTAGCTCTTCTAAATAAATAAATATTTGTATAATATGTTTTGACTTTATGAGTTGGATTTGTTCCACCATAACTTAGGAGGAATAACGCAAATGCTAAGATTTTGGAGAGGTATCTGAGAGGTATTCTGCTGTAGCTCGAGGCCTTATTTTTATTAGAAAATGTTTTTTGTTTCTATTTGAAGAAGGGTTTTTTTCTTCCTATTTGCTTTGGAAGTTCATATTGTTCTGTTATACGGAAAGGATAATGTTTTTTATTATTATTATTAATAATAATAATAATTATTATTATTATTGTTATTCAAAATAACTTTATGAGAAATTCTCAGCATGAGGACAATCTTATTTACACTGCAATAAGGTTGCTACTGGTCTGGAATCCTGAGCTTCTGCTCTTGTAAAAGGCCTCTTTCTCCTAACAGGAATCTTCCTTGTGTCTGATCCGTATCTGTGTCTAATCTTCCTACTGTCTGATCCATATCAAGCAAAGGACTCTGAAGTAATCTTTCATTTATCAATACTTACCATCAGAGCCAGCTGCAAGAATAGGCAAAAAAAAGGTTATTTGCTTAAAAAGCAGACCTCTGAGAGCTCTAAAAAACCCCTATGTTTTCTACAGAGCTGGAGTGACAGGTCAGGATTATCAAGTAACCCTTCCCGAAAGCAGTGTCCTCCTTCCAAACAGTAGGCAGCACAGCTGGCAGTATGGCTATACCATTGGGTGTAGATGCACTCAAACTCTACATTGATACTCCATGCTGACAAGGCTGAAGCTGTTTCCATCCAGATATTATTTAATCTTATTACTGCAATAAAAGATCTGTGCTATTAAAAGCCTAGCTGAAGAGGCAGAGTGACCTGTAGCAACATGCTGATGAAGATACTCAGCTTCTGTCTGCAGAGCCATAGTGAGTGGTGTGAGAGGCAGTGGCTCTTGGTGCCATTTTGAATGGGACAGGGCAATACAGGGAACATGCTGCTCCTAGCTCAGCATGGTCCTCACACTCACCAAGCTGGGGTCACAGAGGCAGGGAAGCAGTATGGGTAAAATACAACACCACAATCCAACGAGGAAAGGGTTACCATCTACCTTTCTGGTGTTTGACTTGTGGGGAGCTAAAGCTGGTCTCTTTCTGTGGGCTATGAAAAATAAGAGAAAAACTGTCTGGAAAACAGTTGCATCATTTTGCTAGAGCAATAAATTGTTTTCTGAGAGTAGGGCCTGAAACAGCGTTGTGTGCAGTACTGGTGCCTTCCTGAGTGAGTGTCCTTCCACCCAGCAGAGCCAGAAGCAAGCAAGAGTCACTGCAGATTCATGGAGAGCATACAGGAGGGGGACTGCAAGAAGGGAGGGGGAAGGAGAATATTTTTTCTATGCAGAGGACAGATTTATACATGATAATGACAGAAACATCTTGATAATGTCTGAACTCCAATCATAAACAAATGGAGAAGTCTGATCACGTATTTGTTCCTCTGAATATTTCATGTGCTTTAATGACCTGAATAATTAGTGTTTACATAGTAAAACTCAGCTCCTTCAGCATATTTATGCTTCTGAAACCTTTGAGGATTTCAGCAGAAGTGACCATGTCTGTTTTCAATAGGGGTCAAAAAAGCATATGTGTGCAACAAAATACCTTCAGGGGAATCATTTGTGTACATTAATCTTATTGAATCTTGCTCGCTGCTTAGACTTCCCTTTCTTATAACAGCCAGAAAGGTCCAGGAATTCAGCATTAAAATGTCCCCACCTTGCTCAAGTTATTGGAGGCCTCTCCCTATTTTCCCTTCAATCTTCCTTTGCACAAGTGACTTGGTCTCCCATGCTTTTCTCTGTCCTGTCCTTGTCTTAACCATGTAAGTAACACGGGACTCCCAGCCCTTCAGAAAATCCTACCTAGGTGTCTGGCAGCTGCAGGGCCCTATGTTAGGGACCAGATCTTGCAGGATATGGGGGCAGTAGCAGCGGTGGGTTTTGCTGGGTTACTCTTCTCTGTATCATTCAACATCAGCGTCCTAAGAAGACCAGGTGGCATGTCTGCAGAAATCTCCTGTTACTGGACCATAACATGGCAATATATATGTTTGAAGACATACAGCAGGAGTATTGACTTTTTGGTCAAACACCTGCTGTAACCCATCCTCTCTGAGAAGATCACTAAGCTAACAAATATATCTTGTGAGTTGGATATGGTTCTTATATCATCAGCTGGACCACTTCAGTTTATGCTATTACTTGTGCTACTAGGACTAATATTTCCAGGGGTTTTGGTGGCATTAGTATTATGGGTTATGTTTTCAGAAACTGCTGAAAATTCAATTCACAGTGAAAATTGCTCAAAAATTGAGAGTCACTTTTAAAAATCTTTGATATGGAGAACAGTAAGGAAGAAACTGCTTCCAAAATTTGGGATATCACAGAGGCTAGAAATGAAACTAAATGAAGTTATTGCTTTTGCCAGGCCAACAAAAAGAAGATCATAGCAGACCTCCCAAGAGATTAGCTGATGTTAGTGGAGGCAACCTCTCTTGTGTGGATATAATTAACAAAATGGGGAGCCTCCTCATTGGAAAGGCCCAACTCAGACAGATCTACAGTGCTTGTGTGGTAGAGTGGTAACTACATATGGATTTAATCTTGCCACCAAACCTAATGTGCATCTGTATCAGATGTTAATGTAATTTACCATATCGATTCAGAGTTCAGTGAAGCAAGTTCCCCATGAAAACTTAATCTTCATCTCTATTTCCTTTATGTTTTATTTCCCCCCTTCCCCTTTAATGATTTTTATCTGCCTCAGATTTCAACACCTCTGTCAAGCAGTCTGCAATGTTTCAGGTTTAATATCATTTTACCTTTCAAATGTGACTACAGAGGAGTGATGTATTGGGATTAGCTCACTAGGCTTGTCTGATCTATGTGATTGTAGCTTTGCAAGTATCCAGTTAACCAACAGCAATGCTAAATGAGGGAGGTAGTGAATTTTTTATTGATCCAGGTAGTTCTGCCTTAAAAAAAAGCACACTTTTGCATGAAAACGTGTGCTGATACATCTTCTCTCATCTTCTAAACTCCACAAATGAGGGGACTGGCAGTAGGGGTGAACAAACTATTTTTTTATTTATTCAACTTGAGGATGGATTGACTGATTTAGTTGAAGGAAAGAACATGACTTCAGATTTCCATAGAAAAGAATCAAATCCCAAAGCCTTTTATGAAAAAAAAGGTTTGAAAGCCTTCAGTTAATTTTTATTGAATGAGTTATATTTATACTTTGCTATATGCAGGAACTCAAGTTTCAGACTGCCAAGAACACAGGATGGGATCATGTGGTTATTGGCTGGTCTACCCTTCAACACAACAAAGTAGTCATTGAAGCATTTACTTTTGAAATGGTTCAGTATATCCGCATTGACCAACACTGGTTAGTGTAAATGGCTCAGCCTGCCCACACACGCCACTCACAAAATTCCAGACACTGTTCCTCCTTTTCTATACTGTGCTTGGCATTTTTCAGGATATTACCTTTTTTTATAGCTTTTTAAGGAATAAAATTCAAAAGAGGGGTGATGTTCTGTTTCTCCTAAGTGTTATATATGTAAAGAAATTCTGAAGATTTTAAGCGAAAGTCTAAATAGTTTCAAAAGGCATCCAATACACGAGAATGTATTCTTACTTTTTTTTTTTCCCCTGAGCTTGACAAGTTCTTAGACATTTGCTTATGATTTAAGATAGAGGTTCAGTTCTCTTGTTTGCTGGAGAATTTTTTGTATGACCTTAGGCAAATCATTTAGCTGTGGTAAAAAATAAATACACAACTACCAATATAAAATTAAAAGAATATAAAGGCAATAAAATGAAGTGAGAATAATTATATCGAAGATTGTGACATACCACAAAAATATTGTGGTAGTTATCAGTATATGTCATACCATATTGAAGACCATGTTATAAGCAAAAATAAAGATCAGCACTGGGAAGCTATTTCAATACCAATCACTACAAAATTACTAGTAATCAAATATGTTGCATCTTTCAAGATTAAGTGTATCGAAAAAAGCTGAGTTCTTATGAAAGCTGCATTGTACTTTAGAGTTTGAATTACTATCTTTGCTACTTGTTGAAACAGCTATTGAAGGGTAGTCACTGTGAGACCCCACAGTGAAAACTGGTTGGTTTAGCATTGCTGATATTTCTGTTTAATGCTGCTTTTCAAATGATCGAGAAGATCAGCTGGGGCAGACTCAAGACACTATAAGGCTCATTCATTGAAATAATAAAACCTAGACTACTTAGCACTGCCAGAGAGTTCGAATGCATGTGAAACATTGGCATCTCCTGCATCTGGACGCCAAGGATAGGATTCATTTCTCCAAATGTAGACATTTTCTTTTGAGGTAGTCCTGCTAAGCCCCTTTCTGGTTTATGAAAAGGCATAGGCACTTCCATCTCATGCTATAATAGTTTTCTACATTTTCTAGACCTTTGTCTCTCTGCTATCTTTAAGGGATAACACCAGGCTCAGAGGAAAAGCCTATATTTTAGATACCTGAAGTGAAATTAATTAAATGCCATGCTCTCCTTGCTCACAGATCAGGAAAGGACAACTGGAGACTATCACCAATAAGAGTTTGTAACTGTCCTGCACAGAGTTGACAAAAGTCATAGAGTTTATGTACTTACGCTAGTAAAGTCCCAAGTAAAAGACTTTCAGATGCTTTAACTGATGCTGACGGGATACTCTAAGTGGCAGAAATGTTACTAGAGAACAGCAGCAAAAAAGCGGCTCTAAAAATGCTACTTGCTGCCTCTTGTGTATCTCATTTCAACATTGTGTGATAAGTCAGTGTTGCAACTCTTGTAGCATCTGTTTTATCTCATATGTCATGGTTTAACCTCAGTCGGCAACTAAGCACCACACAGCCACTTGCTCACTCCTCCCTCCCACCCCTGGTGGGATGGGGGAGAGAATTGGAAGAGTCGAAGTGAGAAAAACTCATGGGTTGAGATAAAAACAGTTTAATAATTGAAATAAAATAATAATAACAATAATGTAATAATAATAATAATAATAATAATAAAAATACACAAAGCAAGTGATGCACAGTGCAATTGCTCACAAACCCCCCGGCCAGCTTTCCCCAGTTTATGTACTGAGCATGACGTCACATGGTATGGAATGTCCCTTTGGCCAGTTTGGGTCAGCTGTCCTGGCTGTGCCCCCTCCCACCTTCTTGTGCACCTCCAGCCTTCTTAGTCAGCAGAGCATGGGAAGCTGAAAAGTCCTTGACTAGTGAAAGCATTACCCAGCAACAACTAAAACATCGGTGTGTTATCAACATTGTTCTCATCCTAAATCCAAAGCACAGCACTGTACCAGCTACTAGGAAGAAAATTAACTCTATCCCTGCCGAAACCAGGACATTATAGAATCATAGAATCATAGAATCATAGAATAGTTTGGGTTGGAAGGGACCTTTAAAGGTCATCTAGTTCAACCCCCCCTGCAATGAACAGGGACATTTTCAAATAGATCAGGTTGCTCAGAGCCCCCTCCAACCTAACCTTGAAAGTTTCCAGGGATGGGGCATCCACCACCTCTCTGGGAAACCTGTGCCAGTGTTTCACTACCCTCAGCATAAAAAATTTCTTCCTTATATCTCGTCTAAATCGACCCCCCTTTAGTTTAAAGCCATTCCCCCTTGTCCTGTCACAACAGGCCCTGCTCAAAAGTTTGCCACCATCTTTTTTATAAGCTCCTTTTAAGTACTCAAAGGCCACAATAAGGTCTCCCTGAAGCCTTCTCTTCTCTAGGCTCAACAACCCCAACTCCAACTCCAACTCTCTCAGAGCTTATCTCAAGCTATCATAATGCTTTGTGACAATGGATTCAGTTTGTTTGGACTGAAAATGTCTTCCTATTTTATCTGAAGCATCATGTATTTGAAATCACTGTTGAACTGGAGAAAAACCTACTAGGCAGCTGGGGTGGTCTCATGCAGCCTCTCCTTTATGTCTCTCTCCAACAGAATGTATCTGCAGGCTCCAGGTAAAGGACTGCCAAGGTAAGCAAGCAAACCAACTCCATCTAATCTTACAACTGTCAAGAAAGGTTCAGGGACTTCCTCTAACATGTCAGGAGGCTTTCTTCCAGGCTTTATCTAGATCTTTGGCCAACTGCAGCTATGTCAGCTGATCTATAAAGTGAAGTTTCATTTTATCACCCTGACCATTTTTTTGACCAAAATAGGTTCAACAGTTTAAATAGTAGATCTTTGCTAGCCTTAAGGGTCCTTATTTTGTCTGAAATGAGTTAGTTCAGTTGGCAGTTCTGTGGAATGGATAAAGGACTGAAGAGATAAGCAAGTGGGAACAGGCTGAAAGGAGTATCTTTTCAGGCAGTGTCAGTGAAATTGAAAGAGAAGATAGGAGTAAGTTTTTACTAACTGATGACTTCAGCAAAACTTTCTGCAACTCTTTTCCACTCATTTCAGCCAGATAGGAAAATCAGCAGTGGTTTTGGCAACATAAACTCTCAGAGGGATCCCTTAGTGAAAAGTGTATAGCAGCTTAATTCTGTTCTCACTGGAATCAGTGTCAGACTTCTACAGGACTGCAGGGATGTGTTAGGATGGGTTCATTATGCAGATAACTATGCCATTAACATATTCAAAACATAAACTCTCCTTGTAAAGGGAAACCCTACTGAAGGAAACGTGGCAGCATCTTCTGTAATTTCCAAATAATAAAGGGTTCACCATCTGTCTCCAGTGACTCCCTTCTCCTATGTGCATTTTCAGTCCTTTCTAGAAGTGTAAAGGGAGAGTAATTTTGGCTCATCTTAAATTTAGCTAAGATCATCCCTTAAGACTTTGAAAGACCTTTGAAAATCTGTACCAAAATAGAGACATGAGAAGAGTTCTGATTCTTAAAACAAGCACAAACAAGGAAATCTTGACTTCTAATACAAACCTGTTCAGCAACATATACTTGATAAGGAACTAAGTTTTGGGTGTTCCAGTTGAAATTCAGTTGAATTCCTTTTGGATGCATTTAGTAAGTTTTGGGACTGTGTTTGTTTTTAAATAATGTGTTGAATGCCCCTTGGTCAGTTCTGTAGGTGCTAAAGGAATACAAATAATGAAGAACAATGATAATTACCTGCCGTCCCCTGGTAAGTTTTGAGGATCATTTTGTTGAAAAGAGCTATAAATAAGTCTTTAAGAATATCAGCCAGCATCCAGAATATGCCTGGGGACTGTGTCATACAAGTAACATTTTCCACAAACTCTTCAGTGAGGTTCTAATAGCTGTTTTCTGTTTAACAGAACACTGCTCCTCTGTCTTCAAAATTAACTCAGCTTTCATTAAGCCTGAGATTTTGCTCTTCTTCATTTATTGTCAGACTGAAACTGTACTTTATTTCCTACGGTATAAGACACTGTCATTTAGGATCAGAATTGGATCAGCATCTTCTTATCCCGTCCATCTCTAAAATAAATTCCTGTTATAAAGTTCTATGTATGCATATAGCTGTGACATTATTTTTTGATCCCATGGGTAAAAAACTTTCCACAGAGTCTCAACATAGCATGTAACTCAGAATCAATTTCTGAAAGACAAAAATGTTGTCTGTAGCTACTTAAACCATTTTGTGCTGCCTAGTAAGCCTATCAAGCACCTCTAGGTTGGCCTTGATCTGAATATCATTCTCAACCATGACTCACTTCAATATGGTTGAAAGGATAAGATAGATGCTATGTTTCAGTGCAAGGTATTTCTTTCTCCCACATCTGAATTATAGAAACATTTGGTCACCCACAAAGTGACCATTCACTGGTCCGAAATTTGATTCTGTTCTTCTATTGCTGTAATAGCTCTTAAGCTATATGAGGGTCCTGTAAAAGAAAACTATCTAGCTGGTCACATTTCACTTGGAAATGTAGTCTTAACATTTTGTAGAGGATGCTGCATGTTTTGGAGGAAAATGTCTTGTTATTCTGGAAATTAAACTATTTTAAACTACTCTAGACAATGTCAGTCTCCAAAAATGTTACTGTCAACACATGAAAACCAAGGTAATTTGTTCGTACATAAATTTATGGCAGAGCTTCAGAGCAATTTATAAGAGAACATCCTCCTCCCTTATATGCTATCCTTCAGCAGTCTTTTTAATTCACAAAGAGCTCTTTCAAGTTTTCTGCCATGTCTCTGAAAATGTCTCCTTTCTCTTATCTCATAACTCTATGGATAAAATTAATTGATGGAATAGCAGATTTGTTTATTTTGGTTTTAGACATTTGTTTTGAGTCCCAACAGGTATACACTTCTTTTTCATGTGTTAACTTTTTTTTTTTTTCAAGTACTGGCACTAAATTTAATCTGTTCCTCCAAAGCAGTATAAGCAATATTTTTCCTATCAGTTCTGGATGCTACTTTGTGTGTCGATTGAAGAGGTCTTTCACGGGAATGTCTATTAATTACAATCTACAGAAAGCCCTGACAGAAACTTGTGACAAAAAAATATGTGAAGTCAGATCTAATTTCTACCAAAATCTTTGGGCTACTGTGTTAATGGCTGCAATTGTTGAGATTCAACAAGGTCAAGTGCCGGCTCCAGCACTTTGGCCACAACAACCCCATGCAGCGCTACAGGCTTGGGGAAGAGTGGCTGGAAAGCTGCCCAGCAGAAAAGGACCTGGGGGTGTTGGTTGACAGCCGGCTGAACATGAGCCGGCAGTGTGCCCAAGGCGGCCAAGAAGGCCAATGGCATCCTGGCCTGTATCAGAAATAGTGTGGCCAGCAGGAGTAGGGAAGTGATCGTGCCCCTGTACTCGGCACTGGTGAGGCTGCACCTCGAATGCTGTGTTCAGTTTTGGGCCCCTCACTACAAGAAGGATGTTGAGGTGCTGGAGCGTGTCCAGAGAAGGGCAACGAGGCTGGTGAAGGGTCTGGAGAACAAGTCTTACGAGGAGTGGCTGAGGGAGCTGGGGGTGGTTAGCCTGGAGAAAAGGAGGCGGAGGGGAGACCTCATTGCTCTCTACAACTACCTGAAAGGAGGCTGTAGCGAGGTGGGGGTCGGTCTCTTCTCCCAAGTAACTGGCGAAAGGACGAGAGGAAATAGCCTCAAGTTACGCCAGGGGAGGTTTAGATTGGACATGAGGAAAAATGTCTTTGCTGAAAGAGTAGTTAAACATTGGAACAGGCTGCCCAGGGAAGTGGTTGAGTCACCATCCCTGGAAGTATTTAAAAGACGGGTAGATGAGGCGCTTAGGGAGATGGTTTAGTGGGCATGGTGGTGTTGGTTTGACGGTTGGACTTGATGATCTTGGAGGTCTCTTCCAACCTTAATGATTCTATGATTATATGATTCTATTATTCTAATAATCACTTAACTCTTATGCTTCATTCTTACTAACACCAGTTAAGTTTCCATTATATAATATAACTTCAATGAAAAGTGATCCATGATTGATTTCACTGTTACTCAGAAACAGTTTTGGTGATTGAATCAACACTTCTGGCAGGAGTTTGGTTCAGAACCTGCTTTGAGCAGGAGGTTGGATTAGATGATCTGTGGAGGACTCTTCCAACCCCTTCCAAACTTCTGTGATTCTCTGATTCTTTGAACAGTGAAAAGACCCATCAAATTGTATTGATTGTTAGAGTTAGAAATATAAAGGGGAAAATTCACAATCAACTGTATATTTAATGAAGAATGAAGAAAAAAAAAAAATCTTAATTTGGAAATTTAAAAAATAACATCATGTTGAAAAATATACATGAAACTTCCTAAAACTTTCCTACTGAGTTTTTTTTAAATTTCTGTTTAATTTAATAAAAGAAAAAAAAAAAAAGGAGGAAATAATGGAGAAAAACAAACCCACAGCTATGACTTTTCATAATATAGGAGTATTTTCAGTGAAAATTTATTCTCTCCTAGCAAAAAATCATTGTATTTATTGGTCTTAAAACCTTGACTTATGAAGAATAATATCTTAAATTGCTGAAATCAATTTTCAGCTCTTTTTTGCAATGGTATTCTGCAGCAAGATAAAAAAGCACATTTCTATGATGGCACACCATGCAGTACTGAGTTAACTACGCTTCTTACTGCAAAATAAAAGTAACTTATTTTTCATAGCATTACAATATTGTACAAAGTCAAGGAGATAGCATGGATTTTCTGTAACAGGTTTGTTGTTTTTTCAATTTTGCAGTAAATGAAATTATGATTACCCTATTTGATATTGTATTACCTAAATAATAGGAGGCAGCTAAAAATGATCCAATGGGACAATAATCTATGGCAAAGACCTGAAATCTGAAGGGAATTCTTCTGAATGCTTATGCTTTTTTAGGAAATTAGAAATATATTAATTAGGAAACAACCTTAACCTGTTTTCATTAGGCTAAAAGAGTTTGCTTTTCACATAGTTTAGAAACAAAAGGGGAGCTAAAACTCAAAATATGCCTTGGGTATGAAGAAGAAATAAGAAAATGTTAACATATTGCCAGAGACTGCGGTATGAGAAATACTGACAGAGACATTAAATGAAGGCTGGACATTTCATTCTGTCTCATAATCTGCTTCTCCCTTGCAGATGAAGGCAAAAGTGAGTGGAACCAGAGACATAAGAAACGTTTAAGATTTAGGTAAGCAGAAACTGATGTGTAAATGTTTTTACCATTATTCTGCTTGCTGTCGCTTTGGTGAACATACCTTAATTCTGAAAAGGTTTTTTTTAGTCACTTACTGAGCTAATGTGTTTAAAGGATAAAGAGACTTGTTGTGTTAACTCAAGTGGGTAATAAGGGCTGCTACCCTGGGATCCACTCCAAGAGTAGACTGCAAAATTGCAAAGGTGCATTCAGGCTCTGAGAGAAGTGAAGGAAACCCGTCATGTCAGGGGGGTCATCAGGAGGATTAAATGGGATCTCCAGAAAAACTCATGAATGATTCACTTCTTGATTCATCAGGTTCAAACTCAGAAAGGAAAATACATCAGTTTCAGTTGGCCTCTGCCCAAGATATTTCTGTATGTTTTTTAATCAAAATGGAAAATAAATTTGATTTCAGGTTCAACAAAAAAAAGTTAGAGAAATTCCCCAGCATACTGGGGAACTAACTTTCTTTCCTTCTTTTCTGAAGATGTATTTTGCTATTGAGGAGTTTGCCTTGCTATCATGTTATCAGGGGTCTATATGGCCCTGATTGAGCAGGGGGGTTGCACCAAGTGACTTCCAGAGGTTTCTTCCAACCTCAAACATTCTGCGATTCTGTGCTATGATACAGACCATTCTGCAGTGAATTGTTCTCCATCTCCCCTCTTCTACTTTATGTGAACACTTATTTACTAATTAGAGGAAAGGCTGAAAGCTGTCAGTAGAATTGAGCAACCTAAACAAAAACCTCTAATTTAGCTATTCTAGGCTTCTACCTGCCTTTCCAGAAAGGCACGTTCCTCCTTTAAACTCTGTATCCAAATAATGACCTCAACCGATGTCTTAGATATGCTGTGAGATCACAAGTGGCCCTCAAAAGCTTAGTTAACCATCCTGGGTATCACTTGCATTAGCAAGTCTGTAACCTCACTTTTTATTTCCCCCAGTTCAGTCTGGATCTAAATAACTATTCAAGATAAACAAGTACCATAGGAGAGATTGAGGGCAACCTGTCATTAAATAGTTGACAGAATCATCATCAGTTACTTGAATATGTCTGTTATTATTTTTCCTCTGGTCAAAATTTAAAAATCAGTCATGAATGAAGTAGTTTTTTGATGGCAGAGACAAGAACAGAACAATGGTTTAAAGCTTCAAGTGGTCTTCCTCTCCATTCTGTGTAAGAGAAACTGGTTTATATCCAGAACCCAGTACTTACCTATATTAATTTTTGCTCTTCAGCAGCTTTACTGCCTATCTTTCTAAATCTTACTTCAAATTGGAAGCACTCAAAGGTACTGAAAAATCATGGCTTTTTTTGCTTTTCTTACTTCTAGAGCAAGAGGATGGCTAACATTTAACCAAACATTTAACAAATGAAAATTTCTCTAACATTTCATATGTCTGTGATTTTTTAATTTTTTTTTTCTGGAGCTCGTTGCTTAATAGGCTACAAGGAGGTTTTCCACCTGGTATTATTTCTCACTTGCTAAACATGCTGTACAGCATATTGAAGTCAGTAGAAGACTCATATTAACATCACAGGATTGTCTCATTAATGTGTAATTTCAGTTATTATTTTAAAGGTAAGTGTACCAAATAGCAATCTTATCACAAAAGATATTATACTGTGCAACACATTTTGCAGTGTCTGAAAACATTAAATATGCAATTTCCTTACAAAGAATCTGGAACTGCAATTTCTGTATTTAATTTTTTAGTACATTTTTAATTCCATAACCGATTCTTATAGAAAATAAATAATCAGAGTTTATATTGAGCAGAACTGAGTCAGGCTATCATTAAAAAATGAACATGTTGCTAAAACAAAGTCTCATGTTTTTTTTTTTTTGCCAAATTCTTCTGGGGGCATTCCTAGCTTTCAACTTTCTTCTGCTTTTTAACCTGTCAGGACGAATTTCAGCGATGTAGACAAGCATAATCTGAAGTGTTATTGCTATTACACTACAAAGTTAGTCTTTCTACATTTTCAATGTAAAGCAAATCTGAAAATTAGTCATATCATGTATATTTGCTCAAATGTACAAATACTTCATATTTCCACCATTCAAATTAATAGATCCATAATAATTATAAACTAGTTTTGTAAAGTAGCATAATTTTTTTTAGGTTTATCATGTGAAGCTCTGTTTCAAAAGACTTTCAAATAATATTCATCCATGTCACATCCTGCTCAGATACTGAAAAAAATGTATATTCTCAACAATGTCTGATGTCAGTCAGGTGGTATTGGATGTATTAGTTCAGGTTGTAATCATATTTACTTCTTAAAGCATAGTTAAAGTATTAAATGGACTGTTACTGCTGCTTTCTTAGATACAAGTAATTGCTGAACAACACAAATGTGAGGATATATAATAGACTGTATAATGTAGGCATCATGTTAGAGCTCCTGTGTTATATGGTGAAGATAAATCTATGGTTGGAGCTTAACTAATAACAGGGGTACATAAAATATTCTATAAATTCAGTAGAGAGTAGTACCTAACTTAGCTCTTATTTAAGGTAAATTAGTCTTCAATTCCCAGTCATACCCCTATAAATCCTTAGCATTTAAAAGTTGACTTCCCTTTCTTTTTGTACTGCTTAATTCTAGTTCACTTGTCACTCACTCCTTAAAAAAACTAATTAAAAAAATCATTCTTTATTTCATTTCCCTTCCTTTTCCTCAAAATGTTAAAAGCTATGTACATTCATAAAAGAAATCACTTAGGCAAGTAGTCTGGGGAAAAGAAGGAAATCTCATTAACGAATGCATTGAAAAAAACCCACAAAAAAACTCAACAAAAAAACCCCAGACTTCTAAAAAGCTACTGCCAGAAGTGGAAGAAATTGCTTTTGCCGAAGGCTGGATTTGCTGCTTAAGGCTTTTCTTCCTCCATCATTTCCTCTGTAAAGTGAAGATTATTTCACCATCAAAAGCAACACATAATGTATGATTTTTCTTTTTTGGCATTCTGGAATAGAAATGTTACTGTCTTCCTGAAAATGTTCATGTTTTTACTTGGCTGCTTCTTTTTTCTTAAAGTTCTGAAAAGTTTCTTAGTGACGTGGGGCTTCTTTCCTGAAGATTTTGTGCTATATATGTAGCAAAATAGTAATGTAAAGATGTGGGAGCTTTCATTATTTATAACGAAGTTTTGATAATTAGTATTTTCTGCATGTGTTCTAGAGGAAATTATGGTCAAAGTACAAGATTTAGTTTTATTGTTCATCAAATAAAGTATGCTTCATCTTTACTATATTTGAAATAATCCCTTTCGGAAATTATACATCAAATGAGCTGTTTGGATTTATAATACTCCAGTGACCTGGTACCTAAACTAACTAGAATCATTGGAGTATACGGCATTAAGTCAGGCTGGGGAAGAATTAAGGACTAGATCCAAAACCAGGCTAGAGGCAGAGTTATACTGCACACTACCAGAATTTTATGCGTAGACCACCCCACTAACTCTGGAAATGGTAATGACATGCCTTACTATGGTGCTGCACTCACACAGATTCAACCATGCTGCTTTTGGGGTATGACCAAGATGAAGTCCTTAGATTAGTTTCCATTGCAAAGCTATTTTAGGCTGCAGTGTGAAGTAACTAGAGGATCTGAGTATGACCCTTATTATATGATAGGACACAGAAGTAGCATAAGAAGGAATAAATACATTTCACAACTGGGTGCAACTAAAACTTTAATAAGAGATACCTAATTAGGCAACATGTAGAATGTACTCCTAAAATAATATTATAGTTTTATTGTTTCTTGATTTTTAATTACCAGTACAGCTCATCTGCTCCAATAAATCTTCCATGAGCAGTTTGTTCAATCTAAAGGCCTGTAAGGCCTGCAGATTTGGCCAAATTTGGCCTAACCTGTCCCAGAGTGGGATTCATCCTACCATCTTAGAATTCCACACGTGGATTTTATTACCCAAGACTGACATCCCAGGATCTCTTAGTTATAGGAGAGAAGTGGGGATCTCCAGGAAGGATTCAACTTTTATCCTAAAATAGACATGTAAAATTAGCCAGATGTATCGCACTCTGGAGCTGCCTCTCTGTCTCTACCACCCTCTGGTCCTAAATTAAATTCTTGTCTACACAGATTCAGCTTGGAAGCATGTTCTGGCACTTCTAGGGTGCATTTTATCTGATCTGTCTTAGATGTCTTCTTCAGAGTGAGATGAACCATGCCCTACAAGTACCTACTTCACTCCGTTGACTATAAACAAGATCTAAATGACTCCTTCTGTAGGCAGCTATGTTTGGCCAGATTATTCCCATACACTGTCTAATGTAGACCACATAGCTGGAGGCAGAGTTAGATCATTTCAGAATAATGAATATCCCCAGTGGTTTATATAGCCCCCTGGGGCTATATATAACTAAGCATTTGTTGAAGCTGTTCTGGTATATGTTAGCAGCCAAACTGGCACTGAGATCAAGAGAGAGCTGAGATACCCTAAACCACATTTCATATTTCTACTTCTGGCCAGTCCTGAGAACAGGTCACATTCATTGAATCCATACTTCATGAGATATACATCTGAACTCAGAATAAAGCTTTATCCAAACCCACATTTTGTCACAGGATAAATTCAGTGTTGTGCGCCAGACCTAAATTTGATGGAATTCCAGTCTGCAGAACACAAGGATGATTTTGTGCAAGTTTGGCCAAGTAAGATTTGAAAGCCTAGACAGTATAGATGTAATATATGTTTGTGGTGCTTTGTAAGGTGAAGGGAAATTTTAGGGGAAATCAGACTCTCTTTTCACAGAATTGCTTGTGAAGCCTGTCAAACAGCAGTCTAGTCATTTGCTACTTATTTTCATAATTTGGTAACACTAAGCTATTAAGGAAGTTTGAGATGTTAACGTAATGACTCTTATTAGTCTTTTTTTTTTTTTTTTGACTTCTCATCCCTCATTAACTTCATCTATAGATCTTAACGCAGCATAAAAGACAGCATTATCATCTTCATATTAGGCAGATAGAAAACAGAAGGCATCAGAATGTTTCCTAAGGATAACCAACAGGCCACTGGAAAATTCAGAATTACAGAACCTGTTTTTTTAAGCTCTAGGCCAGGCTTCTTTACATGAAACAGCACCCCTTACATTGGAACTAATATAAAGTGTGTGCACATGCATTCAAGCATGTCTAAATCATCAGGATGTTGACATGACAGCATTTAATTTTCCAGACTAAATTATATTCCATTTCCATTACATGGTGTCTTAAAAGCCGGTAGAGAATATGTTCTCAGGCAATGAATTTACTTTCAGTGACGTGGAGACTGAATATAGTCCTGAAAAGTGACATCGGTCACAAGGTAAGCAGAACCCGATGTTGCTAGTTGGCCTGAGTTGTTGCTGAATTGTTCTAATCAGTGCTCAATACATTGCATGGCAGAATTCAATGCTGTAGGCTACATCCTGATTAATTTTTCCTTGATATTACATGTGTAGGCACAGATACAAAATAATATAGTGTTGTGACCTGACTCCTCATTTTAGTTGGCAGTGTTCAAAAGCAGATAGAGAATGAAAACCCAGCTAAAATTAAGTGCTTAGAAATGAGTAGTTAATGAAGAAATAAATAGGGGGTCAGCTGAGAGCGTACTCTGTTACAAACAGGTAGAAAGATGATTGCTCTCTGAAGAATAAAATGGTTCGAGTAAGAAATATAAGATATGAATCATGTGGTACGGTGGTAATAAACTCAGATTACCCAGTAAAGGACGAGAACTTAAATAAATGCTCTGTATTTACTGGGCCCCAAAGTTTTGGACTTAACAGCTCAAGAGCTTTGTATTTCACTTTTAGAGACTGCTGAACTAGTTAAAGGAAAGTTTGGAAAAACATATTTAAAGAGCATTTAAAAAATGAGAGCTTGCATATGCCAAGCATTACTCCATGGAGGCGCAGAAAGGCCAAGAAATAGGCTCTGCAGAGAGGCCACCTTGCACTGTGGATATTATGCACTGCCCCCAGGCTCTGCACACAGTCCAGGCACTGTCAGTGACAGCTCCACCAATTCTGGTGTAAGACTAATGTGAACTGTTTTTGGCTGGGTCTGTAATACTTCATTGCTTCCATGGCTTTCTCTTGTTTGAGATACAGTAAAGCAATCAGTAGATATTAACTGTATTTCACTTGTCTATAGGTCCTGGAGAAGTTCAAGGAGGATGAACAGAGGATTTCCCTCTTCTCATATGCCTTCCACATTACAAGGCTATCATTAAAAAGTTGTTCTGTCTAAGGTAACTTAAGACACAGCTACACTGTCTTTAAATTAGGCTTGCTTGCACTCAAGGTTTGATTTGAGATTTTAAAGCCAAGTGGCTTGAATATCTTTAACCCTACAGCTAAGGCTTGACAGGGGACATGCTTGGCTTTCCCAGAGTAGAGTTAACATATAAACCAATACATGGGCAATGGAGCAGTGAGGAATTTGTACTTGAATGCGAGCTGTAAGCTAACTTGTAAACTAACATGATAATGCAGATATATTCTTAACTCTTCTTTATCACTTTTAGATTTATACATAATATCATTACAGAATGAAAATTTCAAAATCAAAATTTTTTTTATACAGGAGCTTTAGATACACTTTTCATCAGAGTTAAAACTTCTTTATTCTATAGAATCCAAAATATATATATTTTATGTCTTTGTATTGTAGAAACAACCTCTTCTGTCTAAACCAGAGAGCTTCCATCTGTGTCAGCTTTAGACAGACCTAAAATAGATAAACTAATGTGTAGCCTCTCCTTTTCTCCCTCAGCAATGTCATCCTTAATAGCCCATTTATCTGCTTCTCCACTTTCTTTAACATTGCTTCCTATATACTGTGCTCTGCAAACCCATCCACAAAAGCATCACCCTTTTTCCACTAAAGTTACTCAGCCACTTCTGCTGTCAAGCCATATGTCTCCAATTGCTTCCCTTACTCAGCTATGCCACACACAAGTACCTGTGGAAAGGGGACATAATTGTATCAGTGTTTTTCCTGCCAGGTTCTCCACCCTCTCCTTACTATTTCCTATCCTTCTTGATTTATGTTAGTCTTCTACATTGCTAGGTTAAAGATTGTGTCATTTACAGTATTGCTGACCTCAGACACTTGAAAGGAATGTGTTAGCCCCTGAATAATAATGAGCTTGGTTTTAAAAAGATATATTTGCATGATCATGTTTATACATTTTATTTGCCCTCTGCAATTTTACATGAGACTTTACAGTTAACGTTTTAACCGTGAGGGCTAAGGTGTTTTTTGGTGGGTTTTTTTTTTTAATATGAAAGCTGAGATTCTTATATACAAATATTATTCTAGGAGCTGAAGGTTAGAGAAATATCAGCTATCCCAAAAGCTGTGATTAAATCAAAATACAGTATTTATTTATGTTGTGGAGACATCTGTTTGAATACTAAAGTTTTACTGCACCATTATTTATCCTCCAGGCTCCTATAGCTCAAAGCTTTCCCTTTGGCTGAATTCTTTGTCTACTGATCAAGAGATGATAGTTCCATAAAAGTTGAACCTCTGATGAAGTTCTCCACTCTTTGAGGAAGGGAAAAGAAGGCCAAGACTATCACCCTTTCAGTTATTTTATACTTTGGCAATTCGATATCAAAGGAAGTGTTCACAGCAGCTTACCAATCTTTCAACCTCTTTTCTTTTCTTACCACAGCTGAAACAAGAACTTGAAACTGGGTGTACAGAGAGTGAGAAAGAGGATTCCTAGCTAAGCCTGAAAATTTTGTTGCATGAAAATCCTGTGATGCAGATCTCTGAGGGAAGACTCAGAGGTGGACCGGGACCTTAGGTGTGATATGAAAATACTGTTGTATCTGGAGAGAATGAGAGTAAATGGGAGAACAAGTAGCTCACATGCCTAATTCCCAATGAACAAAATATTAACCAGTAGCAGATGTGTTCCATTAATATGCTGTATGACCATTATATACGAAGGATTTAGTATTGGAAATCCGGTGCTCTGGTGCTACCAAGAAGTTCAAAGCTGCTTTCATGGTTTACCTTTTTAATGCATATGGTGGGAGGGAGTGAATCTAACACAGTGTGTTCCTGCAGGTATCTAACTAAAAAGGACAGCTTGATAGATGTGGTTGTAAGCAAATATATTTTATTAATTTCCCTCACCCATCCAAACGATAACCATAAATTATTAAAATTTAAATTTGGATTTTTCTTTCAAGTTTGTCAAACTAATCCCAAGTCTTTCAAATACTTATACCTATGATTAATATATGTAATAATACTTTCATTAATTTTAATGGCAGTATGCTATGCATAATATTAAATACCTGCATAATTATGTTATTGATAGGTTATTATTTTATTAGGTACAAATGAATAAATATGAGAGGTCAAATCCAAATGGGCAGATTTCAACTCTTGGTCAGAAAAACTTACAGGAAAACCAATGTACCAGGTTTAATGTGATTGAAAATGTTCCAAATTGGGCCTTGTGTTTAGGAACTTGTTGCATTTGCCGCTTTATGCAGCAAAGGTTAGTGGGGGATATCTACGTGGTGTAAAGCTATACGTTAAATATTTCCAAATAAAGATCAAAATGTACAATTGGTAAAAGTCCTTAAATTCACCCCAACTATCAAGTTGTGCAAAGAGAACATCTGTTTGGTCTCTCTAGATGCAGCTCTGGCATGAGAACCTACACATTATCCTGCATCATGAACAGTGAAGAGATTCACAGTAATAGAAAGAACATCTTTATGAAATTTTCAGAGAAGAATGGCTAGCTGATGTTTTAAATTATGATATGACAAAATTATTAGGTTGAGTGGAGGAAAGTTACTTCCAATATCTGACAGTGGAATGCAATTTCAATTCAACAGCAGCAGTGCTCCTGTGAGATTTGAACAAAGGGGAGTACTTGAAAAATTTAAAGATCAAAGGACAGTGGGCTAGGCTGTGGGAATCATGTAGATAAAATTCCAAATCTGGATGAGCAGCATCTGTTGCTCTCAGCTTTTTGGCCTCCTTTCATTTCATGGAAAACACAGCTGCAAAGATTTTCTATCTTGCTCTTTCCTTATTTCCTTACATATTAAGTTCAAGCTTCTCTTCCTCATTTTCAAAACACTTCACAGGTCCACTCCTGGTTGCACCACTGCCCTCATCACCTCTTCCTGCTCTCTGCAGCCTGCCAGCTCTCCTTTTCTGACTGCTCTCTTTGTCTTTCTCATCCACTGAACATTTTGCACCTTTTTCACTATGCCACCCTGTAGGTCTGGAACAGCCTTCTGATTATTCCAGGCCAAACTCAGTTCCTCTGCTGCCCTCAAACCCTTCTTTAAAAATCCCTCATGTTGATGTTTTGGTATGTCAGGGAACAGTCTTTCTTCCCTTGATTTGATGTATAGAGGGATAACTTCCACGTGTAATTTCTGGCAGCCCACATCCACATAGGAAAGAAGAAAAAATAATGAGCAAGATTTCATGAATGAAGGTATAAGGGGTCTCAGTACTTAGCAAACCACCACAGCTCAGGAATGGAGGCAACTACATGATTTTAAACATGTGGATTTAAAACATGCTGAAAGGGTGTATGGACACTCTTACTCAGTTTATTTCAGTCTTGATTTTATTTAATTTAAACCATAGCTTACTTTGAAGCCAGCACAAACCACTCTGATCAATATGAAGGTGACATATAGCAGCTTGCCTGAATTAATAAATTACTCTTTTATAACACTTTTCATCAGTGCATGTGAGAGCACTTTGCAGGGAAGATGGCTGGACTGTTCCCACTTTGAAGAAGGGGAAACTGAAGTACAGAGACTTGAGATCCATTTCCAAGGAGACAACAGTCAGTAGCAGAGAGGTAGAAATAAATCCAGGTCCTCTGAATTCCAGCTTTGAGGTCTATCCACTACAGCATGTGGCCAACTGCCTGTTGTATCCTACTTCCTAGCAAAGCTTTATAACTGTAATAGGTAACAAAAGAACAAAATTCAGTGGTCAGACCACGAGGTCAGTTTTTGTATCAGGTTAGAAGATGTTTATGAACTGGGCCATAAGGTTCAGAATAGTCTTTTAAAGTAAAGCACACAAAAGTTTTGTCTTTCTTTTTTTTTCCCCAACTAATTGAATTCACATTTTTGTTACATCTGGGTAAGTAAATCCCCTAAATGGGTTCTTTCCTCTAGGAATGAAAAAGAGTCAGAAACATTTCCTCATAAAATGTTAAAAAACAAATATCCTTCTTTTCAAGGATGAAGAATCATTATCCCCAGTTAGTGGCTTGTACCCATTGCTTTCTAGTTTGTCTGGCTGGGTTCAGTAGGAAAATAGTTTTGATTTGAACACTTTTGGAGTCATCAGGAAAAAAATCTCTTTGGAAAATGAGAAAATCAGGTAATGTTTAACTTGTGCACTCACTTGTATTCATTTATGAATTCCAGTAACATGGGCAGAAGACTGAAATAAAAGCATCCATTTTAGACAGCTAAAAATAAACTGGAAATGCAGTCCTGCCGGCAGAAAGAGCTCATGGGGCTCCTTATTTTTGATTTGCCACTGAAAAGAAGCTCTCGCCTTTCACATATGCTTTACAATAAAACTGTGTTCAGGCTAGATAGAGCTATAAGGTCAATATATATATTTGGAAAAGAAAACTTGTGGAAGACATATGAACAATTTCCTTTGTTTAATGCAGAGGGTTGTGTTGGGAACTCCTAAGAGAATGTATCGGTGGTTTGATTCAGAAAATGAATAAAAACATGACCTTTTGAGAACCAAAGGTTAATCTAACAAAACAGCATCCAGAGGACGATGTTATAACTATTCAGAAGCCCCACAGAATAACCTGAGGCAATAACTCCCAAACAGTGAAGAGAGTGGCCCAAGTAGGATAAAAACTTTTTATTTTTGATAAAAAATACATTCCTACATGGAATATAGACTTTAAGTCAAGGTTACATATACTGTCAGCAAGTTGCATATAGGTTCTGTGCTTAGGTCCCCCGGGTTCTCAGGCACTCTGGAAGCAAAAACTAGCCATTCTGTGAGTTTCAGGTTTTTTATTAAATTTAAAAGGAACATGAATAGTTCAGTCTACCTTGTGGTTTTTATTTTGATATCAAAGACATAGTTATTAACTTTTTACTGTTGGATTGTCGTGGTTTAACCCCAGCCGGCAACTAAGCACCACACAGCCGCTTGCTCACTCCCCTTGTAGCAGGATAGGAGAAAGAATCGGAAGGGTAACAGTGAGAAAACTCGTGGGTTGAGATAAAGACAGTTTAATAGGTAAAGCAAAAGCCGCGCACACAAGCAAAGCAAAACAAGGAATTCATTCACTCCTTCCCATCAGCAGGCAGGTGTTCAGCCATCTCCAGGAAAGCAGGGCTCTATCATGCGTAGCGGTGACTTGGGAAGACAAACGCCATCACTCCGAACATCCCCCCCCCTTCCTCCTTCTTCCCCCAGCTTTATATTGCTGAACATGATGTCATATGGTGTGGGATATCCCTTTGGCCAGTCGGGGTCAGCTGTCCTGGCTGTGTCCCCTCCCAACTTCTTGTGCACCCCCAGCCCACTCGCTGGTGGGGTGGGGTGAGAAGCAGAAAAGGCCTTGACTGTGTGTAAGCACTGCTCAGTAGTAATGAAAACATCCCTGTATTATCAACACTGTTTCCAGCACAAATCCAAAACATAGCCCCATAC
>NW_008825072.1:431442-433804 GCF_000699105.1 Pygoscelis adeliae
CCCCTGTACTCGGCACTGGTGAGGCCGCACCTTGAATACTGTGTTCAGTTTTGGGCCCCTCACTACAAGAAGGACATTGAGGTGCTGGAGTGTGTCCAAAAAAAGGCAACAAAGTTGGTGAAGGGTCTAGAGCACCAGTCTTATGAGGAGCGGCTGAGGGAACTGGGGTTGTTTAGCCTGGAGAAAAGGAGGCTGAAGGGAGACCTTATCGCTCTCTAAAACTACCTTTACAAAGGAGGTTGTAATGAGGTGGGTGTCAGCCTCTTCTCCCAAGTAACAAGTGATAGGACAAGAGGAAACGGCCTCAAGTTGCACCGGGGAGGTTTAGATTGGATATTAGGAAAACTTTCTTCACGGAAGGGGTTGTCAAGCCTTGGAACAGTCTGCCCAGGGAAGTGGTTGAGTCACCATCCCTGGAGGTATTTAAAAGACGGGTAGATGAGGTGCTTAGGGACATGGTTTAGTGGTGGACCTGGCAGTGCTAGGTTAATGGTTGGACTTGATGATCTTAAAGGCCTTTTCCAACGTAAACGATTCTATGATTCTAACAGCTGACTGGTCCTGGGAGGTTTCCCATGCAGCTCGTAACCAGGCAAGGCTCTGCTTCATGCGTAAGAGTTGATGGGTTCACAGTCCAAATTGCTGGCTCTGTTTATCTCTCTGAGTGTGGTACAAATGCTAGTTATTAAAAATCAAGAACAGAAAATCCAATTCTAGACGCAATATCAGTCCAGGTCCAATTTTGAGTAGGTGAAATAAACTAACTTCAGACACCAATGGACAGTTGACTGCTGCACAGTAACACAACACAATTTAGTACAATTTTCCACAGTTGACATATGTTGATCAATATAGGACTCAGAATTTAACAGGCATAGAATTTCAATTAAACTGAATTACAGAAGAGTATAGTCATCGCCATGCTAGAAAGAGGTGTTTTAGCAAATGACGCAGACAACCCCACTTTCTGCATGCTGTGCTGCAGCTGGTCTCTGAATTAAGAAGTGGGCTTTAGCTTTCAAATTTTCATCAACACTTAGTTCTTAACCAAACCGTATCATTAAGGTAAATTGGGGTCTTCCCTTCCCTTCCCTTCCCTTCCCTTCCCTTCCCTTCCCTTCCCTTCCCTTCAACCAGCATATGAATGTTAGTTTGCAGAATATGCAATTCGTACTGTAATTCACACAGAGCAGTGTGCAAAGTCCCTGTAAAAATTGAGCAAATCAGAGTGTAAGTACAACAGGTAAATCCAGTGGATCATATTTTTAACTAATGTTAATTAATTATATTTTAATTAGTATTTAACAATTAAAAGTTTGTGATTCTGAAACATAATAACACTGGTTTTGGTAGTGTGATGATATCAGCTAGCAATCTTGTCCTCCTAAACAATCAAGCAGAGGTTATGAATGAGGATAGTGTACAATTTCCTCAGATACTTCTTAAAACTGTGATGATATTTACTTATATATGATTTTTTTAGGTTTTCTTTGTAGCCATAGGTGGGTTTTTTACACAGGTTTTCTACAGAGGTAAATTCTGTTACTGTAGAATCCAAAAGTATTGATGATTATTTCAGGATCTGACTTATGCAGACAGAATAGAAACTATACATCATATTGGGCTAAATAGGTGGTTTTAAAATGACTGTAATATGATTTTGTGTCCTAAAATGTTCTGGATAAAAACTTAAAAACCTAAAGATTTCATGTGCACTTGAGGTTAAAAAAAATCAAAACCTACATAAAGTTAACCTAAAATTTTCTTTGTGTAGCACAAAAAATTACATGGATCCCATCTCTGTCCAGCAACCCTTTGCAGGCTATTTCATTACTAAGAAAGCCAGTAGTTTGCAGTCAATATTTTTTCCGCAATGGTGCATTTTATAGCTAGGTTGCTTCCATCCCTGCATGAGTTACCTCCAGCTGGAAGACTGCCACTTGCACTCCTGACTCTTCTTGCCCTTCTTCAGCTCTTGACTGGATACTTTTAAAAAGTGCCACTATAGGCTGTGATGTAAAAAAGACCATTGGCAAAATGATTAAATCTAAGTAGAGGAACAGATGTTTGCTCTCTGGAAAAGCTTAATCATTTGGGACTGGGTAAACCAATTATTTTGTTTTTCATTTTTGGCTTGACTGCAGCTCTTCATGAAACTCTGTGATTAGTCTTTCTATGCTATACTTCCATCAGTAAAAAACTTTATTTCCTGACGAATGTTGACAAGAAGTATCAAAACATGAATATAACCTAAAAGTGTCTCCTGCTATTTCTAGCAAATCTGTGTTAGACACCTGATTTCCCAACTCTTTTTCTTTCTTTTTTTCTTTTTCTTTTTCTTTTTTTCTTTTTTCTTTTTTCT
>NW_008825072.1:434012-434954 GCF_000699105.1 Pygoscelis adeliae
TTTTCTTTTTCTTTTTCCTTTTCTTTTTCTTTTTCCTTTTCTTTCTCACCTTTCCCATTTCTACTGGGGCTTTGAAAAGGGTATAAGCACTGATTGTTTCTAAATTGACATGTACTTTGTTCCACAAGTGGGCATGAAGCAAGACAAGCAAACACAAGCCCAGGTGGGTCAATTCCATTTTGATCACATTGGTCAGCAGCTGTGGTACACTCAGCCACGCCAACGTGGGGCACAGCCACGTGCATGTGCTGTGTTGTGCATATGTATGAAAAACCTTGTGGATGTGCATTACAGGCTTGATGCTCACTGAAATGCACTTCTGTGAATGTGCACACTTCAAATGCCCTCCTGTTTGTTGCTCTTCACGCAAACAATGATGGCTTCAGTTCAGAAGACCTCACTTCATGGTTTTGTCTGTCCCAGTGTCCACTGTCTGTGTCATGAAATGGTTGCAAACATTGACAGAGAGAACCCGACTGTTGTCACTTAGTGGTGTTTATATTCTTTACGGAAAGTAGCAAGAAGGAATTGATTCGTTTCAGTGAGGTAGATGAGTGGATTTTGACTGAGGTTAAAAGGTAGGAGTAGAGCAACACAGTCACAAGTGACTAAATTCCTAGCTCAGGAAATCTGCATTGTCAACGCTGTCTTCCAGCCGTGGCAGAAATGTTTGCCCAAGTTGAATGAGAATGTAGCATAGCAAGACAGACTGCTATTTACCATGCTGCAGCTGGGTGTTTCAAAAGGATCTCTCCCAGATACCAGGAGGCAGGTCTAGGTTTCCCTGAAGAAGCAGGTGCTTTCAGCTGCCTCCAGCTTGTTTTGTTCTGGAGAGCTGTTGAGTGCAGGCTGTCTTTTTCAGAGCACATTGCTCTAAAATGCAATTGGTGTGAGACAGTTTCTGTGTTTCTGGGCTCTTCCCTGAAACATCCATTACCAGCC
>NW_008825072.1:435072-450153 GCF_000699105.1 Pygoscelis adeliae
GTGTCTCTAAGTCTCGGTAGGTCTGCCTGTGCTGTATTTGAATGCTCCAAAGAGTGGCTGTGAGATACTGTGAATGGTGTGACATATACAAGGAATTGCTTTTATATCTTCTGATGACAATGTTGTGCATGTGTGTAAATTTAGTGCTGAATTAACAGCCAAAAAAATGTATCCACGGGAGAGCTTACCCATGCCACTGTGTCTTAGCCCTCATCTGGAGGGACTAGATTTAGAGGTGAAAAGTAAACACCTCTCAATAGCCCACTGAGTGCCTTGTTTCTCTGTGAAAATATGCAACAAGGGTGCCAACCCTGGCAGCAGGTTTTGTCTTGTGGACACATTTCCACTGGCAAATGGACCTAAGACCACCACATTCCCTTCAGCTGCATGATGCACACAGTTGATATGCTTTTCCAAATGGTTATCTGCTCCAAGCTGACCTTCTCCGGTATTTTGCAGGTGCCCACCTGACCTTTTTGCCCCCTCTAAAGCCCAGGCCTGGTCCATATGAAAGCCTGTGACACAACTGGTGAGATATGTTTATCAGCTTCTGGCCATGGGAGGTGCAGACCTAAAATGCCTGTTCATCTCCATTTGGAGACAAACAATGTTCACCTGCCAGCCTCTGGTGTTTTATAGAAAGTTAGATCTGAGTTTGTCTCTCTGGATGCAGGTGAGCATGCTGGAGCTCTAGCACCTCCTCTCCCTTCATTTCTTGGTGTTGGTCATCTGGAAGGGAATACTGTGCAGGTCTGTAAGATGGCCTTTGGGATCTCTCTGCTTCCTTTTCATTTAAAGCCTCCTGCAGCCTCAGATACTGGCAGTATCTTTACTTTAAATAACTGTGCTGTCTTTTCTCTCTCACATGCTTTCTCAGTGGGCTCCTCTTCTTTGAATATTCGGGGTCTGATTCTTCTCATTAGAGGGTAATTGACATTTCCATCACGCTGTTCTTGTAGCTCTTCCTGCTAAATGTCATTAAATTCACTTCTCTGTGGCTAAGGATAACTCTTATTTACACAAGAGTCCCAACATCCCTGCATTTGCAAACACAGTAATTACGTATTGTTTTTCTGTTAGCTCTGACATGTTCGGAGCCTAACTAATGGCATGGTGGCTGTGGTGCTCCGTGCAGAGTGGCTCACTTGGATCTCACCTGCTCCAGAAGACAAAGCCTACAGAAGCAGCATGAATTTTAAGCTACACTGGGTACTCTCATGTTCACACCTCTTCCCAGGCAGGCTTTGTATCTTCTGTGGCTTTGTGAGGTAGTAGGACCTATTCAAATCCTTCTCTGGATTGAAAATCAGATTTTTTTAAAAGTATCTGTGACTACCGTGAGAGTGGTAAGGCTTTTTGGACAGGGAACCAGTGAAATCTTTCTGGATTTCATAGTGCTCTCTTGGCATCAAACCATATTCAGGTCACATACAACTTGGGCAAGCTGTGGTTTCTGTCTGTTCAGGACACTGCAGAGCAGCATTGGGTGGGCCACACGTTTAACGCTGGTGGTCCTCGTGTACCATCTGGTATGTCTGTACTGCAGTGGAGTCATGGCAGTGACTCCATCATGGCTCTAACCAAGCTCAGATCACTTAGGGGAACTGAAGCTTTGGAATATCTGTAGAAATTAAAATGTTTGCTCATTTGAACTCTATTTAAGGAAAGAGAAATATAAAAAATTCATTTATGTACATAACATATATACTGATTCTCCAAAAGTCTGTTTGTCCTGCTGCTGTATGGGGACATTCATTAGTGAGACTGGGCATGATCAGTGTAAATCTCCTGTGCTTCAGTGGAAGAATCAATTGCATTTATATGACATCCCAGAGGACGGTTCTAGTACAGATCAAATACTGTCTGCGCCAAGTAGGGCCCATTTTACAGGCTGCCTATAAACATACTGTTAAGTTTTTTTGTTTTTTGTTTTTTTTTCTTTTAAATTCTTTTTTCAGGAATTACTATTACTTCTTTTGCTGTCACTAACACTTCTGCCTATGTGAAATAAATGGAGAGAAAACACAGTCACTCTCTACAGCACTGCTCTTTTCTTGCTTTCTGCAGTACCTGTTAATTAAACAGTTTGTTTGTTACACTTCCCCTCTTGTATGAAATGTATTTTAAAAAAAAAAAACCAGCCTGACTGCAAAGACACAAACCCTTGCTGAGAGAGTCAGAGGCATGTGGCCCCTTGGAGATTGCATCTTTTAGGTTTCAAATTTAAGATTTTCCTTTCCCACAGGAGTGCAGAATGTCATACCCAGTACTTGAGTTGGAGATGGCTGACCCCAAAAATAATGCTCTAAGGCAGGAAGGGAGCTGAGCGGCTGGCAGACCAGCACCAGGGTTAACACTTGTGAATGATTCTCTGCCCTCTGCTAGCTCCAAAGATTACAACAGCTATTTCTTTTCAAATAATTACTACCTGGTTAGAAGCCTGATCCAGGTCCTGCTGGACACAGAGGAAGGCTTCCCACTGGGCTGGGATTTGGATCTCTTCGTACTTTTGCTCAGGAGTGCCTATTAATGGAGCACTCAGAAAAAGGGAGGTTGATCTCCAGTTAGCAAATAGAGAAATTGCCAATTGTTGGCCATCAGCCACCTCTGAGAATAGAGCTGTGTAGGGCCAGTAAAAGTTAACTCTTGTTGACAGACACCAGCTCTGGAGATGGTGTTTGGTAATGTTGGGGATAGCCAAGAAAGCTGGGCAGGTCGCAGCAGGTCAGCACACCAGAAATGGTTATTGTTGCTTTTGTCTGAAGACTGACAATAAATAATAAGAAGGTTTGACTTTTAAAGGGAACGTTAAAACTGAATTGGACTGCAGCCCTGTACAAATTTTGTGTTTGCACACATTTGGCAAAGCCAGAGGTTGTGACCTGAGGTCACTGCAAGCTGATGAGAGGGAAGCGTTTCTTCATTCTTGCAGTTACAGAAATCCACGGATGAGGTGAAAGGAAAGGATCAAACATGTTTATGCTTAAACCTGTGATCCTTGAGTGAAGGTTATATAAACATCTAGGAGTATAAAACTGGAGAGGAACTATGTACTTACTGAAATAGAAGAGGAAACAGTTTTGTATAGAGAGGATGAATAGTTCAAACAAACCTATATTGTCCTTAAAAATATCATCCACCCTCTTCTAAATGCTATTGCTGGGTAAGTCTTACCTTGAAATCCTTCAGAGATGATACATCCCCAGGAAGCGTTCCTTAGGAACCTGTCCTGGCTTTCTGGAAGCACCAGCCTGTCCTTTCTGTTTTCTGCAATGGGCTAAGAGAAAAGAAGGGTCCAGTTTTTGCCTGACACCTTCATCCAACTTGAGGATATCCTTGGACATAACTGGGTTTTGAAACATTTTGATCTTAAAAATTAAATGAAGGTAGGGGCTAAATCTTATTTCCCACTGTTCCTGCTCTCGCTCATCTCTGGCACCAGTATTTGATGTATGTAATCAGCTGATCTGTGCTGGAAAGGTTAGAAGTGAAGGATGTTCCTGTCTGTTGCAGATTAGCAAAATGTTAGAGTAGCTTTGGCCTTATAAGACTTGAGGTAAATTGGCTTAGCCCACATAAGTGCAAACTCACAGTTTGTTGGACAGGTTATAGCCATAGACTGAGAAGGAGAAGTTTATTTTGGATCAAGTTTTACTGTACAGACTTGAAAGGAAACTAAAGCACAAGGTAGATTTTAAGCTGCATAGTGCCAAAATGTCTTTAGGTTTTGGCAAGTAATCTGCCAAAATCAGGTTATTTCACAGGATTTCTGTCATCTTGCACTGCAGAAATCTTGTAAGACTGCAAATTCTCTCAAGTTTTTCCTCAATCTTGAGCTCCCAGTATAGGCTTAAGTTGAAGGCTGATTCATGGAAATCAGAGGCATGTTCATATTGCAGATCCAGTCCTTTTCCTCCCTTCTCTTCAGTAGCCCCATTTCTATTCCTTGTATAGCTAGACACAGACTCTCAAAGAGAAATGCTTTATAAGATGCTTATAATCTCCCCTAAACCACGGACTGTGGCCGTTTTTTCAATTATTACTGTTTTTTTAAGGTACAAATGTGAGTTTTCCCAGGGTGTGTTCAGTTGCTCCAGACAATCTGGATACACAGAATCTGTCTGTCAGGATTTGAGGGTCAAATGACTGTGAAAGGTGACTTCTCCTGAGTTGCCATCTGTCTCCAGACTGATCTTGCTGGGCTTTCAGCTGCAGATGGATTGCCCCAACACACCCCGGAAACTTTTGTTTTTCCTCAGCAAATTCCTGCAGTAGGAGTCACCACTCAGCAAGAACAGCTTTTACCTATTGAGAAGCAAACACCTCAAGGAGGTAAACACAAATAGGAAGCATTTACCTAACCAGTAGATGCCTTCTAGGTTCAGCTGATGACTTTGCTTCACCAATTCCGTTTCACTCTTCCTATGAAACACATCCTGTACACCTGCATCCTAATTTCAGTCTCCATAGTCTCCACTACCTCCTCTGTAGTTAGATTTCCATATGAGTTAGAGCAGTTCTAGTTAGCACAGGTTTCCTCACTTCAAGTGACTTGTGGTTTTTGGTTTGTACCTCTCCCGCGTTTGTCCTTTGCTCCCAGCCTCTTATGCCCTGGCTTGTGGGCTGTTCAGAAGGGTGGCCTTTGTTTTTTTGAGTCATTCATCAAATTAACCAATATTGATGCATCTTTTACTCTCCCACATGAAAAGGATGCGAGGAGAAGCAGGGCTTTGCTGGGAACAAATGTGCTAGTAATATCCTTTCTGCCTGAAAGGCGTAAGAGAGCTGCCACCAATTCCTGACAATGAGAGGCAGATTCACAGTCAAATTGGCCTATTATTATTATCATGGGGAAACTGAGTCAGAGACATTACAGCCAGTATTTCACCTGAGAAATCTGGCTGTCTTTTTAAAAGCCTTCATTTGGATTTAGGAGCCAAGGTCAGTGTCCGTATCTGAATATTTTGGTTTCTCTGTCCTCACCTGATACCAAGCTGGACGATCTGGGCATAAAAGCAGGGTGTCTCAACTCACAGCCTTGTGCTTTGCCAGTTGTGGCAAAGCACACACATCCTCTCATCTCATGAGATTGCATGGAAATCACCCTTCTCCATCGTGCCTCAGTTTCCCTGCTTGTAAAATGCTCAGTTTGGAGAGAGGGTGCAGAAGCAGTGAGTAACTTAAGTCTTGATGGTGAGACAGCAAAATGCGGAGGTGACTCTAGTTACTGGCTGTGCAGCCTGTGTAACCTTTGCTTTTAACAGTGCCACAGGACATGCCCGTTTGCAAAGCCCCAGAGAGTCTGACTGACTGCACAGCTTTCTATCACCCAGACCCCGTGAGATTCGTTCCATCTCCAGGCAAGACCCTCATCACTCACTGAGCTTTAATTCCTTAGAGAGGCAGAAGAGACAATATTCAGCAGCTGGTTATTTCTTCCTTTCCCTCAGTCCCTCACATGGAGTGTCAGTTTAAAAAAAATGGCAGAGAACTGGCCATTAGCAAGGAAAACAGTTTAGGGAAGAGACGAAATAAAAATGCAATCAATTATCTCTCACCGTGCCCAGGTGTGTGGGTGCAGTCAATTTTCAAAGTCATCGAGAATTTTAGATGAGAAAAGGGAAGCTGTTCATGGCAAATTGCAAGTGTTGGGGGAAGGGGGCGGGGGGAGAGAAGGAGAGAGAAAGCAGAGAGGGGAGCGAAGGAGAGATTAATTTCCCTCTTGAGTGAGAAGTGTGTTTGAGACAGACAGATGGGCTGTAAATACTCCAAACCAAGGACAGGAGCTGAGACGAGGGAGAGGCTGGTGATTGAAGTGTGACTGTGATGGAGGTAGTACATTTCCTGGCCAAGGTGACTGGTTTTGTTCTGAAAGGGGGAGATTTCTGAGATGTGGCTGCTGCACTTCACATCAACCTGGACCAGGACAGCATATTTAGACTTGATAAGTGATATCCAGGTCCCGGTGGGGTTTTCCTTAAGGGTCAGCTTCAACTGACTGCCTTGTAAGGGAAGTCTGAAGGGGGAGAGGGGAGGGGAAGAAAGGAAGAAAAAAGGGAAGGGGGAGGGGAAGGAAGGAAGGAAGAAAGAGAAAGATGCTCTTCTTTCCTCGTTAAAATTATTGAGCTGTCTACAAGTGGTGAGCGAGGGGACCATGTGACCGGCAGTTAATCACATTGCTGTGAAATGTGACTGCTGCTGATAATAGGATCTTTCCTTCAGTAGAATTTCTGTTTCAGAAGTAGTGATTTTCACAAAGAAAAGAGGTTGAGGGAGATATCATTTCAGATCTAACAGAGCCTGTGTACATTTTCTTTAGGGAGAAAAACCTCCTTTTTCCTTTTCTGTTTGGTGTCCCTGTTTGTATTATTATTATCATCATCAATTTTTCATTTTCACAGCCCAAACTGACTGAGTACAAATGTAACCCAGTTCCAGCCTCTCTGCTAGCAGATTAGTTCCCATTTAGTCATAAAGTTAACCAACCTTATTCCAATCAATTAATCCCCAGAAGCCTTAATTTATTGATGCTAGCCGTTGAAAAAATAAACATCCTGCTTCAAAATGAACTGGTCTGTCTTTCCTCCAAGATACAGGAATTATAAGAGGTTGGTAGTAAATAAGCATTTAGAAATCCCTTCTGTACAATCAAAGGCAACAGCAGCACAGAGAAGAATAAAGGGGATTTTAGCATGCTTGAAAAACAGTGCAATAAATGAATCAGGCTCTCAGGGCAGGAATAACAGGGCTGTGGAGCCACTGTGGGCTCGGCTAAGTTGGCTCCTTCTGTCATAAACTGATCTAATGTACGACAGGTTACTGCAGGAGTCACAGGTAGGTGAAAGGGTGTTGATCTAGACAGCTTCCCACCCTCAGATTTTGCTGGCCAGAATCTCTTCACTCCTTTTTGGGGAGCCTGCATTACTTTCACCCTTGTTCTCTAGGTTTTTGACTTGATTTACTGGTTAATCCAACTTGAAAATTCTCCAAAGCACACTGAAATAAGTAGGAGTCTCTATTGGTTTCCCTGGCTTGTAGATCAGGTGTTGCTAAAGCAGATGCTTTAGTCAGAACTAATTAGAGTTGATCTGGTTGCATAAGACAAAAACTTGTAGCAGTGAAAGCATTGAAATACTGAGGTTGTTTCCATGTTACAAGATTGGAAAGGACCTATTTTAATTTTCTCTCCATATTTTAAATACTAGTTGTTATTAACACATGTTCTTTTCTGAAAAGACCAGATTTGGAAAACAAAAAGCACCTATAATTGTTTTGATATTAAAAACAAACAAACAAACAAAAAAATTGCGGTCAGTTCAAATGTTTCTGGAAAAGCAAAAAAGTGCAGGTTGAGGTGTGCAGAAGGGCCTAAATAAAGGCCAGGTCTCAGCTCTTGCGTCCTTTCAGCAACAGGACGCACTGTGGCTCCTCTGACAGCTTTTGCCTTCTCTAATCAGTCTGGTGTACTTTTCTGCCTGACAAATGATCTGCAAACAGACCCACATTTTCTCAGCTACATCAGCTCAAAATTACTTTGCCAAGCAATCCTTCGGTGGTTGTTCAATTGCAAGCCGTTCTTCATGGGAGCTACGTTTTGACAGGCGATCTGCTTCAAATAGGCTCTCCTCTCCCATGGGTTTGTTTCCTTGTGCCTGCATTGGCTGAACGTGGGTGAGGCGTCACTTTGTGGTTGTGAGAGGTGAGCCAGCAGAACACTTACTTTTTGCAAACTGTGAGAAAGGCAATGTACAGCGTGCACAAATGTAGCTGGAGCAAAGGGATTTTCTCCTAGAAAATCTTTGTGCAAATATTTTTGATGCTATGCCCTCCTTGGTCTCCTCACCAGACAAAATGTCTAGGCTGTCTCCCCTCATGCAAGAATCAGCTTGACCAAGGACAGGCATGTTCTTATAGACCAAGTGAGGAAACGGTTCCTTTTCTTGTTTCTGCTGCTGCATTTCCTTGGTGGGGTTGCAAACATCACATTCCCTTTTGCACTTTGGTTTTAATCTACAAATGGAAGAGCCTGGCAGTCTTTGAAAGGTTTTTACTATTGGCAGGTATTGTTTTATTTGTTGTTGTGACCAGCTCTTTATGCCTCATAAGTTCTGCATTAATTTTTGCATTTGGGAACACCACTTAAAAGAATGTGCTGCAGCAAGTGTTGATTCCTGGCTCGGTACTTGAAGTTGTACCTGTGTGGTGTTCCCTTTGGTTCTCGGTAGGCTTTGCTGGCAACAGAGAAAGGAAATTGGTCCTGAAAATGTCTGAGCCATGTTTGTCCAGTCCTGTGCCCAAGCTAATTGGGGCTGTTAACTGATCTGCTCAGCTCAGGGACAGCACCTTGCTGACGTAGCAATACTGCTCCTCCTACCAGGAGAAGGGTCTCTTGGAGTATATCTTATATTCTTCCTTTGAACACTGCTGGTGACAAAGACAGGCTGTTGGAGTAGGTTAGGTTTGGTCCGACCTGGTTTGGTATTTCTTGTGAAAGAATCCTTTATTCCTACTCTCTGTGGGTTTTTTCTAGACAGGCCAGAAATTTCCTGTCCTTTCTGCTTTCCCTGCTCTTTGTCTGCTAGAATAGCTCGAGTATATTTCTCTTGTTAGCTGCTTCAGTCCCTGCAAAGTCATACACAGGACTGATTTCCCGTACCTTCTTACTAAACTGAATGGTTATTCTACAGAACACAGTCCCAAACACATCAACTCTCCCAACCACTGCCAGGCCCTTACAGCGTGGTCCAGCTGCCTTTCCTTCAGGTTTCCAGCAAGCTCGCAATAGGCCTAAGGGCCCTATTTGAATGCAGTTCAAGATACATAGTTCTGCCTCATTTCCAGCCTCACAGCTTCATTCTCTAACCTGTCGTCCCTCATCTCCTGTTCCTACACCCTACAGCACTGCAGCCCCGCTTGCATATGCTTCTTGCTTGCCCTTGATTGCTTTTTGCACTTCCTTTGCCCATACTGGCTTGCTTTTGCAGGCAGTGTATTTATTGCTAGCTGGCAAACGCAAGCGCTTGGACATACATTCAATTATGATTGAACAATTTCCATTTACTCTGGTTTTGCTTTTTTCCCTTTCAGTTTCACTGAACACTGCCTGTATTTTCTCAGACCTTGTTCAACTGCAATACAGTCTGCTTCTGTTCTCCTTACTTTTCTTTTTTTTTTTCTTTCTTTGTTTCTTTCCACATTTTCCATGTTTTCATTAAGCTCCCTCACTAAACTCTGGTGACCATTTCTCCACTGCTGCCCTTTCTGTACATTTGCACTGAGAAGGGTTCAAGTTTAACTTCAGTGTGTTAAATGCTCCCTTCACGTGGAAGGAAATCAATGGTACAGGCAGATTGGGGTTTTATCTACTCCCCCACACCAAAATGTCTTTCTTTTTGATGTACAGTAATCTCCCCCTCCCTTGTGGTTTCACTCTTATCTGTTTTTCCATTAAAACTTGACTTATGCTTTACTTTTACGCCAATGGAGTGCACTGTGGAGATGATAAGGGTCACTTCTGCTTACTGTTTAGGTGAAGGTGTGTTTTTGATCTTCAGATCAGTTCTCAAGTACGTAATCTTCCCTGAGAGCTTGCCTACGCTTAGAGTTGCTGCTTTCCACTACTTGTTCTCCCTTCCCTCTGGCTGGTAAAACATGACTGTATTTGGACCAACTCTTTCATAACATCTCTTACGTTTTTGTAAGAGAGACATTTTGATTCAATATCCACAAAGAGATGGGATATTACATGAAAGGAAAGTGCTTGTCCATCTCTGAAATCATCCAGACTGGATGACCTTGTGGAAGCGTTGCTTTGGTCAAAATCTTCAGGAGCAGGGAAATATCTGTAGCACAGAGGTACTCAAGCTATTTTTAAACAAGCTGGCTTAGGCACAGGAGAAACAGCATGAGGTGAGCTGTGCAGAGACACATGATGCTGTAGTTTGAGTGCTTCTGACGATAGTTCAAGTAGCACTGTAATATGCCACGGTTACTTTTGTGACTGCAGCATAATACCAGCCTGTCACACAACAAAGGACTCCTCACTGCCAGTGGGACTTTCTGTACTAGTAGCCCTTGACTTAAGCAAATTCTGGTCATCTGGGTGAGAACCTGTAGGGATATCCAAAAGATGGGTTTCATGAAATTTATGAAAAAAGACGGCAGAGGGGGATCTACCACTATGTGAACATAAGCCACATGTCTGAGCTGTCCTCCGCAACTCCATTAGCAACCTTAGCTAGTGATGGGAGCTGTTATGATGGTATCTCCTTTCAATACTCTTCTTCCACACACCCACCCACACCAACAGTTTGTAGTTCCTGGTGAGTACAGCCACGAGACAGAGGCCTTTAGCCTTTCTCCTGTAAGTACTTGGGTATCGCTTACTTATTGGGCGTGGAGCTAATTGAAGGGTAGTTAATGTCGTCAAGTATTGTGATGTATTTATATTTTTAACTACATGTAAGTGACTATCAACATTATAAATAATTACAGTCTGCCTCCCAGCCCCTCTGCTCCATTCCACCCTGCTTATTGCAATGCTTAGATCTCAATGAGCTCATTATGTTTTGTCGATATTCAGCTCTTTGGCTTGCTCACTTAGTAGGGACCAGGGGGACACAAATGGGAGCTAAAGATTGAAAATGGCAAGCTCCTAGGGATTTGAGTTAGCGATCATCACTGCTTCATCTCTATGCACAATTTATTCAGCACTCCACCTTCCCTAATAAATTATAGATCCCTCAAAGGGAAGCTTTGCCAAGGGATGGGCAATTGCCTTACTCGTGGGGGAGCCCATTCTGTGCGGTATTGAGCGTCTTTGGCATCTGGTCTTCACAGGATTGGATCCCTCCTGCCCTTCCCCTCCACCCGTCTCTTCCACCCCTTTTGGGAAGCATTAACCTTTTCAATGTGATGTATGCGAAAGGGCGACAGTCAGCAGTGGCAGTTCCTAATGGATTCTGTTTGTTTGGTTGGTTGTTTGTCTGAACTGCCTGCAATGCTGTCCAGACCTCTTGGAAAAGCAAGCCAGAGTGCAACCAATATTTTAATTAGCAGCAAAAGGCAGAGAGGCTTTTAAAGAAGAACAATGTTTGAATTCAGAAGTAAGGAGCAGATGAATGTGGGTAGGGGACTTGGGATTCAGTCCAGCTGAAGACAGTAGCATGTAGTGCTTTTAAGGAGGGGCTGAATTTTCAATCGCAGGCCATAGTGGTGAGTGGTGAGATGGTTATGGTGGTCTTTTGGGGCTTGTGGGCTACAAAGGGGTGAATCTGGGGCCCTTACTCTTCCTCCTGTCAGTGCGAAAGGAGCAGAGACTTGTCATATCTGCCTTGCCAAGGACTGAGAAAAACCCCAGTGGAGAGTGCTACTATACGGCAAGATCTGAACCTAAGGAATTGAGTTACAGGGGCTACCCTTTGCCCACCACTCTGTTCTCAAACAGGATCGGTTCTACTTTCCCCTCTCCTGATAGCTGTTTTCCTAATTTTGTCTTAAGATGGGGGTGCCGCAGCCTCCCCAGGAGATATTTTTCTAGTGCTTCACTAGTCTTATCGCTGGAAAGCTTCTCCCAAAATCTAATGTCAATCTGTTTCATTGTAAATTAAGGCCATTGTTTCTTGCCCTGTCACCAGCAGATGCAGAAAAGTTTATCCTGTTCTACAGCAGCCTTTACTTATTTGTACATTCTCTCTCTCTGCGGTCCAAAGTCCACAAATGTTTTCAGTTTTTCTTCCTCAGGCTTTCTGGACTTCTGACCATCCTTTCTAAAGCCCTTAAAGTCCCCAGACAATTAGGCTGAAATTAAACCAACTTCAGGAGTGGCAGAGTCTAACTATAGCTTTGTGACTCCACAGCCAAACGCTGCTTCTCGCAAGAGCCTGGGACACAGATGGGAGTTCGGCCATCCGGCTTTGCAGTGACCTGAGATGGCTGCTCAGTGAAGAGAGTCAGTCAATCTCAGCCCTCTGCATCAGGGTCGACAGCTGCAGCAAACATCCTTTGGCACCTGCGGGTAAATATTCCCTGGTGATTCAATGTGAACACCAGTGTCAGAAGCGGATCTGAGAAGGAGGAGCTCTCTCCAAGTCATGCAGAGTTTGGTGCTGCTGTGTCACCTAAGCTGTGAATCAGCAAGAATTCTCCAGGACAATACTGGAACTTGTGAACAGAGGCAAATAGCGCTCCTGGAATTATTTCTTGTTAGCAATATGGAGACAGAGATAGGCAACACAAGCAGACAGTGAGACTGTGCCAATAGCAAAATAGGATGTGGCCTCAAAAATATGAAGGTTTAATCAGAAAAAAAGTCATATAAAAGAATTGGGTTTACAAAAAAACCCCACACAACACCAAAACAAAAAACCCCAAACAAACAGCCTCCTATACCTGTTATCTTTATCCACTGGGGCTGTCACTCAGTCGAGCCTCTCATTTTGTTGCACAGGCGCTGTGCCAGTGTAAGGAGCAGTGCAGCAGACAGGCCTCACCACTATAAGGAGAGTTTGAAGGGGAAGTGATTTTTATAGCCATAAATGACACTCTGGAAAATGGAGAGTTGCGAAGTTGCTGCTTAGGTCTCTCATAAACTCCAGAGGTTGCTGGTTAAATTATGGTCACAAGCATGTTGTTATGAAAGCCCTTTTCACCAGAGAAAGCAGTGACTCTAAAGCTGGCCCACCAGTTAATGCTGAATCCCCTCGCAAGCACTTGCTTTGAGATGCCCCTTTTATAAATCAAGGGCCACTCCTACGTTGACTGTACTGCGGTGTACTTCCAGCCACTTCAGCAAAGTTGGCTGTCGCTTCAATGAGAAGAGTTGGTGGATCCGAAGTTTGGCAGTGGTTTATTCCCACCCCATCAGAGAAGGGAGGGTAAGAGACAGGCAGTGGAGAAGGGGAGAGCTGCAGACCTTTCCAGCATCTTTATCCGGACACAGACCCACTGCTGCCAGCAGTCCTTCCCTGGGGGACATGATGTAGGAAAAAAAGCCAGCTTGGGTGAGTAGCTTTTTTAGCAAGGGCTTTGTGACAGCAGTCAGAGGAGTGTTATTTGTGGCAGGGACTATATATAACTATATTTGTGTGTGTAGATTAAATATATATATATATGTGTAGTGTCTTATCACTGCATTCCAGCTTGAATTTAAAACACAAAGGAAAAATCAAAGGTTTTAGAAAAAGCTAAATTTATCTGGGAATGGGAATTATAATAGCAAAGAGGCAATTAATTGGGTTGTGTGTGTGGAGATTATAGTAATATTTTACTCCTTCCCTACAAAGACAAAAATAGCGTTAGTTTCTCTACCTACTAGTAACAGCTCTAATTCTCTTCTTCCCATTCACCGACACCACTCTGGAGTGACCACCTACAGATGAGGTGTGTCCAGCTGATGTGAAGATAGCTTTGGCCCAGCTCATGTGTGTCTCTGCTTTGGGGAGGAAACCCCCCTACAGCAGATAGCCTGAGCTTAAGTGTGCATTGGCCCTTCAGTCTGAGTCAGCAATGTAGGCAGAAATGAGGTCTTGGCATTCATGAGCTGATGCCCTTTCTTTCTCAGTTTACTTCATTTAACTCCGGTTGTCCTCTCATCCTTTAGTGCCACTCAATTCCAAGCAAAGCACCCAAAGACACCTTCATCATTGATTCATCCCTTGACCTGGAACTGCTCTGCCACCCCAGCCCAGCCTGGTCCTTGCAGAGAGGGCAGGTGCCCTGTCCTGGTTTGGCCAGGCATAGTTCCCATTGCAAAACCAATCCCCAGATCTTTTTTGTGCTCTGACAGCCCTGGAAATGCGCCACTCCCAGCAGAGCTTTCTGCTGCCTGCAGCCTACACCACAGTGCCTTATTCTGAATCAATACTTGCAGATACTGGAGATAATTCAGGGAGAGAAATACATTAACGCAGCCAAAGAAACAAAGATAATGATGTTTTTTCTTCCTTTTTTTTTCTTCCCTCCCATCTCCCACAGAATAAAATTTTCTTTTCTTCCCCCCCCCCATCCTCATCTCTATGATCTGCACCTGGCAGGGCTCCAGACTCTTGAATTATTTCCCACTTTTCAATAAAGCCTTAAATCTTTTTTAAAAACTGCTTGTTTTAATTGAAAAATTTCAATCAATCAATTTGCCCCTTCTCTACCCTCTCGCCTTCCTCCCCTCCCCCAAACAGACCCATTTGCAGTAAATAATCTGTAGCCAGACTTTCTGCTCTAAAAAATAAATAATTCTGAATTTGCTGAATCCTGCCTGATCTCCCAGCTTTAAATCACTGCACTTTGTACTGAGCTCAGCCGAAATGTTGAACACACTGAAGCATGACTATTACTTGGAGACTGCAAGTGTTTTTAAAGGTACAGCCCCTGAGGCCATGGTCCTTTTTCCTCCCAGGACAGTCTGAGAGAGGAACTAAGCCCATTCCTGAGGATAAGTTGTCTCTTCCCTGCATTTTGCCCACTACAAATGCAGATGTTGCCTTGTCTTGAATGGACTTATCAAAGACTGACTGAAGGCAGGAGAAATCCAGTGGGTCTTTGAGCAAGTCCTTAAGAAGAGGCATCTTGACTGGAACCATCTAATAGCCACTGGACTGAGTCCTTTTTCAGATGGGTGATCTAAGGTAGGTTCCAGGATGTCCTCTGCATCTGCTCAGACACTGGAGAGCAAGTGCCCATGCTCCCAAGTCCAAATAGTTGCACTTGGACACAGAAGAGCCTGGGGTATCCCAGCCAGGGGGGGAAGGTCCCCCAAAATCATTGTGAGTCTTGCAATCACTGTCAGCATTCTGCAATTCTCTCTCTCTTTCCTCTATTCAAAAACTTTAAAAGCAGTTATATGCAGGTTTATGTCACAAGGGAATGCCATCCTTATATTTCTTAATTCATCATATTTCTTATTTATTCATATTTCTTAATTTCTTCTTTTTGGGATTGCTCTTGTCAAAGCTATTGACTAGCCCTGTCTGAAAATGCAAGCTGCAGCTGAAGAGGGAAAATGCAGCATGCAACAGACTACTGATGCCTAGTTATGATTTATACAACTGATGAGCTTCCAACAATTTAGAGATGAAAAATGGTTTA
>NW_008825072.1:450180-452249 GCF_000699105.1 Pygoscelis adeliae
CATTTATTTTGAAACTGATTTTGTTTGGGTAGTGGTGAATGTTATGCACAAAGCCGTGAGTGGAATGTCTAATGGGAACTGTCAGACATGGAACAATGGGTGTCGTCATGCTTCTGGGCTGAGACGTGAGGAACCAAGAGGATCCTCCAAAAGTTCAGCTCATGATTTTCCAGTGTATTTGGGGGTTTTTAATTAGAATTGGAAATTATTGTACTGTTCTTGCATTTCCAACCAAACTGAAACCAAAACCAGTTAAGACTTAAGTTTTCATGCTGTTTTTCCCTTGTGCATTCGAGAACATTCATCAGTGATAGGAGAAGATTGTGAATGCTGGATTTTCACTTGGAAATTTCTTCCCCTCTCCTCATCCCTTTTCAGTATATCAGAGAGAATCAGCTCTGTAATTTTCATTGACTGTGTAAAGAGCTGAGGTCAGCTAATCCACAAGGGCTCCTTCCCAGATTTGGCAAGTGACCAGAATTAAACAATACAAAAGATCAGAAATGTTAAAATCACAAGAAGAGACTCATCCTGGTGTTTTCCCAATACTCTAACTAAAGATCCTGCAGACGTTAATGTGAGACCAGTAAATGGAGGCCCAAATTCATTTTGGGACAATTTGACAGAAGCTGTTATAACCAAATATATAATTTTTAAAGTATACCAACATATAGAGCAATACTGACGCAATATTTTCACGAATTAAAATATACTGGTGCTGAAATTCACCCTTTCTGGGTTTTTCTTTTTCAGCTGTGAGCTTGACTCTGATCTCTGTCCCTTAGATAACCTCATCAGGAGACAGCGCTGCGCAGATATTAAATAAACTATTTTCTTTTGCCATTTTATAGTTTAGGCCAGATTACCATTTAGAGGAGGGACCATTTCCATCTCCCACTGGTGTAGAGGGACCATAAGATGGATAAAATGTAACTTACATGGAGCGATGTGAAGATGTCATTAGGATAATGGAGCAGCAGTCAGAGGTGTCCCTGCAAAATCATGCTCGTAGTGCTGGTAAATGGCATGTGGATTCAGAGGTAAAAATGGACAGTGGCCCTGTTGTGTTTCCAGTGTTAACTTTAGCGGTGTCTGAGACATCTCACTCCTCTTTGTTTCTGTGCTTGCTCTGGACAGCCTGATTTTCCTTTCTCTGTCTGTGTGTCTCGAATCCCATGTTGAATTAAGTGTCCCCTTTTCATGGCCATGTGTGGTAGCAGCTCTGCAGTTCAGCATTGCCTGGAGGTTTTCATCAGTAGCAAAATGTGTTCAGTTGGGTGACTCCTTCACTGGTGCTGCTGTGTTGCAGAGGGAGAGTTGGGGTACACAGGCACTCCACCATTCTCCCCTCTGCTTGCTTGAGTCTCTGCCGTCCTTCAATGGCAGCACCCCGGCAGGGTCAGGAATGCTTGGCTCTATCCTGGCACTGGCTCCCGTGGAGCACCTCCACCTTCTTGCCTTTTTCTTTCTACACCTCGAGATCCCTCTGTTCCCCGTCTCCAGGTGTTAGCTGGGATCTGCCTCTTTCAGTTTAGTTCACAAGAAGAGCAGCAGCAATAGCTGATATTGAAATGAGTGCAAGGGAAATGCAGCGTGGTCCTTGCGGCACAGTCCCTCTGGCAGAGATGAAACAGTGCTCTCCAAGATAACCTATTCTCCAACCTCCTCTTTCAGAGGAGAGGGAAAATTACAGGCCTCTGATTACTCAGGGAGAAGAGCGCACAAACTTCCATCTTCGTAATTTCTTCCACCACAATCAAGCATTTCAGGAAAAGGGCCTGAAAGCCTGAAACAGTCAGTCAGGGATCTTTCTGCCCGGTTCCCTCCCTGATAACACACAAGAAGAATGTGTGTTATTTTTAGTCCACTCAGCCGAAAGCCGTCGCCAGAAGGAATGTGGCGACCCAGACGGAGCCCTCACGCAAGCACACAGTTGTCCACATCTCTGGCTGCAGGGAGTGCCTGAGCCTGTCAGCTGTACCGGAGGGCAGCAGAGACACCACCTGTGTGCGGTGTGACCAGGAGGATGATCTGCTCAGCCTGGTGGCAGAGCTGAAGGAGGAAGTGGA
>NW_008825072.1:454400-468421 GCF_000699105.1 Pygoscelis adeliae
AAAAAAAGAAGAAAAAAAAGGGGGGGGGGGGAGAAAAAAAGAGAGAAGGAAAAAAAAGGAGGGAGAAAATATTTTCTGTCTGAGCAACTGATGTTTTCCCTGCAATGAAGAAAACAAGTGAAGGATGAAGCTACCTCATCACGTGAGCATCCTCAGGGGGGAGGAAGGAACCAATCTGGAACACTTCTCAGAGGCAGCCTAAAGCCTTTAACTGTGAACTGGTTGGGAATCCTTGTCCTGACTTATGCTTGGGCAGAAACAAATGAGATTTCCCACCCTGGGGGGAAGGTGGTAGCAGAGCTTTTGCCTTAACAATCTCCCATGTCAGAGCCAGGCTCTGTTCAAATCAAGGTTAAATTCAGCATGGCTTCTCTATTGGTCTTTGTTTTCCCACGTGTATCGGGACGTTATCATCTTTTGCCATGTCCAGAAGCAGCTACTACCTCTGTGTGCAGTTCAGTCTGTGTTTAGGAAATTCAGATCTTCTTTATTATTTCAGGCAGAGCACTCAGTAACAACTAGTTAAAATTGTAGTTCTTGTTATTATTGCCTCCCCACTATTATAAGATGTTCATAACTTTCTGAAATGAGTTTTGTCTTGAATTCGATTGCTGTAGTTTCTGTCCCAGTATGATCTTTTTTTTTTATTATTATTTAAAACTTGAACACAAAAGTTGAGCAATTTCTGAACAAGTTGGAGAAAAAAGTACATTCTCTTTTGTTTCCCTTTTGCTCTTCATTAAAAAGGAGATTTGAAAGGTGTCATTTGACATAAAAAGTCTTCACTAAGAAGCAATGAACCTTAGGCTGTTGGAGAAATAAATATTTCCTGTGCTGTGTTGTAATTCTGAACTTTAGAATATGATCCAGTCATTAAGAAATGCACTGCAGCTTAATAACTCTAACCTCACAGAGAGGGATAAAGTTGAAAGTAGTTGTGGAATTCTGGTGACGGTAATCCCTTTCTCTTCAAGGAATAGCTGTGCAGACTTCATTTTACATTGGTGTCTATTTTTACTTTTAATTCATGTTACTGAGCTTTCTCTCAAATCTTTGCTCTCACTCTCTTAAGAATTTCTCCTCCACTTCCATAATTTACCTAATGTTATGGTTACAACAAAAGCAGACCACATTTCTTCTTTTTCCTCTTTATATCCTCTCTCCATCTACAAGTTATACTCATTTCGTTGCATGCCCATTATAATAGAAGGGCAACGAGGCTGGTGAGGGGTCTGGAGAACAAGTCTTATGAGGAGCGGCTGAGGGAGCTGGGGTTGTTTAGCCTGGAGAAAAGGAGGCTGAGGGGAGACCTCATCGCTCTCTACAACTACCTGAAAGGAGGTTGTAGTGAGGTGGGTGTCGGTCTCTTCTCCCAAGTAACTAGCAATAGGACGAGACGAAATGGCCTCAAGTTGTGCCAGGGGAGGTTTAGATGGGATATGAGAAAAAATTTCTTTACTGAAAGAGTGGTTAAACATTGGAAGAGGCTGGCCAGGGAAGTGGTTGAGTCACCATCCCTGGAGATATTTAAAAGATGGGTAGATGAGGTGCTTAGGGACATGGTTTAGTGGGCATGGTGGTGTTGGGTTGACAGTTGGACTCGATGATCTTAGAGGTCTCTTCCAACCTTAATGATTCTATGATTCTAATAAAAATGAAGACTCATCGTTGCTGTTACGTTTCATTTCCTAAAAGCATCTGTCCCACCAGGGATCAGGAACTGAGGTGCTTAGGAATGGAAATACTCTTCTTGGGAACAGTCCCTTTGCTATTTCCAGGCTGGCTGTGTTCAGGGCATTTATAGATTTTAAGGCTGGACAGTCTGGTTGCATTTCTCTAGCTCGACCTGCCGAGTACCATGAGAGGGTGTCACCAGTAATTCCCACATCGAGCCTGGTTCTTACACTGGAGCTATGAAAAGCCCCAGTTTCATTGGAAGTGGCAGACTCTTCCCAGAAAGCATGCCCGTGTGCACCTCACAGCCCTGCAAAACCAATAGCCTGAGGCTTTAGTTCTTGCCTGGCCAGGTCCTGCTCTCTCAAAAGTCAGTAGGGAGGACAGGGTAAGTCCTGTCCCCTCCCCAAACTCCCTTTTAGAATATTCCTCCTTTGATAATGATTTTGAAATATGTAACCAGATATGCTAGACATTGTGAACCTTGTTCCCCTGGAGTGACAGTCTCAGGAAGGATGCATCATCAGCGCCCAGACTTGCACCATGTTAAATGCTGGTGAAAAACTATAGAATAGGCCCTCTCCCCCTCACCCCCTCTGCCGCCCAGTCTCTATATTGCCCCAATTACACTTTGGTTGAAGTGGGCCCCCCAATTAGATGTGATACGGGCAGCATCCCTTATTTATTAGAGAATAGTGTCAGTCCTGTGAAACAAAACAAGTAAGTAACTGGTGAAAACAGCTCTGCTAAAATAGAGGACTAGTTCCGATCAGGCCAGGCGTGATATAACACGGTGGTTTAAAGCTGTGCAATGCCATTTTCCATTAGAGCTCTTGTTCGAGTCAGGAAGGGGTTTAATCCATTGATGGAAGCTGTTATAAACACATGAGAAAACCTCATCCATATTTCTCTTGAGATTGTACGAAGCTGACAGTATGCTAGCTGACCACAGTCATCTGGGACTCTCCCACACAAAATAACCCTCTTTTCATAAATAACAGGATTGTTGTTGTGATGGACTGAGATTTGCTATAGAATTCAGTTTTGTCGAACAAAGAGCTGCTTCTGGTTTTTAATTTGAGCTATTAAAAAGATTCATCTCTTTGTGTCTCATTTTCCTTCCCTTCTTTCTCCCTTCCCTATTTTTTTTTCTTCCCCTCTGTCTGTCTTTAGGATAACTTAAAGCTGTTTGTCTGAAACAAAAGACTTGTGTGGGTCTGGTCAGTGGTGCCTCTGGACTGAATGGTCACGATTTCAAATCCTGTTTAGGACTAAACTTGGATGAATTCCATAAGTTAATAACCCAGTGCAGTGTTTCAAATTGATGGAGGTGCCGTCCTCTAGATGAGACATAAAAACAGAGATCCAATCTGCTTGGCAGAGACCCCACAGGACTTATCAAAGATGAGTGGGGGCTGCTAACTGTTTTGCCCTTGTCAAATCCTTACCACCACCACGGCTTCTCTTCCTGTTCCAAAGCAATGACACTGGACCTTATGAAAATGAGATGGTGAACTTGAAGGAGCCATCCTTTTTCGAATTATTTAAAGCAGTTTGCAGTGTCTGGCAAAAAGGGGAAAGAGAGATAATCCACTCACTTGAAAGTGGAATGACCCTGAATTTCAAAAAGCAAAACAAAAGCGAGCGAATGGTGCCACCATGCTCTGCAGCAGTGACATTATTAAATGATCAGTGAGCTATTAAAGCAGCAACATTTAGTACCTCCTCTAATGACTTGTACTGCTAACTGGTTTCCAAATTGAGATTTTTATTGCCTCCGTGCACAGACAGAACAAGGCTGTGTCAGTGCTTCTAGAGGCTCCAGCTTAAGCAGACTGTTCATAATAGGATCAATGAATTTTCTAAGTTGAAAACTAGTAATGGCTTATGAGATTCCTCACTCCTCTGTCCTCTTTTCTTACCAGGGCTGGAAGCTTTGGGGTGTGAGGCATGGTAGGGATCATAAATAAGGGAGATTTTGCAGAGAACCTGGCACGATTCTTGAACTTCCTAACATCTGTGAAATTTGGCAGTTGTGCATAAACAGACTGTCCTGAAATCTCCCCCAAACCGCTGATGCCATTCAAAGAATGAGTGCTGTGAGAATGGCGTTTGCAGGAGGGGCCTTGGGCACACTGGTTTCCACTTCCAGGTAGAAATATGGAGCATGGAGGAATGAGTCTACGGAGGAGGAAGGGAGAGGAAAGGGAATTGCAGACACTAGTGGAGGTGAAGATTCACCCAGATGTTTCCATCATGACTCTCCTAAATGGATGTCTACTGTCTCATATGAGCTGAGCTCCTGTGATGGGAATAGCTGGGAAACGGCCTTCTATCAAGTGCAGTTCAAGCTAGGCAGGGAGTTCCTGTGGGCAAAAGCACAGCATGTGTGATTGCAGAAAGGAAGTTGGTTAAAAAACAAACAAACAAACAAACCACCAGCAAAAGTGGGTTCTGGTTGTAGTTGCAGTTATTTATGTGCTCATGATATACTGTAGGCCAAAGTGGAGTCTGGGCCTTCTGTGCACCTGAAATAAATGCAAATATTATTGCTTTGATTTGTTTTTCTTCATCAGTTCTGCACACACGTGCCACCTGCACTTGCTGAGTGAGTCAGGCCATTTCTCACCCAAGCTAGGCAGTCACAGGGAGAGATGTTACTGCTGTTTCTGGTTTTATGTATCAGGTGCCTGATTTCCATGACAGAAACAGCTCATCCTTTGCCGAGGCGGCAGGCAGAGCAGAGGGGGTAGGACGGCTTGAGAGACTAGTATTAGAACATGCACATTTTTTATCCCATGCTGGTTCGAGTCTCTTTCCATCAATGCTGACTGCAAGTTCCCATTTGGTGACTTTTCGGTGGCTGCATGTGGCACAGGTTTGTATTCCCAGTTTCTTCACAGTGACTGTCTACCTGAGTGTCTGTGCTCCACAAAATGCCTTTACCTTTCCTGGTAATCTTAGCAAACAGGAGGTCTGTGTGGGCTGCAAAACATGTTAGGAACTGTACAAAAATGGGGTGAAGTGGCCTTAGAGGCCCTTCTATACTTCCTTTTCCGAACTTCATGCAGGATCAGTTAGACCTAAACCATTCGTGTCTGCTGTGGGTTTAACCAGTTCTTGAAGACCTCTGGTCTGGAGATTTCCAGATGTACTAAGGTGGGTTATTCCAGTGGTTAACTGTCCTTACCTTTAGAAAGCTGTTCCTAAGACCTAAGTTCAGCAGTAGAACTAGATTCCTCCAGGTCAGGGTTAAGGCAGAGTTGTAAGGCAACTCTGTTGTAGGAGTTCATGTAGCCACTTCCTCGGCTGCACCCACTCTCATCTAAGGGCTTCCTCCCCCAGGACAGCATGTCAGGTTTTTCCCACCATGCAAACATAAGCAATGTAGAGAGGCAAAGACCAGGGCAGCAGGGCCATTTCCGACAGAGGAGCCTTCTGAGATTGGCACTGACAAAATGTCCTAGAGACTTTACTGAGTCCAATTACCACTTTATGTCTTTCAAGTGCCAAGTAAATGAAAGAAACTACACGATCATTCTCAATCCCTTAAATGTTTGACAGCCCTCTCCCCTTTCTCACTTTCTCAGACTACTTTGAACTCTTAACCTTTGCCGCTGCTTTGAGTTCACATCTGCAGAAACCAAACTATCCCCAGCCATCCCCAAATTCCAGTAACAATCACAAAACACTTCCAAAGCAATGCTGCCCTCCCTTGAATTGATAAACTTTAAGCTGTCTCCAACTTTCTGAACTTTCATGCACGTACAGTTAGTCTCGTCTGTCAGTGCTGGCAGGCTGCAGGGGAGCTTACTGGGTACTGCAGCAGCCGCGAAACAGCCGGTGCTGTTTCACACAACCAACTATCCCTGTCCACGCAGACAACAGCCGTGAACACCAGCTGTTCAGGCTGTGCTGTACTTTGGGCAGAAGAATATAGATGCCCGCAGCACATATGGTATTAGGATTGCAATGAGCTTATCAGGATAGACCCTGAAACAGAAGGGATAGATCCATGTAACCATCCCCAGGCACAGCAGTGGGAACTGGAAAAGTGGGACCAGATCACTGGAGAGAAAAGCAGTGTCAGGAGTCATCCTCAGCCACTAGAACTGGGCTTGACTGCAGCGCTAGCAGAGCTGGTGGATGGCTTTTTGCAGAAATAGAGCTAAAGACTGAGTCACATCAGTTCTACCTCCCCTTTAAATAAATATATAAATAAATGATAAACAGAGATCTCACAGTGATGCCTGAACCTGATGTCTCATGCTCACTTGTTTTGATGTGTCTAATGTAAGTGGGCGGGTAATAAAAGCTTCATTTAGAAGCTAGTGTCTTCACAGGCGCTGCTGGAGGCTCCTGGGACACTGCACTTCCGGAATTTTCTTCTAATGGAAACATCAGCAGATAACTATTGATAAAGCAGAACATGCATGCACGCACGTAAAACAACCCAGCAACGGTTTATTTTCCTGGACTGCTGGGTGTTGGATGTAGAGGTGTATTTAGATTCCCCAGGTTATGTAGCCACCTCAGCTACTGCATCAACACTCCTGAAATGGCCATTATGATGACCATTTGGGGCACGCCCTGGAGAAGTACGTGGTTATTGTAGCGTGCGTAGGCATCAGTTCAAAATAGTCCTCAACCCCCATAATACAGCTATGGATAATGGCATCGACCATTTCTCCCAGTTGGACATCACCCTGTAGATGATAAGCAGGCACTGCTCTGTAACAGGCAGACCTAGTGCTGACATTTTACACGAGCAGGAGATTCACCCCATGGACATGTTGTCTAGGATATTATTTTTCGATGTATTCGCAGGTTATTCTGCTTCTTTTTAGGCAACTGAGTCTTCAGGAAGGTCTGGTTCCTGTGCCTGCAAAGTCTCTGTGGCAGCTCTGATGTGCAGCACCTGCCCTAGTGTTGGGCTCAGGGCACCTGAAGGAGGAATCGTGGCTAGAGAGGAAAGAAGAGCCCCCGGAGTTACTGCTGACCTCCTTAAGTTAATCTACTGTCCTTCCAGTTCAGTGCTAAAATCACCATTTCAGGTCCTGAATACAACACAATTAAAGAACAGTATATTCTCCCAGGACAGTGTGGGGGTCAGTGCTAAAGGTTTGGACGGCTACAGCGTTAATCCCAGCCTTGAGTTTGTACACTGGTCTGTGGCTGGTTCATACCATGACATTGTTGACCTCATTTCCTGGGTACAAGCACAGAAATACCACCAGTATCCAAGCATTTTTAGGTAATTATTTTCCCTGAACATGGAAATTGGAAGGCCTCTTTTGTCTAGTGTATTACTTCATGACCACCACAGGGATCTGCAACCAGCCATGGGGGGAAAGGGAGATTGTTTCCTGCTGTCTGTGGTTTTATGCAGCATCTGCCTGTGAAAACAAGAAGCAAACAAGATGGCCCCCACTTTATCTGCTTGCGCAAGTCATTTTGTCTGAAGCCTGAGCACTGTGGGATGGTTAATGTAAAACTTGCTCATGCATCAAATAGCAGTAATTTACCTTTAGACTTTGCTTTTTTTTAATTATTATTTTTAATTATTTCAAAAAAATGCTCCTTAATTAAAAACTCACAGATATGAAGCTTGGAAGAAATGTGGCCAGGACGTTCTTGGATTACTACAGGCTGAATACCTTGTTGGAGAGACCACTAGCACCTACTCCTAAAACTCGGTAGGTCAGAAAGCAATTTCTCTTGCTTTAGCAGGGCTGCTTTTTTAATACCTTTCATGACTAAACTTCAGTGCTACTGCATTATGGCTTTATAATAAGCGTGCTAGTCTAACTGTGCTTATTTTATTGAAATTCCATTTGGAAATAAAGCATTTATGATCAGGAAAGATACCTGGTTTATGTCTGAAAAAATATTCAGAGGATTTTGGAGATATCGATATCTTTCCTGAATTCTGTCTGCTGTACACCAATCTCACACCAGTATCTTTAATGGACTTACCCTTCATTTATCTCCTGAGAGTGAGAGGAGAATCAGACCCACTTTATTTTGAGAAGTTTTAATTCTGGAAGTGAAAACTTTTTCAGTGCTTCAGGAAATTACTGGCAAGCCTGTGCTAAAGGCAGGGTTCTCCATCTCCCCTTGGACCTGCCGCAGTGCTGTCAGCCAGATGGCAGGTTCCTTCTGCCAGTCCAACTGGGACCCTTTACCTGGGGATCCCCTCTCACCATAAGTCCTTACTCCAGCTTTACAACTAGTTCAGTAGATGTTTGTCCAGATCTTGATCTTTTTGGACATGAAGTAAGGCACTGGTGAGCAATGCCCAAAGGCGTGAACAGAGGCTTTGAAATGCCCAAGCTTGAATCCCTGCAGTGCTGCTGGCCCTCTGTCTGGTGTTGGCCAACTGGTGTCCTTTCAGTGTCTCTAAGCTTGTGTGAGGAGCAGGGGAGATACCACTGAACCATTTGTTGAGAACCGTCACTCCTTGAACAGGCAAAGCTGTGTAATAACATGAGGAGGGGAGCAGAGCAGGAACCAGAGCTCCTGTTTCATGGGAAACACCATATTCAGAATTTGCCTCTGTTCTGAGAAAACAGCAATAATGCCTCCAAACTCAAAATTTCCAATTAAATGCATTTGGGCCAACTGGAATGTTTCATTTGGGTTTCAACCCTTAATAGCACAACCAAATATAATTTATATTTTGCAGTGGAAAAGCTAATTCCAAATTGGCAAGGGAGGCAGCTGAGCCTTGAAATTCACTCCCTTCTTCTCCCCACCTTTTTCTCCCCTTAAAAAAAGTACCTGTGGAAACAGTTGCTTGTTTGCAAAGCAACACTTTCCTACTGAAGATTTTCCTGAGATGCGTAAGATGGATGTTACAAATATCAGCCCAGACCATAGAGCAACTGCTGGAGTTCCTTCTGCAGCCTTTAAAAATCCTCTCAGTGCAGCCATTCTGGCAGTTCCTTATATATGTGGTCAGAGCCAGCCTGACTGCGTTAGGTGTTTAAATGCCCTGCTTTGAGTCCATCTCCCTTTCTCTGTGATCTTGACACAACAGTTTAAGCTGGCTCAAGGAGGATTGTCAGTGCTGCGGTTTGGAATGCTCTTATCTGCAGAGACCTGCAGGGTTAGCAGAGAAAAGCATCCAGCATCTTCCTCTCCTCTGGAAAATGAATGTATCATTTCTTTCAGACTCCCAGGGGCCACAGCCTCCAAGGCTAAAAACCCACAACTATTACTGAACCTAATTACCACCTGACAGCAAAGTGCTTTTCCGTAGGATCATTCAGTTACCTCATCAAAAGGAATGTTTGTTTGCTTTCTTCATTTTAAATTAAAGAACCACTGACAGTGGTAACTGAAGCATTTTAATCTCATCAAATATCCATGTCCATCTCTATAGAGACAGCCACGCCAGCAGGGAAAGATACACATCTATAATCAGGTTGCACAGAGCAAATTTTCCTCGTTCCCCCACCAGAGTCTAATGGGATAAGGGATCTTTTGTCTGGGGAGTGCTACCTCGCAGTAAAATCCTAAATATGGTACATGTTCAGCCCAAAGCCAACAGATGTTTAAGGGATAGATTTTTAAAGATTCACGTTGTTAATTTCCTGATAACTTTCAAATACCGGCTTTTCCCCTAAGCAGACAAATGCCTTCTATTTGTATCCTGGGCTTTGTCACCTGACATTTGATCAGAGCCTGTGTATATATAAAATGTACATCAATGAAATGAAATTGTTCTTTGAAGCTGTTGTGTTAACTGCAAACCTATCCAAAAGAAAATCTTGCAAACTGCTGGGAAACAGAAGGGAGATGGCTGTGGCTTTAAATATGCCTTGGCTAGGCAGTGGCACTAGGAAAGGATTGGAATATGTAAAATGATACTAAATATCTGTGTAATCAGGACTAATTATATGGCATGGTTATTAGCTTGAAACAGGACATGTTGTGCCCACAGTTTATGAAAATATATTAAAACATTACCAGATTCCACATACTCATTGAAAGAAAGCTGCAGAGTTAATAAACGTGTAAGGGACAACTAATTGGCTGCTTTGTCCCAGCCTACTACAGGCAGAACAATTTCTGTTTGAGGGAATTAGTGCAGCCAAAATGTGTTATAACGATAGCCCTGGAAATAGCAACAACCTGCAACACTTCCAGAGCACATCTGACTGAAAGATCTTAAAGAAGGAAATGTTTATGTTGGTATCACATTGTTGCAGAGAAGGAAATGGGGGCACAGAAAGGGAGAGACAGTCCTGAGAGTCAGAAAAATGGCTGGCACCCAAATTCAAGCACCCTTCAAGAGTTTAGCCCACACAGTTAGGCTGTCTGACAACAGCCATCTTAGAGCATAGGCAATGCGGGCAGTTCAGTGGGACCTGAGTTAGGATCAGCTGGAGCAAGAGGCAAGAACTGATGCAACAGCTCTGGTTACAGAACCAAGATTGAGGCTGGGGCTAGGATACCCTCTGCTATCCCATATACTTGTGCAGCTTATTTCAAGAGGTAAAGAGAAATAGCTGTATCCGTATAAGGTGCTTATGTACCTATAAGTGAATCCAACTAGTCGGCTGGACCTGTGGTTAAATTCCACCTGCCTTTGCCTACAGAAGCCCCTGGGACAAGTGTCACCTGTAAATGGGGCCTTCAGTTCCTCGCTATGAAACTGTGCCCACCACCCTCCCAGGAGTCAGGCTCCACCGACTTTCCAAGGGGCCACCATGAAAGTGAGGTTAGGGCTGGAGTCCTCAAGTATTTGCGGAGTCTGCCAGTGGCGGGGCAGTAGGGGTGCTGTGTTTTGTCCCTGAGTGGTTGGGTGCTAGAAATTAATGTTGAACCCATCATTGTGGTGGTCTCTGAAGGGTTGGGTGGGCTTCAGTGCACGTAACTCTGCACTGGGCAATCCTGTTCCCTCCCAACATGTCCTCACCAGTGAGAGGAGGCATTCACAGTTGCAGGCCACAGACACCAAGCTTAGAAGCTTCTGCTCCTTCTGTAACCAAAGGAACCTCTGGGCAAACCTCAAGTCCCTACGTAGCTCAGATCCCTGAAAAGACCTCTGGACTGTGCTTTGACTCTGTAGAGAGACCAAATGTGAAAATGAAATGCTTAAAGGGCTTTTTTTTAGCACTGTCTTTACTTCTTAGACAGTTCTTTCTTTATTCCCTCCCTGTCCAGCATAGTTATTCTCCTGTGCACCCTCCCTACCACCACAGCTCATCCAGTCCCTCCCAGAATCCTTCAGCCCCTTCCCTCTGGTTGAGCTTCCTCCAACCTTCGCCCAGTTCCCCCAGGAACCCAGCCTAGTGGCCATGAAGGATTTCCCACAGCCTGCAAGGGAAGGTCAGGACTTGTTTCAAACAGTAACCTCAAAGTGTCCTGCAGTCCTCATTGTGGGAAGACCCTGTGATCCCAAACAAATGCCCAGTTCAGAAAGATAATGTCCATTGTTATCAGCATGATAAGCAATTATTTTCCTGAAGGTGATGTGTCTGCAGCAAGACAGGAAAGCATCAATGACTCAGCTGGGGAGGGCAGGAAGGTTAGAATATTTCCCTATGTGAGCTAATTAATTAAAAGCCTTGCTGAAAATGCTGGACATTTTCTGGAGTGACAAGCCAGTAGGCCTATGAATTTCTAACAGTAAAAGAGACCTCTGTGCTGCTTACAGAAGCTGCTGGAGAAGACAGCGCTGCCACTTAGACATGCCTCAGAGAGGCTCAGGAAAGTCTGTCCTAAACACAAAGACGTCTCTCTAAGGTTGGGTTAAGCGGGCACAGAGCAGGAGTGCGCAGTGCAGAAAGGGGCTGTCGGGTGGCAATGGAGGTTCATGCCCTTCCTCTTGTTACTGTCCTTTTTTAAGCTGCTCAATGAGCAGCAAATTCTGCTCCCACTGCACTCACTGGAAAGCATTTGAGTAGGGCTCCCTTTGATGCTGCTGGTGGCACAGGGAGCTCTTCCTCTTACTGAGTCTCTGTCCTGCACTCACCTCCTTCTACTTGTGCCCGAGTAAAGGTTAAGATTGCTTGGGTCGAAAGTGAGAAATGTCCTCCACTGAAATCTCTGGTAAAAGGTGAAAAATTTGTAAAAGATTAAGAGAAAGCAGAGTACAGCTGTTACAGAGAATGGTTAAGGTAGGAAAACAGAACTTTTGCTGAAAAATTCGCAAACGCCCGTCACCTTGCACTGCCTTAAGTCCACCCCTTTGCCCATATCAGCATTGCCCTGTTCTTTCACTCTGGCTCATTGACTGCGCAGCAGAGCCCTGCTCCAGCACAGTGTCAGCAGAGGAGCTGTTGCCTCTTTAAACCACTGACATTTTTTCTCTGAAAGCCACCAGTTCCATGTTTCTCATTTTCTGGACACACTGGAGTTCAAATTATAGAAGTACTGAGTGCCTACAGCTCTGGCTGAGGTTAGGGGAGCTGGGACCCCAAAAAACACAATGTGGGTACCCTGAAAAATCCCACCTGGACCTCACTAGTGGAGCATTCTGCAATTCATGTCTGCACCACGTTTCCCTCTAGGTAAAACCCAGGCTCTCTGCTCACGGGAGTGTTGGAAGAGAAATTCCTTCCTGTGTGGGAAGCTCACAGTTGCTGCACTGATACACTGATACACACAACAGAAAAGTCCAGGAGAAGATGAATAATTTTGTCTAAGAGCCGGGATTTGATGGCATGCAGCAAATAATGCCTGGGGCCACACACTGAACAAAAAAAGGACAGAACAACATATTGACTGGCCCTTCATTAATTGCTGTCTGTCCATTGTGCCCTGAATGAAGGAGCAGTCTTGTTGAAGAAAAAGTAGGCTGTGATGAAGTAATTAAAGACCACATCAGAAGGCATATCCGCCAGGAGGTTGAATTAAAATTGCTCTGACAGCCTTTATTCTGGCAATTCCTCCTTTTGCTGCTTGACTTTGCAGCCTTAATGATGATGTATGAGTTCACAGCTGCATATCCAACAGGCTGGATAGGCCCACGGGACTGTCCCATCATCCTTAGAGGCGATGGGCACCGTCATCTGCATCACATTGAGTGGAGCTGAGGAATGTCTTCCTGTGTATGGGCACAGTCTGATTGGAGGCAATTCTGCCAGGACAACTCAGCCTTTCAAGATTTGAGCCCCATCTTGACACTAAAAAGCTGTGTCCAGAGGTTGTGTGGTCTTACGGGCTCAGACTGATACCGTCCCAGGGATTTGCTGCTTTCTGGCACATGCTGTGTGTGGGTCCTTCTGTCCCACTGGATCTGGGATGTTCTTCCCAGTCCACCTCTTCCTGTGTTTCAGAAAAACTCCTCTACACTTTTAAGCTCTGCCTTCAGGATTTTTGAGGTTTTACCTACATCTGGTAGTGCTTTCTTTGACCTGGCCATGACTGACCTGACTGCTGGGAGTGAAGCGAGCTGGGAGTGAAGCCACCTGTCTGCTTTATATAGATGGCTGCTTGTTGTCATTCTCTAGGGGCTCTGTTTGCTGCCATCCCCAGCTCACTTCTCCCAAACTTAAATGACTGTCTGGTCATCTTTTCCCCCACCATTCTCAGTGGCTAAGAGGAGAGCAGAGTCTAATAAACAGAAAAAATGTTCTAGACCAAATTTTATCTCAGTGCAACAGAGATCTGAAGTACTCCACAGCTTCCAGGGCACAGTAGCATTGCAATGCTGTGAAAGTGAGAGAAAGGAAAATTGGGCACCTTTTCTTTTTTTCTCATGACTTCTCTCACATGGAAGGAGGTGTTGCTGGCCATCTTTGAGCCATTCACTCCTTGGGCTCTGGTGACAGGGCATAGACATGTATTAATATAGGAAAATATAGCCCAGTTAGCAAACTGGTTTGAATGAAATGTCTGTGTGGGCCAAACGAACTACACATTCTCCAACATGTGTGCAAGGAGGCAGCTCAGATTTCAGCTGCACATTTCAGCCACACTGAGAGGCTACCACCACTACTAAGAGCAAATTCAGTGTCTCTTTTTTTTTTTTTTTTTTGTTACTGCAAAATAAAACTGACTTGGGTCTTCAAGGAGAAGTTCCCCAGAGCAATCCTGAAGACATTTGTGGGTCTGGCCATTCCCCTTGCCCACAGAGGATGCACGCAGGCTCTTCACCTCCCCAGGCTACTTGTAACATCAGCAGCTCCCCCTACTATGCCCCTGAGGGGGTGAAGGGACTCCCAGAAAGTCCCAAGGCACCAAAATGGTGCCAGTATCATAAACACTACTGTCAATGCCCCTTGAATTGTGCAGACACAGCAAAGTACATGGTTTGTTCCTCTTCCTCCGGTGCTGCTCCAGAGAAAGGTCAGCAAACCCACTTAAATTTGTAGAGAAAGAAGGAAATTAAATTG
>NW_008825072.1:468437-474955 GCF_000699105.1 Pygoscelis adeliae
GAAAAGTAATTGGGGGGGGGGGGAGGAAGTCAGCTGCAAAACTCGCCATCACCACCCCAGCTCCCTTGGAGGGAGGACTGCAGCCTGTCTCAGGGATTTCACCAGGACCTGGTCCATGGGTGCCCTATAGCTGTGTCACTTTTGTAGGGACAAGTGAGACCAGACTGTATTTAAAAGTCGTCTTTATGTTACTGGCAGAAGAACTGGCCAGGGCTGCACTGCTGCACGATCCCGCCAGCTAGCACAGAAACGCCACCTCGCAGCTGGAGCCTGCAGACCGTCTTACCTGGCTCCCTGCATGTTCAAACAGTGCAAAGCTCATATGAGTGTCTAAAAACCGCCTTGCTTTATCCTCCCATGTTGGCCGGTGCTCCTTTAAAAGGAAAATTAAAAAAAAACCAAACTGCTGAGGAGTCAAACAACTTCAACCTGATTTCCAGGGCTGTAAATTGTATTAGTAATGGGAGCACTACTCTGGTTTAAAGGCAAATTATATGTTTTGCCTCAAAAATTAATTTTTGTTTTTTCCCCTTCTCTATTGGTAATTGTAATCTGTCAGCTCACTCCCACACACGTCTGCCCGTTTTATGCAACTCTTGATACTTGTAGCTGTCGTTAAAGAAAACCTTTCAGGTTTAAATGATGACACATCTGTGTGAGTTCAATGAAAAGGATCCATTTGCAGTTTGGGGAGATTTGCAGTGCTTGGCCAGCTCCCAGCAGAGGGCTCACCAAAATACCACATTACAACAATTACCTTGTCAAGCACTTGGGAACCAGAGTGCCGGCTGGAAGGATTTTACCCTGGATTTAAGCACGCACACACTAAAGCACATGCAAACAGCCAAATACACCTCTGGCTTGGTCCTGTCCTGCTTTCAGACAGTCCCTGAACAGAGGGTGTGTAAAAATACTTCAGGACTAGCCCAGGGAGCTAGTGTGCCTGACAGGTGGCCCAGCAGGAGAAAATAATCTGCATTACTCTATGAAGTAGATTGGGTCCATGTTAACAATCCCTGTCAAAACGAAGGTCCTGTCAGCTGATTTAATTTAATTTACTCTACCTTAATTTACTTTTGGAAATGAGCTAAATAAATAAATTGAATTATGGCTACTTTAACTCTGAAGGAGCATATCCACGTAGGAGCTTACTGTGGTTTCACTAATCAGCTTTACATTTACACCCTAAATGTATTTGGATTAGCTCTCACAGGCATCCTCATATAGATAGGCCTGGAGATACCCACCTGCTTTCCTTTTCCTTACTTGGGCTTGTTGCTCTGAGGAAGCCAGGGCTCGGTAAGCAGATTTACAGCATCTGTGTTATTTCATGCCTCACCCCTGTCTGGACCTTCCCTGTATTTCCAAAAAGCAGGACAGAGCACTCTGCTCTGAAAGCAGAGACAACCGCTATGTGTGGGGTAGGTTGACATGGGTAATGTCTGATGTACATAACATGTTAATCTTAATATTATATTGCTAACTTGAATAAGCTCAAGAGACCATTGTTTTCTGCTACATCTCATCAGGTAAGTGCAACCCATTATTCTCCTGCTGCTCCTTAGGAAATAGGAGGACAGGAGAGAAGACAAAACTTATTCCCATCCTCTCTGCAGCTTCCTGCTCCAGAGTCAGTAAAGATATACAACGATGGCCAGGTCTGAGCCGTGTGCATTGCTTGTAATTGTGGCTACTTCTCCTTCTCTTGTGTGATAATGTGGTTCCAGTTACGAGCTAATTATTCCTGCCTCCCTGCACTGTCTCCTCGGTGAAGCAGGTGTGCCTTGCTGCAGTGAGCTGGGGAAGGAAGGCAGGAACCAAGGGATGGATGACAAGTAGCAGGATCCCTTCTGTGGCAGAGGGAGAGACATCTGCAAGCTCTCCTGGGGAGCAGGCTCTAATATGCTTTCTCTATAAGCAGCACGGACCAGCCCCTGCGTTCAGAAAGGTAGGCCCACAGGGTATGGACCCAATGAGATTTCCAGATAGCGCTGGGATTCTCCATGCACCATGTTTCTGGGCCATACAAACCCCGCTAATCATAATCTTCTGTAAAATAGGTGGGTGGTCATCTGGCAAGCATGAATTTGTGCTCACTTTCTGGAAATGGGCACTGGTGACCGCTTGGAAAAAAGAAAAAAAAAAAAAAAATCAAGCCTGTGGTAATGGCTGAGGATTTCTGACCTTTGCTCTAACATTTCAAATTTGTTTTTATTGCTTCTAATTGGCCTTGCTTTGGAGCACACACATCATCTAACTGCCAGGGCACTGGCTGTCATTATCTGCTGGGCCATTTGATTTGTGTTTTCTATGTTTGAAACTTGTCAGACGTTCCCAGAAAATACTGCGCTCCCCTTGCAGTGTCAAATATGGGCCTGGTTTAACTGTGCATCCCTGAGAGTGAAGCATTTGAAGTAATCAGGCATTGATTGTTTAGTTGCGATGGACGCAATGGAAACGCGTCTCTTCTGTATGTAGGGGAAAGTGTAAAAATTAGATCAGCAGCTACATGACAGCAGCCAGATTTCTTATTTTCAGGGATCAGAGGTTAGCCATTTTCCAGCCTTGATGATTCATTTTTGATCCCACTCATGTGGCTTGGATAACTTCATTTTCTCCTCCCTTTGCAATTTAAACATAAATTCTCTTCTATTTTGGCCCTCTTTAATACACCAGCTGCAAAGTCACTAATTAAAATCTATTGCTCCCCACCTCAACTTGCTTCACCGGATGGAAACAAAAGTCAAGAAATGGGTGTGTGAAAGAGCTCAAAATGCCACAGTGGCACAACCGTGCCTATGGCAGTGGCTTTGTAAAGCTCAGCTCATCTAAAACATTAGCCTGGTTTGTAAGTCTGCTGATTCATTTTAAGACCTTTAAGGTTTAAGGCTTCCTAACAATTAGAAATCCAGATACAGTTGTTTTAGGTGTGAACATGTACACTGAATTCGGAGTAGATGTATATAGGGCTTGTCTTCCTGCAGATGGGCTGAGAGCTCTGCAGGAAGCAATAGGAATATCCCCATTTTGCAGAATGTAAAAAAGAGCATTGCCGGAAACATCAAGATGTTAGACCTCAATGTGAATTATGCATCTGCTGTATTTAGATAGAAGCAATTTTGCTGTTGAAATCAGAGGTTGGCATTTTTTCCCCCATGGGGTTCTGTAACTCAAAATTGTGTTGAGATCAAGCATGTAGTGGGTTTTTTTTTTTTAGCTGTAAAGGTGAATGTATTCAGATTATTCAAGTGGTGATTTTTTGGATGTACAATTAGTTGACTGAGAGATGTGGTATAAATTTGGTATTGTAATTGCTACGCCTCTGAGATTTCAATTTGCAAAGCAGTTTGCATGGCTGCAAGATTAACTGTTGTATGTGCGATGAGCGTGCAGCAGAGTTGTGATTTGATCATGACTGTCTGTCAATTGGCTGTACGTCCAAAAAAATCACTTTGTCACCAGTACCCGATGTGAACAGAGTGGTTGATACTCATGATGCTTCAGTTCAGTGGATGCCTGGATGGCTGCTAAAAAAGGCCAGTGTCTAAAAAGTGCCACCTGTAAGTGCTGTTGGTTAGACAGGATTTCCTTTTTTTCTGTGTTACCCAAATCATGAAAACGGAAGGAGCTTTAAGACCCATTTTTATCCTCTTTGCATGTTTCATATTATCTTGTTTCCTTCACTTGCAGAGAGGATAATGGGAACAACATTCAGCAGCACTGTTCTAGTGGACTGGACGAGTGGGTGCAGAGAGATCAGTGTCTGTACGGAAAAGCCAGCCTCAGTGTGGCCAGGAGCCGAGCCCTGCCTGCTCGGCTGTGCCCCTCGGAGCAGGCAGGCGGGCTGTCAGCAGTGACACAGGCAGTGCTGATGCAGCCCCAGGGCAGGGGATGGATTGACTGGCTGGCTTTCGTATGTTTTGCATGATTCTCCATTTGGTCCACAGCTGCTGCTGTGTTTGGGTCTCCAGCGTTGTCTAGGAACGTGTCAATGTAATTGTACACAGAACCGCTTGTTCTCACTTCAGCGTGCCTTTCAGGTCTTCCTCCCAGGGTCCTAATTTGTTTATTTTTGTCTCAGTGTTTATCTCTTAAAAATACCACTGTGCCTTAGGTTGGCAATTGAACTGTAGAGATGCAGTAGGTGCTGAACTGGTGGCAGCTGTGACAGCAGTGAGGAGGGGAGGGCTGGTGGAGGTAAAGCCCTCTAAGCCCTGTGCCCCATTGGCCCCTACATTATTTCGATTCTTTTAAAATGTATTTTAAAACCTCCTTCTGCACATAAAAGCAGAAGCACTGACAAACACACACCCGCGTGGTAGGGAAGGCAGGCTTCTCTGTGTCGCTACAGCAGGCAGGTTTAGAGGGGCCCAGTTCCTCAGGGGTGAGTCAGGGTGAAGGGATCGAGAAACCTGGGCTTCTATCTCAGCTCGCTTCCTTTCAGTTCTCCCCAAGGCTGCTGCATGGCCTTCGGTAGGTCACTTCGCTTTTGGTAACATGGCTATGTGGACGGATAGGTCCTCCCCTTCCTAGCATTTGTGTCTCAGTATGAATTGGTACAGCACCACCACCAGCTTGGCTTGGGTCTCCAGCTGCTGTAGTGAATACGGACAACTGATATTAGATGGAGCAGATAGAGTGCTTAAAGAGTAGATCGGGCACAAGTAGAGGACCCTCTCCATTTGTGTCCTGCCATAGCAGTGGGGGGTGAATGAACAAAATCGGTAGGGGATGGTGGGTACTGGGGGGGGCAGGAGCTGTCTGAGTGGGCACCCCACAGGCTCATCAGAGCCCCTTGGCTGGTGTGAGCAAGGCTGACAACGCAGTTTGATTTCCTTCCTCAGGATGGGAACGGACAGTCAGGTTTTGCCACTTTTACAAAGGAAAGCCATCAAAAGGTATATCTGCTTTTACAACTGCAGCACAGCCAGCTTGGCAAGGGGAAGTAATTCACACTCTGCCAAGGTAAGTGAGAGATGCAGCTTCATGGGGTTGGAGCTTGGTACACGCAGAGGATGATGATGGCTGCTCAGAGTTGGTGCTGCTTGGGGTGTGTGCGGAGGGACCCCACTCTCTGCCGGCAGTCTGCAGGCAGAGTTGTAGGGCTGCCTCGACTGCCAGCGGGCAGCTGAGAGCTGGTTCCTTTGGCTCCTGGTCCAGTGTTTGGCTCAGAGGCACCTTTGCAGTTCCAGTGCAACCCGCCAGTGCTGGTAGGGGGCTGTGAGGTGAAGCTCCCTGCTCTGGGACGGCCCAGTGCTGGCCGAGTCTCCCTGAGCAAGGGATGGTGCTGCAGGACCCACACCCCTTGTCATTCAGCTTCTCATCAAAGCGAGGTCTCTGGGTACAACGGTGTGAGTTGTGCCACTTTTTTCCCAGACCTGGCTCTGCCCAGCAGCTAGACAGACCAGGGCTGAGACTGTCCGGTTGCTTGTGCCCATCTTGCTGTGAAACACAAGTGTGTCAGGACCTGGAGGGAGGAGAGGCGGTGAGAGCGCTGGGCTGTGAGGTGGAGGATTTTAATTAAAGCCTCTAAGCAAAGAGGCTATATAAGTAAATAGAATAGAAATGTTACAGAATTAACTGATAATAAAGGATAGAGTTTTACTTTTCCTTAAAGTAGCAAGCATTCATCTTGCACACTGTAAACACACACACAGCACCACTTTGGGAAACAAGTAGTGAGACTTATCAGGAACCAAAGCCTTACAAAGTAGGTCTGTTCCCCCGGACAAGCTGTGGGAGGCCGAGGAGCTGTTTCAGCAGTGCTGAGTTGTGATGAGCTCAGTTCTTATCCCGTGAACTCCTGGGGCATCACTGCAAAAGTACTTTGTATTTAGCATAACTCTGCTCCTTTGGAGGTCAGTAGTTAAATTCCCAGTGCTCTGCTAGGACTGTAGCCCAAAAGGTGCACTGGAAATGCAACGCTCCAAACAATAGTGACAACTAAAGTTTTGCATGACTGTTAGACAATTGGAGTTAACGGGCATGGAGAAATAGCAGTATCCCATCAGGCTCTTTGAAGGCACTGGTCTGGATGCTGGACACTGGCATGATGTGTCGGGTGATGGGTGCTCCCCCGCCACGCAGTGGGAGTCTGTCACTTAAAGAGTTTGGCCCCAGCTGTGAACACCCTTGGCAGTGGGGGCAATCCACTGGTGAGCAGACCCATGAATACAGCTGTCCTGTGAATGATATGTACCCCAGAAGGAAATATTCACAGTGGTAGGACGGTTGTTAATGAGCAGAAATGAAGTGAAACATTTCGTGCGTGTGGGCGCTGCAGTGAGGAGAAAACAGTGGTAAGTGCATTAGCCCAAAGGGAAGCAGTGGGGCCCTCCTCTTGGAGAGCTCAGAGGTAGCACAAAGCCCTTGAAGTCTCCTGGAAGGACTAACCCTGCTCTGGCCAGAGGAGGATGGGACCAGCTGGTCTCTAACCACCTCTAATTTGTCTCGAAATGCCAAAGCCTTCCTTGCAGATGCACTTCACTGTGAGACTTTACACATGGCTTCTCCTCAGA
>NW_008825072.1:474973-499922 GCF_000699105.1 Pygoscelis adeliae
CTTCCGTGCTGCGGAACCACCGCAGTGTTTTACAATACCTGTCCTCTCTCTCTCTTTCTTTGGCAGGAAAGAAAAACTGCCACTTTTTAAATGCACTACCCAGCGGGGCCAAGGGAACAGCCATGCTGGCGGCAAGCCAGAGAAGAGGAGCCAGGCGCATCTGAAGGACCGGTCTCTCTCCATGCGATGAGAGGAGAGGAGAGGAGAGGAGGCTGGTCTGTGGGGTGAGGTGGAGGAGCACGTCTGGATCTGGTACTGATGATGTTTCTCTTTTTTCCCAGACAAGTATTTCTAAGATAACAAATAGTCCAAGGAGAAAAGAGGGAGAGGGGAATTAGCTAGAAATTTTATTATTGATTCTTTTTTTTATTTATAGATGGTAAATCAATTTCAGGGCGCTTTTTTCCTTTTTTTTTTTTTTTTTTTGTCTTATCTCTGGGAAAAAAGAGTGACTCAATAGATTTACAGAAATAATTTGCGGTAGCTGAAAAGCTATTTGTTAAAATGAGAAAGCCTCTCCTTCCTCCACCAGCCTCGCGCTCTCTCTCTTTAAAGGGGTAATCCATACGATGAGCTAACAAGGGAGTCCTGGCTCCCCTGCTGCACCATGTGATGTATCCCCTTTTAGTGTCAGGCTCAGAAGCTCTTATGCCAATTGCATGTGCTAGCCCTGTTAGCTTGCATTAAGAGAGCCTGATAAATAGCTTCTGGGAGTCAGGCAGGTGCTCCTCAGTGTGCCGTTTATCATCTGCTGCATGGTTAGGTTTTTTGCTCTTCTATCAGATCATTTGAGGAAAGGGGTCACATGAGAAATGTTACTGTCAGGCTGCAGGCATGAAACTCACTGCCAGACCTGACCAGGGAGGTACCATGGTCCTCCAGCAAAAACTGGCTGGGGTCTAGAAAGACTGGACTTCCCAACAGATGTATAACTGAGGCAATGTGAGCTAGGGGTCGTGCTGAAAGGGATGAACAAACAGTGTTGTTGCCACTACTGTAAGAAATCCCAGGTAAAACTTCACCATCTTCCCATTACATGGACAGCATGTGAAATCTCTGCTCGAAGCCACCGTCACTAGGCAGTCCTGTCTCCTGTCTTGTGTGACTAATTGAAACATCTGCCAGCGATGTGGATTTGAAGCACGAGGCCGGTGGCTCTCAAGCTGGAGAGTAAAAGAGGGTGACCCTGAGGGGAGTCCAAGTGTCTCCCAGGGGATGGGAAGGGAGAGCGCACTTAGAAGTGCCTCTTGCCAACCCATCAGAAGACTCAGAAAGCAGCTTCTTTTTACTGTCTTCTGCTAGGAGTTAGGCTGCAATGGTGGCTTGGAGGAGAGAAGGTGCCAAGACCCAGTGGATAGAGAGGGGAAGGATGAACCAGACTGGGACTGAACAAAGACGTGTGAAACAAGACTGAATGAGCTCCTCTTGGTGTGGGGTGGCCCTGAAGAAGTAGTAGCCCTAAACACGCTGTTCTCTAGTAAAAGAGCTGGGTTGGTTGCTCCTCTCCTTTTTCCCAGGGCTTGAGCACCATGATCTAGGAACAGAGTCAGACTCAGCTGGGTCCTTGCTCTGGCTTGTGTGTGAGAACACCACATCCTGGGGATAAATGAAAAGGTATAAGAAAAACTGAGAATTATAGCCTAAAATAGACCTTCCAGGTAACTTAAATTTACTGTCCCTCATGAAAGTACTCTGTGATTCTTCAGCAGTGGAGACCTGGCTGCAAGGCCTGAGCATGGCCGACACTAAACAAAGGCGATCCTGAAAAACTGAAAGCAGCTTGTGTTGCATTTATGCAGCGAGGAAGCTAGTAGGCCCTCATATGTGCTCAGCTGACTTTCAATACAGTTCCCATATCTATGACTCGATGGACAGAAGGTCCTTGAGCTCCTTTCCATACAAGTAAACACAAAGCAAGCACGGTCAAGGCTGAGGTCTGCGTTCTGTGCCTCAGGACCTCACAGGCACTTCTTGGAGCCCCATCACAACAGACCTCCTGGGAGCAACTAGCACATGGTTTCCATCCAGGTAGCATTACTGCAGCCAGAAAGAGTGAGCAGGTACAAGTCAGGACAAAAAATCTGGCTTTGCATGCCTCTGAAAAAGGACAAGCTACTCAGGATCTGACAAAACTTGAGCTGATGGTGTCTGTGCATTAGCCACCCGTTAGCTGGGCTTTCATTAGTTACTTAGTTTCTCTCTGATAAGGGGAACTTGGTTGAAAACAAAAAGAAATATCCCACTGGAAGGAAAATGCAAACCTGATAATGTCAGTATTTCAAGGTGAGGGGGTTAAACTGTGCACATTTTTAGGGGGAATAAAATGCCTTCATATGATGAATTCCAAGGCATCCAAAAGGCACAGTGCTGGCTCTCTGTCTCCAAAAGCAGAGTAATGAATAGCAGTGACAGTGCGATAATTAAAATGACCTCTTGAAGATATGGATTAGAAGGTACGCAAAGGGGGGATAAGTTCTCCTTTGAATTAATCTAGTGTTAATTTATGACTATCATTGGGTTTTATCGGGTTTTAGTGGAAGACTTTCAAAGTTGGTTTACTGGGGTGATAATGTTCCTTCTGCATATTCATTGGAAAAACACTTGCAGAATTACTCATTATTTCTTTTTGAATGGTTCTATATATACATATCTATCTATATATAATGAGAGAATTTCAGGTATTTGCTTAGCTGCTAAAGAGTATACTCTAGAAACATGAATAAAGTGATAAAAGCAGCTGTGGAATGAGTGTGTTGTTTCATTTTCATTCCTTTCTCCTCACAGGCTCCCAGAGTCACTTCAAAACCAAGATGTGGACAAGTGAGTTCTGGGAAGCCCTTGTGCTGCCCTGCTCTCAGTTGTCTGAGGCTCCTGCTATCTGACTTGTAAAAGTCGGTCTTTTAAGTTTAGATTTAATAACTGGATCTTCCTGGAAATCACTGTCTCCTTACTTGTCTCCTATGTGGGGCACTCATACCTGCCCCACAGCCTGCAATTTCCAGGTCTTAGCATAGACCTAATGTAGAATGCTCATCTCTGCCAGAAATGCTTCCTTTCTGCTGAGATATCCCAAGCTTTTAGTGGAATAGAAAGGACAGATTGGAGACAGTTACCCATATGGGAAATGATGACATCCCATTTGTCAATTCCCATGCTGGTAACCTTCTTCCCATTCTTTCCACCTGCCTAGCAATACCATAACATCCAAACATAACCTTATCTGCCAAGAGCATCTGCCTAGCTCCTGAGTCGGGCAGCACGCCCGTTCTGGAGCCCGCCCTCCCCATCCTTGTTCCAGCACATCATGTTCAAACTCTTTGCTCTTGCCTCCCATTTCACACCTGTCTCAGTTTGTCTCTGGCACCTTCTGGTCCACCCACAGCCACAGCTGCCCCAACCCATGTTTTTCACCCTGAGATCCCGATCATGTCTCCTCTGAAACCTATAGGCAGAGTTGACTCTATCATGCTTTCTCCAGAGACCTACCTCTGTTTTCAGGGTTCATCAATAAACCATGTTTCCTGAAAGCTCTCCCTGACCGGCTAGGGATGGGAGCCGGACCCTTTCACTGCAGGCTCTGTGCTAGCTTGCGTGATGAGGGCTTACACTTTGGTGTGGCAGAGTGTGTGTGATGTGCACACACCATTTCACAAATGCTTGGGGAGAGTATCATGGGAGCTGAAAATGAGAGACCTTTTGCTCCCAGTCTCTAGTTCACTTTCCTCCCACATGAGCACTGAGGTCCTTTTCCTCCATCTGAGCAGACAGATCCTGCCTCAGAGCCTGCTTCTGGCCTGCCATGAGCTGCTTCTTCCTGGAGAAGATGATCTGTGACTCAGATGTAAGTAATGCATGTTGTACACTCAACAAGTAATTCTTTACTAGTCACTTGTGCCAGGTTCAAGGTAAGGTAACACCAGGGATTTTGAAAGGTTCGGAAACCAATATGGGTGCAAAACTGGGCATCTAATTTGTCAAAGTGGTATTTACTTTTAAGGGCAAAGGCACATGTTTATCTGAGCACAAGTGGAGAGCTCTTCTTGTGGGGAGACCGGAGCCCCGTTGCATTGCCCTGCCTGTTTCCACTCTTTGCTTGGGGAGCTGGAGGGCTCTTCCTTGGAGCAGTAGCAATGTATTTACCTCCCTTTGTACAGGACTGGATGATGAATATTAAAATGCTGAAATTAACTTGTTTTCTGTGCATTCTGCTCTCCTGACAAGAAAATCCCGCTACAAACCCCTGTGCAGGCAGTCTAACTGCGCTGAATTGGACCCTTGCTGTGAGGGGATTATATATTCTGATTGGGGATGCGTTCGCAATTATTTTTTCTGCCACACCAAAGACCTTTACTGCAGAGCTGCAAACCAGTTATAGGAACATGAAATGCTTTGACTTCTTCACTAGGGAAACATTAATCCAATCACAGGTTATGTCCATTACAGACTATGGCAATATTGTATACAGGAATTCCCGGGAGAAGGTTCTACAAAAATTGGAATCTCTCTATAACCATGTTATGAGATTTACTGGTGTGGATAAAATGGGCAGAGTTAAAATTACCAGGCTGGCTATCTCTAAAAGACAGGTGAAGTCTGCTGGCTATCATTGCTTCATAATATTACAAATGGAAAAGCCCTGAAGTAATTGAATAACACATCTGCTGAAAAAACCTTGTGAACTGCTATAACCTAAAGATAGACTGCAAGGAAACAATGTATGTACAGCACCCGGTTAAAAGGAAAAAGATGCTTTCCTTACCTGGTGCAGGAAGATATCGCAAATGCAGATACAGATTCTCTCTTTGCCTCCTAGATTATATGCATGTGTGTGCTTTATATATATGTGTGTGTGTTTGTGTCTATCTCTTTTCATATAAAATAAGTTAAACAAGTTTCCTCAGCAGTCGGAGGCATGGTGCTGGATGGTAACGATTCATAAGCAGAGCTCACTGCGTTTCCTTTTGTACTGCAGGTTGCTAAAAACATTTGACATGGCTTGCAAAGGAGCTGATTTCTGTCCCCTTAAAGTCTCTCTGTCCTTGTGCAGAAAAAGATTTCAAAGCACTTTGCAAGAGTTGATTAAGGTTTTCCCTGTGCTTTAGTATCAGTATTCAGTGGTCCATAGTCACAGTTTAATAGCAGAGAGCAACTTCACTGGGTCGCTGCAAGCCCAGGGCTACAAGGAAGACGCGTACCGATATACCTGCTGCAGCCATGGCCAGGAGCAGTCTGTCCGTGTAAGTGCGTGCACCCAGCGTGCACCGTTCAGAGGGGTAGGATGGCCCACAGCCTGCCGACTGCCTCAGTATCGCCCTGTAAATGCAGCCAGGTCACCTCCAGGCAGGGAAGAGCCAGGCTTCCTCGAGCCACACGCTCCAGACCCAGCAGAGCTGACCTACCACCATCTTACCCATTCTCTGGAGGTAAGTGCGCTATGGGCTGGACATTTGTGATGCATGAGAGGGGATTTCAGATCAGATCAGACAAAATACATCCTTCTATGGTTCTCCATGCCTGGGCATGGAGGAGCACCTCTCATTACTCATGTTCTTCCCCATCTGGTAGCTCTGAGCAGGGATCCAAGGGCACCTGACATGAACTGCACTGCAGCAGCATGGTTGTCAGGGGTTGTCTGAGCTGGTCAGTACAGGGAGGTGTGATTTATTTCACGTTTCATGCACCTCTTCATGGCAGACTAGCACACATGGAAGGAGGATACGTTTTTGAGAGAGTGAGTCTGGAGGGATTTGAATCCTCCTGTGGAAGGAACACAGGGGAGGCTGAGAGCACGAGTACTGATGGGCACGGTATGCAAAAGAACTTTGAAATCAGAGGTTTGTTTTGTTTTTTTTTTTCCATGAAGTTGTTCATTAAAGAAGTTCTTTATCATTGAAAATGTTTAAAAAAACCAAAGTTATGAAATATAAAAATGTTGCTTTTCCAGTAAGGCTTGAAATTTACTGTCTGGAAGCAGCGGGAACAGAAACCATTCAACTCTAACTTAAGCTGCAGTATCAATAGCCGGGGTATACAAAGAAAGATTTTCTTACCAGCTAGTATTTGGAAGAAAAAAGTGCTAGAGCAAGTTATGGCATTGGGGACGAAGTCTTTCTCACAGTCATAAGGGAGCCAATACCCTACTGTGATCCCCCATTACATACACAAAATTATACTGAGTATAAAGAGTCCCCTGTTCATCTTGCACATTTAGGGCTGTTACCCCTGGTACTTTCAGCCAAAGCAGCCTGAACAAATGCTGAGGATTTGTAAACATTTCCCTTCGGTGCGAAGTGAAGGTGGGGGATTTTTTGGTTTTGCTCCATGTGTGTATCACTAAGATTCATGAGGATTGTTCTGTAGCATTTATGACCCATTTTAAGGCTGGATGAAGAAATTTGTAGAGGTGTAATTTTTTTAGGTCCTAAGTGTTAACCATGTTGTGTGATGCAGTTGCGAAATGCCCCTTTACAGAGCCATGCTGCTGTAAATGATGAGGCCGCTTGCTGGCGTTTGCAGTGCTGAATGCAGAGCGCAGTCCTGCAGGGAGACAGTGTGCTCTTGGCGGGGAAGTTGTTTTCTGGCAAATCCATGTTTTACTTAGCACTTTCATTTCTTTCTCCCCTAAGGCAGATTCCTTTTCCATTTCCGTCACAGCCCTGTCACGCTCCCAAAGAGTTTGAGCAGCTGATCCTGAGTCACCAAGGGGGAAATACATAGCATGTCCAGGGAGGCTTAACTAAGAAGTAGGAGGAAGAGGGGAGAAAAAAAGATGGAGAAGCACGATTTAACTTTAGCTCAGGAAACTGGTTAGGGCATAGAGGTGCTCTTTAGCATCGGTGTGGCTCTTGCAGAGCTTGTGGTTCAGCACTGAGGGTTGGGTGAAACCTTTGGTCCTTTTAGGTGAAAAAGAGTTTTGCTATTCTTCCAAATAAAGCCCGAACCTCACCCTGGAAATCTTGAATGCAACTCTTGGCTCTTTTATGGATCGGATGTTGCAAGATTTAGGATAAGGTGAGGAATATTTATTTCTGTGATTCATCTCTACCCTCCAAAACCCCATGATAATTCTATCTCATAGTAATGTTGCTTTATATACCCTTTTTCCATGTGAGGAAACACCCATTTCTCACATGGTGGCCCAAGACTCAGGCAGCTGAAGTGAGTTGAAGCAGGACAGAAGTGGGTCCCAGAGCCAATGAGGGAAGTGATTGAGACTCCACGGCTGAGCCACAGCAGCCAGCTGAGTGATGGCAGTGGGTGCTTGGCTAAATCATCACAGATGCTCCCAAGGCAGTGTTGGCAGAGAGTAAACAGTAATTAATAATGGCTGTTAAATGCAGATATTTCATACCTCTCAACCTTGAAAAAACAAGGAGAAGAATTTTTGCAAAATACTTCCTTTTCTGTCACTCTCACACTACGTGTTCAGTACACCCTCTTCCTGAACCGAGCTGTCGTTCAGCCATGCTGAGACTTCCCAAACCACTCATCTGAGGATTTCTGACTAAAACGGCTGTAAACCTCACAGTCCCCAGGTTATTAGTTAGTTCCATGCCCACGATACGATCAGGGGATCTGTGAGATGACAGAGGTTGTGTGGAAAGCCATGCAGAGAAAAACCCCAGAAACCCCCAGGCCACTTGCTATAATCAGTGCAGGTGCCACCTTTTGGGGTTAATCTTGTTTGCCCAGGACAACCTCCAGATATCTTCAATGACAAATCAAGATTTCCTAAGCTTCCTTGCTCAACTTCATCACAATTTCATACTTACTACATCCACGTAGCCCATAACCAAAAAGCTAAAAAGAATGTACTTCATTTAGGTGTGGCAGATGATAGGTACAGAGATGGTTAGCTGGAGTAATTCTGCCATGAATGCCAACTGTCCTGCCTCCTGATACGGTGAAGGTGCAAGACATAATAGGGACAGTATGATGGTGCAAAAAAAATGGTCATAGGCAAGTTCTCCCTTCAACCTGAGGCATGTGGTATTTGAATGAAAGTGTTCCCTGGTGCCAATGCCATTTTTAAACAATTTAAACTATAAATTTCAAATCTGTAACTGGATTTAGAGCAGCCTGTGTATGGGTTGAAAAAAAAAAATCTCTAATTTTCATTGATTTAGAAAAATGGTGACAGTCTGCACAGTGTGGGGCCAGAGGTGGAAACCCAAGCCCTGTTTTCATCTAGGGTGCCATGTAGCGTGGAACATGCCAGGTTAAAAGGAGGGCACGTTCTGGGAAGGGGAACCTGTCTTTGGAAATCATCAAGGGCCATCAGAGCAACTAGTGCTGTCCAGGGTAAATTTGCCTGAATTTTGTTCCAACCGCCTCACTATTTCAGTATCCAAATGCCTGCAGCTTGTATAAAAACATGTTTGTACTCCACACTGTAGGTTCAAAACATTGGACTTGACCGAAGGCACAACTGAGAGGGACAAAGAGATGCATATTGCTGCTTCTTTGGCATGAGTTTATCAGCACGTTTGTGGTCAGTATCCTGTCTGCATGTTTCCATGACACGGAGGGGGTGCCTGGCGGTAGCAACAAGCCTCAGACATTTTTTTTAATCCCTTACTCTTAAATGCATGTAGGCCAAAATCCTTTGTTATTGTGAGTTCTCCGGGTGAACAGCTATAGGTGAGTTAATACAACCAATAATAATGATCACAAGCATATGTATCAGCAGTGGTACAGACTAGCCTTGTGTTTCCGTACTTGAGAAGGAGAAGCACGTCCAACGTATTCAGCCCTTGGCTGCCCCACAGCATTTTCTTGTGCTGTTGGGGAAGATGGGAGTGCTCTGTGTTTCTGGAGAGGGGATTAATCAGTGGAGCTAAGCACCACTAACCCCTTATTACTGCCTGCCACAAACTTAACCAAACCTAACAGAAAGAAGGAAGCGGTCCCTGGTGTAACCATGGATGGCAGTCTGGCGTAACCCACATGGACCGCGCACCCGGGGACAGGGACAGGGCTGCTCACCGTGAATCAGGTACGTCCCGATCGCGTCTGGGCCAGTTCTGGCATCAGAAAAGCAGTTCAGTCCCAAAGCAAGCCACGAGGCTAATCAGTCATCGGCACAACCGCAGCGATGCCAGTGCAGGATAGCAGGAAAGACTCTATCCGAATGTACTTTTAAATCATCAAGCTAATAAGTACCCTGGATGATAAGATGTAATCTTTTAAATGCAGTATGGATTTCTTCCCTGAATTATGCATGATAGCATCTTTAGGCATGAGCTTTATTTTTTTTACTGAAAGAGCTGTCTTTTGGTGGTGGTGGCGGTAATCACTGTGTTTTACAATTCGGCAGCCTGGCCCGGGGAAGGCTCCCTATTGCTGGACAATCTCTGCTAACTTCCTAGGAGCGCTGGGCCCTAGGATGGTGCCAGAGCATCTCCAAGAGATGTGAGGCTGTTAACCCCCTGGTTCAACAAGCCGATACTGGTCTCCAAGCATAAGTAGCCAAATCTCACATTGAAAGAGATCAACAGGGGAAAAGGGAATGAATACTAGGATTTCAAAGGTGACCAGACAAATTCAGATCAAATCTGGTCACATGCAGTCCCCACCTGGGGCTCGCTGGTTGCTCAGGGGTGTTTGGGCACCACACGTTACACAAGAGGCAATGGGCACAAATTAAAACAAGTAGGTGAAATTCCACCTGAACGCAAGAAAACAGTTTTTAACTGTGAGGACGGTCAAACACTGGAACAGGGTGCCCAGGGAGGCTGTGGAGCCTCCATCCCTGCAGATATTCAAAACCCAGCTGGACATAGCCCTGGGAAACCTGCTCTAGCTGACCCGGCCTGAGCAGAGGGGATGGATGAGATGATCTCAAGATCCTTTCCAACATCATCCATTCTGTGATTGTTTCCTATTTCTTATACCCATTTCTGACGATTTTACTGGTCATTTTGCAGCAAGCAGTGTAATAATATCAATATTTAGCTCTTTTGCAGCATTTTTCATTCCTTGATCTGCAATGCCTTTAATGAGGTTTGTGGTTCATCATCCCTTTTTAACAGCTAGGGGAACTGGGGCAGTCAGAAAACAAGTGCTTTGCTTAAAGTCATTCAGGAAGATAGGGGCAGAGGGACCAAGTTTCCTGAGCGTCACCTCCCCCTCCCGGACCAGCACTACAACTGCAACGCCTCTGCACGTGTTATTTCGAGAGAGATGCCTGGTGTATCTAGCACCCAGTGACAGCAGAGGCCGAAGGCGCTGGATGCAGCACTCTATCCACGGATGCAGCCCTTGGACTGTAAATCACAGCAAAGGAGAAATGCTTCTGTGCTTTGCCAGGGAGACAATGGCGCAGGCAGCTCTGCTCCGGTGAGCTCAGCTGAACCACAAACAAGCAAGCTGGTGCTTCAATGACGGCGTATTCACAACTGCTAAAAACAGTCTTTACCCACCAGTGCTTCAAACTACAGGTCCAGTTTCTGTATATCACGATTTTTTTTTTTTCCCAGTGCTTCTGCTGCAGGTCTCAGATTTGGCCAAGTTGCAACACGTAACAACAGAAACATTCTTTATTAATAGTATTATTATTATCATCAATCCTTAGAGATTGATGTTTCTAATATAATAAAAATTCCTCGTCTAAAGCTCACATTGCTGTGATTTTCCATCTCAATGTATTTTGATCTATTGACAAGTAAACCTTTATTAAAAAAAGTTCCAATTTTTCTCATTAATATTGAAAATCAGAGAGAAGTGCAGATGTGCGTGCGTGTCTACAGACACACAAGCACAGAGCCCCCACCTTAAGTACTTGCTTAAATCCCAGATCCTGACAAATAGGAATGATCTGCTTGTTACTCTTTTGGTGAGCTGAATAAATACGTGGACTGTGTTTGTATGGAATAGAGGAAGCAGGCAATGGCCGTTTATGGACGATTAATCACAGCCACGTATTCTTTATTTCCTATTTATGGCTGATACAGTGGGCTGAATTTTAATCAGCTCTCACTATGGCTTTCAGCAGTTAACGCTTTAGAGATACCAGAAAAGGAAACAAGTGGAATGGCTATGGATTGGGATCGCTCTCTGGTTTTAGTGATGACTTTGCTTACCGCCTTCAGAGGAGAATCAAAATAATGTCTCTTGAGTGTGGGCTTCTGGGAAGGTAACTTGGAAATGGGTGCAGTTAATGAGAACATCACATGACAGTCAGTAGAACAGTGAGCCGAGTTCAACTAAAACCAGCTCTGAACCCAGATTTCCACTGACTCTACCTAATACAGTTATTAAAACTAATGCAAAGCAGGGAACAAAATGCTACCACTGGCATGCAGGGAACATTCCTATTTGGAGGCGCTTCACAGCCGTTCAAGTGGGATAGTCACAAGCAAGTGGAAAAGGGAGGCTCCAGTCTCATGCCACACTGAGTCAGTGATTCCTCCACCAGCAGGAACATCTACAAATGAACATGGAGGTTTAATGTTTTCTGAACTTGTTACTCGGTAGATGAAGCCGGCTTTTCTTAACGGCCAGAACTGGGAGCTACCCCTGCCTGGAGGGGGAATGCTGCCCAACCTGGCCTCTGACATGAGGCAAAGGGTTGGTGCAGTTGTAGCTCAAAAGACTGGCAGAGCAAGGGCTGTAAGATTTCAGGTAGAGCTCAGCAAGGCTCATTTAAGTATTATTGCAGGAACGGCTCCTTCATTCTTCCTTGTTTTTTTAACTTAAATATGCAGTACGGCAGAATGCTCTTCAGCAGAGACGCAATCTTCATCCCTTTGTTCAAGGAGTGGAGAGAAGAATAATTAACAGAGCCCTTACCTCTTCTCCTTGGATGATGCTCAGTTTGACCTTTACAGTACTAAAGTGGTATTAAGGTAAGAACCATGTACTGTATCCTGACCTCAGTTACACCATGGTACAGCTGAATTTGGAGTCAGACCACTAAAGTAATTAGAATTGACTGGGACTAAGACAGGTGCAGGCGGTATTTGATATTTGTGGCATTTATATTCAAGGCAGTCAGTGGGATCCATTACATCACCCCACACCTGACCTATGCATGCCACACACAATGTGTTTATTACGCATGGTACTAATCGCACAGCAGGCGATTAAAATGGAGAGCATTTTAAAAGTCAAATTGGCCTTTTACATCACATAATTTGGGATGGGGGCCAGACTGCTCTGGATGATTTAGATACCTAACTCAATCAATGAGTATGAGACATTGAAATGCCTTTGGAAAAAAACCTGCAGTGCCTAATCTTTAAATTTCATCTTTAATTTTGGAGTGAAATTGGTGCTTAGAAAATATAGCTCAGGGAGAGCAGGGAAAGAAGAGTCCAGTGAGCAAAACTGAAATCTCGCTGAGCCAGGGACTGTCATCAGCCAAAGAGGAGATGGGAAATTAACACGCAGCTCAGGCTGGCTCGCTCGCAGGAATACATTGACAAAATCGATGCAGGGAGATGACGCCATTCAGCCCCTAAAAACCTACAGTCCTTTTAAATGAGGGCCCTGGGTGACAGATACTTTTCCAGGCATTAAGACTCTGGCAGCCCAACCAAAGTACAAGATCAAGAAAGTAAATTTGAAGGAGTTACTTTATTACAGATAACGCTGCCTTTTCCAGATAGCCACGCTTCGGTTAAACCCACCGAACCAAACACCACGTTGCAATTCAGTCGGGAAAAGCAGCTTGCCCTAAGATATGATACAGGACAAGCAAAATTAATAATTTTGAGTCATATCATCATACGAAGAATGTGAGGAATTTTTTTTCTTCTTTTTATTGGGACTCTTGAGATTCTCCTCCTGGGCTACTATTTAAAGCCCAACTTTGTTCGTGCTGCTTGGATCCAGTTTTCATACCCTAGCATAAAAACAGACCTCTGAAAAGAAAGCAGCATTATATTCTGCCATACGCAGTGGGCCAAGTGGAGAAGAGCCACTTCACCGGTGGGTGTTACTCAGCGATGGGAAGAATTTCAGTGATTTTCATGAAATTAGTATTTAGCCCACAAAGGGGCTTGGGGACACAGAGACTTTAGAGATTTGGCAAAATGATAGAGCTTTGCTTCGAAGTCAGCCTGAGACTGCAGAAAACCACTCTGAAATTACCTGTTGGCTTCAGGTTATCCTTTGTGTCGGGAAGGGGATGCCTCGGCTGTCTTTTCTGGGGCTAGTGAAAGACCTCAGTCTTCAGAGCTGCCAATACTCCAGTGCTGGAGGTATGTGTCAGTTGTGGCAAATAAGACAGGATTCACAGAGGAAGAAGTGCTGTGCAAGTACAGTGATGGAGGTAATAAAGAGTTTCCTCCTGGATGCACAAACGCTTTTGGGGTTTCTCAGGGTCTTACTCGCTAGCCCAGTTTGAGAAGAGAAGAACATTGCTCGTTTGGGCACATACGTCTGAGTGTTCGTGCAAGAGCACACACACGTGTGCACGGGCAGTCTGGCGTTAACAAAAGATTTCTGTCAATTCCCAAGCACGGCCAGTTTGTCCTCTGCTACACCTAGAAAGTGTGAACAGCATGGAAATGAAGATCTACTCCTCATGAGTAATAATTTAGTTCTTTTATGTAACACGCTGTAATGAAGATTATTAAAGCTGCCTTCACAATTTCCGAGTCCAATTCTTTTTTATTTTATTAGGAACTAAACTTTCAGATCCCACATGTGGCTTTGAGAAATCTCAGTTTGCAGGTCAGGAACACCACAGAGACTTGCAACAACTTACTCCTTGCCATAGGTTTTGTCCACAAACAGATACAGATCAATGGAGTGGGACTCAAATGATGGATGCAGGCCAATGACCAACACTTTGTACCTTCCAAGCCCTGGGACCACAACACAATGTATGTGGGAACCGCAGCAGAGGATCCAGCTGGCAGAACACGCACAGGCCAGTCTCACTGCATGAAAGCTTCATCCAGTTGCTCTTGTTACCCCGTAGCTTCCAGGGAATACCAGATTAGAGCAGCGATTTGATCTTCAAGGGTTGGACCATGCAAGATGCAAAGCAAGCCAGCGCAATTCCTCTTCAACACTCAAGCAAATGAATATTAAATTCAGCTGCGTATTTGATTGCCCAGCGTGGGGAGCAGAGGGCTCAACAACGGGGGATGTTGGAAACAGCCACTACAGCATCAGCCTGGGTTGTGAGGATCCTTATACTAATTTCCTTCTCTGACCTCTAAAGTAAATCTTTTTTTTTTCAGTTTCTATCTAGATCAACGTTCAAAGACACCAAAACTAGTAAAGAATAGACTAAAATTTGAGCTAGAGTCCAAGCCAACAGGTCAAAGAAGACATAGTTCAAGATGGCAGCATCATCCAATCACCTGTGCCCACCTGTCAGCTGAAAACGAGTCGGAGAAGGATTGTGCCTTCAGTCTGCTGGGTTTTGTCCTCCATCAGGCCCTTGCAAGTCACGCCAGCAAGTGTGGTCCCCAAACTCCAACAGTTTAGAAAGGAAAGCTATTCCCAGGGCGTCTTTTTGGAAGCAGCAAAGTTGCAGCTTTAGATTGATGTTCATTTTTATTTTGTGATCATAGCTAATTAAAAGAAATTAACAGAAACATAGCCAGATCCAAAAGTTTATTAGAAAAGAAGCATTGTAGTTTAATTATGCCACTATGTTGTGTATGACACAAAGCCCACTGAAATCTGAATACTTGATGATCTCTGGAATTTGACTAAGAGCTCTTCGGCCTTAGGGAGAAACTTGACAATTACTAATCTACATATGCTGACAATCTCTACATATCAGGGGCCCCATGAGGGTCTTTAATTGCTCTGTAAACTTCAAACTGGAGTGTTCTTCAGTAGGAAAAAACAAGATGCTGCATTCAAGCTAAAGAAGAGTGGTAGTTGACATGTTTATTAAATACCCCCAGGCCCCAAAGGATTGCGGGGTGGAAGGTTCTCTGGGTAGAAGTTATAAATGCAGCACCAGATTTATTCAAGACAGAACAATTATGCGTGAATGCTCAGGTGCAACTACGGCACGACGGAGCCAGGAAAACTTTCTGCAAAAGCGTTTCCGCATTTCCAAACTGCGTTTCTATTCTCTCGCTTGCACAGCCCTTTTTGCCACATTTGCTTGAGTTTTACGACTGTGCACACAAAATGTCTGCATGATTTGAATGGAAGTGGGCAGTGGGTTTTATAAGGTGCAGACCTGAGCTTTTTCAAAAGCAAAACCTGTGACGTTTGCCTTACTGTCGCATAATTGTAGGCAGTGAGTTTTGTCCATGTATCTGGCAGGGGAGGGACTTCTACCCTCCGAGACACCTTCAATACAAGACTTGAATTTATGCCAGAAATTTTAGTAGGTCTGGCTCAAAATGTAGCTGCAGGAAAACTGATTGTTTCATAGGAGAACTGATAGCTTCATATTCCTTCCCTTTAATTTACAGTTTGAAACAAGCTTCCACTCTGATGATTAAGGTTACTCGTGTGTTATGGACAGCGCAGAAGGTTATTCTGGCTCATTCTCCTGTTGCTGTCTTGACTCGATGATGTCGCCTTTGATGTTTACCTTGTACGTTGCCAACATAATCACCAGGCAAATTCTGATTGCTTCATTTCTCATTTTATTTCTTTGTATTTCAGGAATGTCTAGAGTTATCCTCCCGCTGCCATGAGGGTTCACTACCCCCACCGAACTGGCCACAGCGCACAGAGACAGAAATAACACTAACCCCTCCAGAAGCCAACTGACACAGCAGCATCTGTCTCAGCGAGTGGTTTTATAAAGAAGTGCTTTATCATTTCTGGGGAGCAGAAGGAATAGACAGAGCTTGGACTGCACCCCAATGGGATGTGCAGCACTGGCCATTAGGGGAACACCTTGCCTTGCAATGAGGTTGATCAGGAAATAATTGGAGGGAATAAATCTGGAAACTCCCAGTGCCAGCTTCATTCTGGGCTCTAACGACACAATCCAAACCTTTGAATTTGGGGAGGGAGAGTGTCATCAACGCAACACGTTAAACAACCTTAACTCCAGTGAGCAATGGCACCACTATAACACTTGTTTATTAGCAAAATGCATCTGATCTCAAAGGCCTGCATGACAAGTTCATTACATATCAATTTAATTAGCTGATTTACATTTAATTTACATTTCAATTAATGTCTTTAGCAACAAAACGTTGCCTTAATAGGGTAATTGCCTGTTAGGCAATATGTAAAAGAATAAATAGTCACATTCTGACGAAGAATTCCTATTTTCAATTTTTTATTACCATAAATAACCTAAATAATTATTGCTCTTAAGGGGCCACGTCCCAGTTCCCTTCTGGGCCTAATTATAAAGACTTAGTACCTCATTAAGCAAAATGGTTTTGGAGTCACAGAAAAGCATTACTCTAATCGTGACTCATTAGTTTCAACAAAAGAGGGGAAAACTGCAAAAGTCGGCACATTTCACCATATTATTCTTGTGGTTCATAAGCAGCAGCACATTTGAGAAGTGGCTGTTACAGCTGTGTAGGCGTTTCTGTCACGAAGCCCTATTTTCAGAGGGGTTTTTTGTGTAACTTTGGTCATTAAAGGAGAGTCACATCCGACTGGAAAAGCTGGCACGTGCACCCCTGGCACGGAGCAAGAAGCTTGAGCAAACTTTGTTTTCTGTTCCCTGAGAGCTCATCTTTCCCCCATGCGGCCACAGGCATGGTGGCTTGGTTTGAGGCTGTAGTGTAGGATCCATCTTCTTCTACCACGCCAGAAGGGTGGCCTTCATCACCACAGTACAGCCCAGTGCACAGAAAACGGACGTGTCTTCTAGGGTTTGTTTGAATTCAATGATGTTTAATCACAGCGCTCCTTCCTTGTAACTAGAGAGGAAAAATGGACTGCAGGCTTGGGTGTGACCAGACTGCGACTTTAAGGCTCTTAGTGTTGGATCCAAACCGCTGTGGCAATGTGATGTAAAACACTGATCTCATATACACTCACTCTGCTGGTTTAAATTTCTTCAAAAAAACGTGGAAGGTTTGGCATGGTGCTGGCAGGTTTTATGCTACATTAGGCATTGACTCTCTGCGCTAGTCTAACGTTACACTGGATCCGGCATCGTCTGTCCTTCGGCAGCCAGTGCAAAGCCAATGTTAAAGCATTAAGCTGGCACAAATTCTCTGTCAGGAGCTCTGGCTGATTTGATGTACACGTCTGTGCTTTGTTTGGATGAAGTTTGTTCTGCTGGCAATCCAGTGGTGCAGAGATCCAGAACTGATGACTGGAACGAAGGCATTGATTGCATTTGCTTAAAATGATGTCATGTAAGGAAATAAAAAGGGACTGATTAAGATTTTGTTTAGCAAATAATAAATTCATAATATTCTAGGAATATATAGAGCTTTTAAAAAGAAAGTGTTTAACTAATGAGAAAACAACCTTTTCATATAGTGTTAGTTTCCTCATTAACCTTTAATGATAATTCATATGTAAAAGAAACCCAAACTCAAACAGCATGCTATTCTTTCTTACATTGCAGATAAAGCTAAAGCTAGAAATAGGATTTTTTAATGATAGTACCGTGCAGCTTCTAAGAACAGATAATCGGTGGGTTGTTCTCTTTTTTCTCCTCTTTTTTCTTCTCTTTTTTTCCTCTTTTTTCTTTTTTTTTTTCCCCCCTCTCTTCTTTTTTTTTGTTAGTGACTAAGTGTTACTGGCCTCATTTTACAGGTAGTTAAATTGGCATAGAAATGTTAAGTGATGTTTCATATCTCAGAGCTGTAAGGACAACCCCTACCCTCACAGTCCGGCCATCCTGCTCTAATGTCTACTGAAGTCAACGACAGCTTTAGTGGATTTTGGAACTCATCTTTAACCCCAAGGTCTTCAGACAACTCAAGACTGTGAGGCAAACACTGCCCCATACTGTGCCAGATTCTTTCCTGGTGTAACTTGCCCAACTCCAAAGGCGATTCATCTGGACTGTGTGCCTGGGCAAATTTATTGCCAGAGACTAGGCAAGTTCTAGTTCCTTAGTGCTTAATTTTCCTGTAACAGGGTGCTGTATGTATATACAATTAGGACAGTAAAAAACAAATCAGGTGGGAGTCACTTTCTTCTAATACTAAAAGCACTCTTTCACTGGGATAAGGAAAACAGTGCTGTCTGTAGAGAGAAAGGAGGGAGAGAGACAGAGAAGCTTCCGCTTCCAAAACAATGTCTTATTACCTTCAGAAGTTAATTGCTTAGGACTCAGATGTATCTCCTGGTGTTCTGCATTTTATTTTTGCTCCTACACTTGATGGATCTGGAATTCTCTTCCAAGCTGCTAACTCAATTTTTGCTTTTTAAAGCTCATTTAAAACCTTTCCTACTTTCCTGTGTCTGTGATTAACACTAATCCACTCCAGCATTTCTTTTCCTATAGCTTCTTATATTTGCCCCTTGCTGCAGCCTGCAAGAAATCTAATTGGCATCTGCTCTTTTTGGGTTTCCATTTTTTTCTTTCTTCCTGCTCCATTTTCTCTCTGTTGCTATCTGGGCTGCGCTATGCCATCCTGTTATACTTTCTAGCCCAGATCTGCCTAGTGCTGTAAAGGATTTGATGATTTTCTTTAGGAAGGACTCTAATAATAGCCACGATCCTGCCCCCTTACAAATCTTCCTTACAATGAAAAAAAAAAAAAAAAATGTTCTGCCCTCTAGAGTGAATTCCATTGAAAACCAAAAGTTCTTGTTAAAAAAAAAATCCCTCTCTGTTCCTGATGGATTGGAGAAATTTTAAAGGAGCACTGTTATAATTTATCGGGAATTTGAGCATAGATCTCAGAGCTCCCTATTAGACAGGGTAACTTCAGCTATTATTTAAAGAAAGTGTTTCAGTTTTCCACTCTAACAACAACAAGGTACAATTTATAACAGGAAAACAAGTCAGCCAGAAAGTCCTTGAGGTTCTCTACTGACTTCGCTGTTGTCAATCAAATTAACATGGAAGATGCTCAAACACTGCTACTTTAACGGGCAGAGGGACAAAACTCCTGACACACTGCAGAGAGGCTTTTGAAAAACAAGTGACTAGGTGCCATCTGAGCTGGATGAGGCTAACAGAAGCCAGAGCCTAGGACTATAATGGGATGTGATGGATTTCGAGCTTTAACTGCCATTTCAGATGGCCTATGCCCAAACTGCCCCTATTCAGCTGCTGCCTCAGCCTGGCTGCCCAGAAGGGACGCTTTTCCCCCTGAAGCCTGGTGTCTGACGCTCGCTTCCTGGCCATGCTCAGAAGTAGCTCAGTTAAGACAACTCGGACAAGCTTGGAGCCACGTTGTGCCTTTGCCCTCAGAGCCTCAGAAGCCAGCGCTCCCTGCTGCCCTCCCAGCATCTCCTTTGGCAACGCCAGGTGCTGCAACGCACGAGCTCCAAAGCGAATTGTCCAGAGCCCTCTCCCCTGTTCTCTGCTCAGTAAGCAGTACTTTACCATTTACTTTTTTAACATGCTTTACAGTCACAATGTTTACAGACAGAACATACTGTTAGACCATTAGGGTAGCCTCCTGTACATCATGGACCATTAAATACTGTTGTCACTTTTCTTTTTGTTTGACTAAAATATATTTTGTTTTGACAAAAGCATTTCTTGCATCAGCTCCACATTTTCCTTTGGTATTGTCAGAAGATGGAGAATTCATTTTCCCTTTGATAGCTTGTTCCAGTGGTTACTCACTTTCTCTGTTACCATATAATGCCCAATATCTAATTCAAATTTTTCTAGCTTTAGCTTCTAGCAACTGCCTCTTGCTATGCCTTTGCCAGTCGTATTAAAGATCCATTTAGTATCCTGCATTTTTCAACACAAAGGTACATATCTACTGTAATCAAGCCACAGCTTTTGGCTTTCTGCTCAGGGCACTGTGCTATTGCTGCTGCAGCCAGAGCCATCACGGCTAACTTTCCATTAGCAGTGGTTCTTCAATGCAGAATACAGGTGCCCTTTTGTACACTTCCAAGCCAGCTGCTCTGAATTACTGCAGGACCAGAGTCATCGTCTCCGGGACGGCAGAAGAGTGAGCAAGAATAGTTGGTAATTTCTGCTTCCTCCATGACCATCATCTTGAGTTGCTTTGCCAGCCCAACAATGTTCTTTTCTTTTTAAATACAAAGCCGTACATACATAAGGAATAAAACGCTCTAATTTATTCTGCAAAAGTGTTCATCAAGTGAGAGACAGGACTCTAGGAAAAGATTAAGAGCTTACATTTTTCATTTGACTTATTTCACATAAAATTTCATAGAGGATAAAATGATGGGAGGCAAAGAAGCAATGATATTTCTGTTTTATCTCTGTCTGAGGACCATAAATCTTTCTGAAGTATCATTAATTATAGCAGCGCCATTCACACGCTATTGTTAAGGGTCTATCAGCAGTCCCATTATAAACCCCTATTTTCAGGGGTTTATAACTTGATTAGAAGAATTTTGTTTCAGGCAAAAACTTTGCTGGGGCAATGTCTCCATCTAAGACAATTTTTAAAAAATGTAAAACACAAAGGAAAGTGTTACCTCTTTTGAACTGAGTAAGGAAAAGCCCAGGAACTTTCTAGGGGTACAAAGCTAATGCTGTCTTGGCTGATTGTATCTGTACCATTTGTGAATTCATAAGACTGTATTCATAGAAGTTACCTCTTAGATGAATTTCGATCATTCCTTTAAAATGCAAGTTTCCAATTACTACAACTGAATTCAAGATCTGGAATATTCCTCTAGAGGCTGTAATCAAATCAGATTTGATTTCTTCTTTAGCTGCAGCCAGTCATGAAAGAATTTAGCAGACTTGGAAAACAGCTTATGCGTTAAGAAAACTGCAGTGTCTTTAGGTAGCTTGCCTTTTTTTTTGTTGCAGGCATGACTTACATCAAGAATCAGGGAAGTTAATGGTCACATCCACCAAAGCGAGTACTGGCTTAGCAGCAATACAGAGGAACTGTTCTGTCATGGTTGAGCCATGGTGACATGTTAGAGAGGTGTTGAGTTTCTCCAGATGTGTAGTGAAAAATGATCTTCAGTAGGCACTAGTGAGACTGGGAGGGCACAGGGAAGAAAGGTCGCTGCTCCGCCTACATAACAACACGACCAGGTGGCCTTTTGTCTGTAGCAACTTGTAGGTTCACCAAGAAAGCCTGAGAGCTCTGCCCAGTTGTGTCCTTGCACGTTAGGAAAGAGCAACATGCTCAATAAGATGGGATCGACAAAATCATTGTGGCCTTTTTCTAAAGCAATAGATATTAATGAATGCTAACTTCTGGGCAACTTTTTTTCCTGCTTTAAAGTAGAAAGATTAGATGAAAATGTATTTTGTGAAGAGTGTGCCGACACCCTCAGGTAATCTCCATTCTCTGTCCTCATCAATAATCTAACACTCTACCTTCCCTGTTACATTACTGTCTGCAGTAATGCAATTCACTTTGGTCCCCTTAGATCCTATTAGAATCTCTCACATTACAGAACTCTTCCAGCTCTGCTCTATAGCGTACTGGGATTGTTTAGTCTTAACTTCTGCTGGCTGTTTTCCTTGACTACAATTCTTTGCAGAGGAATTGACTTTTGTGAATTGCACATTTAAGCTAGCAGTGAGTGAGAAGATCAAAATAAGTAATGCATGTGGGTATTGCCCTATTGGGTCCCTAAAGCGCTCTGATTCTGCTTTGAACACTGTTGAATGTATCTTGTGATAATGAGTTCCACTATCTAAAGTACTTCCTTCTATCAGTTTTGATTGTGTTGTCTTTTAATTTCATTGCATGTGTCCTTTGAAAGGATAAATAGGCATGGGTAAACAGGAGAACCCATTTCTACGTATCATTCAATCCCTTATGTACCTCTTTTGTATTACATCTTATTTTTCTCCTCTCCAAAGTAAAACAGCCTTAATGTTTTGTTTGTTTGCCTTTTCTAATATGGAAATCTTTCCATATCTGATAATTTGTTGCTGTTATTTGAGCAGATGTCTTCCTGGAATTCTCTACAGTTATTAATGACAAGACAATCGTACTCGGTGATGATATCTAAATAAAGGGCTCGATGTGCAGAAGACAGAGGTCTCTCTTGGCTGTTCTGTCAACATCAGGGGCTTAAAGTAGGCAGAAATGGCTCGCTGACAACACTCATAAGAACTGCAGTAGAAGGTGGAAAAATGTGGAAAGCTCCTTTATTTCCTTCATTCTTATTGTCAGAATGACTGTGCAATGCCACTTTGCACCCAGCCTAATGCTTTTTGAGTTTAAGGAGAAAACCATTCTTGGCTTCTTAGCTGAAAGTGAATCTCTGACAAACTCAGTGATGTTAGACTTGCTCTCTGATCTCCAGTCTTATCTGATCTAATTCTGCCTAATCCACAGTATTTTTTAGATTCTGAACTTCAGAATATCCACTGTTTGCAAACCTGACTCTTCCCATTTTTCCCACTTTTATATTGCAGTACGTTGAAACTCCTGAGGCCTGACCCTCAGGAACACTGCAAGAATACGGTATAATTATTGTGTAATTATCTAAAACCAGTGCAACCTCACTCTTTTGACAGTTACTCCTGGTTTGCAATGATAGAAATAAGAGCAGAATTGAATATTTTGATGGTACCAGGGTTCTACCATAGCAGGCATGTCGGAGGGGCTGGAGGACAGAAAAAGATAAAGCTTTTAAATGAAGGAGATGATTGCAAAAACCTTACCATAATGCAGAGCTGTCATCCAGGCTCTTTTATTGCATGGAACTAAGTATAAGTAGCATTACAAGAAGATTTACTTTTGTAAAAGCAAAGGAATTCATGCGCTTTCACAGCAGGGAAACTTTATAGCAGTTAAAACCTCAGGTCTATTGAAGTAGCATGCACTTTTTGTGGGTTTGCTTATCAGTTTTGCTTATTAGCCAATGGATTTGTGCTGAAAGTCTGGGTTTCCCTTTGTTGTCCCCCAAATCCCTGCATCATTGTTCCTGCAGTGCAAATGTAAGACTAAATTATGCACTCCATCATAACAAGAAGATCCAGATGGATCTCTCACTGCTGCAGAAAGGGCTGGACAGGAAAAACACCGCGGCAGCAGCCTTTCTTTCCAAGGCCCAGCGGGGCAAAGTGGCAGAAGCTCTGCAGACCAGAAGGACGGAGAAGCATGTCTGTGCAGAGCCTACATCCCTCCAGTCTACCCCAGGTATTCCCTGGTTTACCAGGGAAAAGCACTGAAATTCATCACTGCCTTATCACTTCGGAGAAGCTTTCTGTCCTGCCTTGTGCTCCTTTTTCAAGGGTTATAAAGTACTTCTGTTCCAGGGCACTGCACATGGATATTAAATTTTCATCACAAACATGATGCCATTTCTGATTTCAGCATTTATCTGTCTTCTGTTCTTATATGGCCACACTTACCATAATATCTCATACTTCACAATCTTTAACACATTATTTATCCCTCTAAAAAGCATGTATATGAAAGGTACCTGAAAATAAGCAATAAACCATTTTAATACTGTTACCATCTGAGGCTATGGATCTTTGAGAATTTTCTTCTCATTAACTCTGGAATGCTATTCATAACCTTGAGACTGATAATGCATAGAAAATATTATTTTATCCAAGTGGAAACTGCTCCTTAGTATATGTATTAGAGGTCTGCAATTCAAAAATGAGTCTTTTCCAGGCTCTAAATACAGAATCCTGTCCTTTGCTCAGACAAAAATAAAAGACTTGCAGCTGTTACAGAAGTCACATTAATGAAAATAAGGCCTGCATTTCCAGTCATTTATTTATTTTAGAAGACTGAAATTTATAGATGGATTAAATATCACTACTAATAGTTGATACCACTTTTGTCTGCACTGGCATATTATGTTCTTTGCATAGTTTCCTTTTAAAAAAATAATTAAAAAACATTTTGAGAATGCTGTTTCTTTCCAGATCACTTAGCACTAGCTTTCTAGATCACTTGGCATGATTTTTCTCTGAAATTGTAAAATTAAAATAGAGCAAGCCATGGTATGCATTTGAGCCACTGCTCTCTTTTGGAGGCAATTAAAATTGTCCACTGAGTTCCCTCCCATCTCTACAGCTGTACTTGTGAATGTGGAAATAATATTTAAAGGCTTAAACCCCCTCACAGTCTGAGGCTGATGTGAATTGCAGTTGCCAAAACAGAAAGTCAGACTATTTTGGTGTTATACGTGACTGTAAATACGCTGAGAACAACTTAGCAGCAAAGAAGTTGGGGAATAAATACCCTTGATGTGGTCATAATGGTGATCAAGATCAGTGGCATAAATTTGAATTTGTCTAGTAATGAAAGCAGAAAGGTAGGCCTGAAAAGACAGTTTCAGATGTCAGTGTGGTGATGAGTCTCTGAAGATGGGACCATTCAAATATACCACATCCACTCTGTGTCTCACCCACAGAGGACACTAAAACAGGATCCTCAAAGAGTGAAAAGGGCCCAGATACCTAAAACAGGACATAGGCGAAATCCAAGTATGCATCAAAAGAAAAAAAAAAAGAAAAAAAAAAAAAGACAAAAAAAAAAAAAGACAAAGGAAATGATGGAAATTCACTGCTTTTCAGCTATTCAGCCCTGGAGCAGTGCAAAACTTGGCTGGTGTCCCCAAGGGGATACAGACACATCCGTGCTTCGCGCTCCCTTTTGGACGCCCCACAGCAGCTCTCTGCTCACCTGTGGCCTGTCTGGTTCCCTGCTCTATGCCAGGCGCTTTAGATTTTGCACCGGCGATCCATCACTCAACACAGCACCCCTAATTGTAACTGTCCGTCCTTTGGGAGGCTGAGGGGTCGGAAATTATTCCACCTTTGGTACACCCCCAGCAGCTCAGGAGCAGAGGCCCCCGAGAGAAGCGCCAGCACAGGCCAGCCTGCGAGGCGCAGGAAGAGGGCAGGCGGCTCCTGAGCGGACTGTGGGGATGAGGAAAAATTTCTTTACTGAGAGAATGGTTAAACATTGGAACGGGCTGCTCAGGGAAGTGG
>NW_008825072.1:500779-526836 GCF_000699105.1 Pygoscelis adeliae
CGAGCGGGCGGCCGCCCTCCGTGTGGAACTCCGGCTCGGGCTGGCTCCTGGGCAGCTTCTGCCCCTTCTGTGCGTGCATCCTCCGGCAGCCGGTCCCTGTGCCCCCCTGTTGGTGTTAGCAGCAGCCGTGCTCCTTCACAGCTCTCACTTTCCTGTGGAAAAGGTCTTTTTTAGGAGACGCTGATTCTTGGGAAGCTGTCTGGTGTGGGAAAAGCGCTCTTGAAAAAACAGAGCACAAGAAGTCCCGGGAGACGGCAGCTTGTACATGGCATATGCTCCCCTGTGAGTGATCAGGTCCTGTGAGGGGCAGGAGGTGGCACTGGGCAGCTCTGAAGTACCTGGTTGTTACGTGGGGGGGGTTGAGGTCAATAGGTGTGGAAGTGGAAAGTTTTTACATTAATCATGTTAGGACAGTTCCTTGTGCACTTTGCAAAGTTTTCTGCTTATATTCAAGGTGGGAGTAAAGTAAGAGTCTGCATCATTCTCCTGATAACTTTTAAGAAGGAGTTGAGGTAGACAGTGCTCTGTTACTCTGGAGTTGTTGGCTTCGTAGGCCCTGGTCGCTGTAATGCAGAGGTTAGGCCTCCTCACGGCGCACGTGCTGCCAGAATACTTGCTGCTGAAAGGAAAACCCGAGGTGCCATCCAAAAAATTGGAGTGCAGGTCCAGAAAGTACACGCTGGGAAATGGACCCGGTATTCCTGATTACTTAACCACTTTTGTTCCCAAACTTGTACAGCTGCTCTGAAATAGAGCTGTGAATTTTTACACGTAGGTGGTGAGCGTACCACCCTAACGGTGTTGCTCTGCCGTCTCAACAGCTAGTGTTTGTCTTCATAATGCAAAGGTCGGCTTGGTTCCTGGGAAGGACCAGATGTGCTTTCCTTTTCTGTTCCTGCTGCCGTGAGCTATTCCTGTGCCAGGAGAGAGTACAGGGAAGGTGTTCCTCCAGGGTCAGGCTTCTTCAGTTGTGGGGTATTTGTTATTCACCCTGCTCTCAAGGCTACAAATAGCAGTGGAAAGGGACAGAACAGGAAATCTCCAACACAGATGTGAGTGCCCCTTTCAGCACATGTGGGTTGTTCCGTTATATCCCTGCTATGCTATATAATTCCTCTGAGATAACCCTTACAATAAGTGTATTTAGTCTATTTTTGAACCACTTGTTTTGCCTGTTTTTCCCCACTGGAGCCTGCTTTGGCATTTCACTCTTGTGATGGTTTGAAAACTTGCCAGCCTAAATTTCCTTCTGGCTAGTTGGTGCCCGACTCTTACACAAATGTCAACGCTGGCCTTTCACTTAAATAATTTTTTTCTTTCCTTGGTGTTTGCTCTCTTGATGTATTTTTTGGGCAGCAGTTCTGCCATTTCATAGTTGATCTTTGTCAGCTAAAGAGACCGGGCTCTTTTGGTAGTTTTTTGTGTGATAAGCTCACCAGTCTTCTGATCATCTTAGGGATGGGTGCTACTCTTCCACTTTGAATTTTCATTGATCAGGATCGGAATTGAATTCAGCATTCCAGATGGGGTCTCACTGTTGCCTTAGGTGATGTCAGGGAGAAAAAGTCCGACATTCATCCTGTATGTCTTAATATTAGTCTCTTCACAGCTGCACTGCAGTTATGCTGTCATTTATTAACACACTCATCATCTTCCCCTCAGCCAGCTTTGAAGGTTAGCCCCCCAAGTGAAAGCAAAAACTGTTGTTAATACACAGTAGGTGCATCTCATCTCTCTTACTGTGCTCCCGCAAAGAGGTTTTTCTGTATCTTTTTGTTAACCTCTGATGATTTCTGAATTTTAATTGGAAAAACTTCGTGAGAACACTCTGACTTCTTATGTCAGCATCATTAAAAATATTAAAAGGCATGGATCTCAGGATATTAGAGGAACGTTTTTAATACTAACCCTCAGCTTGATGCCTCCCAGTTTTGCACGTTACTGATGCTGTCCTTTGGCCAGTTTTGTACCACCTTAGGACTTTTCATACTAACTCCCATCTTCTGCATCGTATGTAATAATTTCTCATGTGGCACCATATGATATCCTTTGTCCAGAAAAAAACTTCAAGAAAATGTCAGGTTTTGCTTGATTGATCTATTTTGATGAAACACGCGCTGCTGGGTTTTCTTCTAGTCATGTTTTCCTCCATATCTTTATTCTTTACTTTTGCGTATTTAAATATTCTGATTCATGGGGTTATAATTTTTCAGATTTCTTTCTCTGCCTTACATGGGCCTTGCATTTGTTATTTTTCAGCAGATGGTACGATCTTTGTTTTCATAACTTAGGTTTTAGTTATGTACAGATCCAGCAAGAAAAATGACATTCTTTCAGAACCTGGGCTGAATATGATTCGGCCCCCCTGTGGCTCCTTGGTCCAGGCCTAGTGCATATTGGGTAACTTCTGTTTCCATCATTTCATTCTTTAAGTTGTTTTTTTGCTCCTGTATTAAGTATACTTAAAACCAAGGCAAAATATTCAGTTGTGTTTGGGACATAGATTTGTTAGTTTTCACATCTTGGTTGATTTATACTACATCCACTTGTTGTCTCCTTGCTTTATTTGTGACTAAAGTCTTGTCCAAATTTCTGATTCCTTTTCCTGTTCTTTTACAACGCTCTGTGTATTTCTCAACCCTCTTTGAAACCTATCCACTTGTGTCAGAAGTTCCGTCCTCTTTGTTCTTCCCTTGCTTTAGGATACAGATGGGTTTTGCTCCTTTTGACTTAATGAAACTCCAAGATCTTTTCCGATCTGAGTCCACCAGCTCTTTGGTTTATCTTGCTGCTAGTTTTCTTCATTTCTGAAAGGCTGCTCTTCTAAAATGGAAAACCTTAGTTAAAGACCTTATTTGGTTTATCCTGCCATTAATTGAAATTGAATAATTCATGATTGCTCAGACTGAGATTTCATTGTTATTTGTTTTTTTGAGACTAATTTTGGTGCCTACCTCTGCTGCTGGCATTTAGATTGCTCATGTGCAACAGAATGAAATTCACATTATTCTTCATGTCATTGCTACATGGAGAATTCACAAATGTGGCAGTGAAGGTAGGTAAAGCTTTAAGCACTAAGATGAATTAATAGCATTGTGGATTACTGCCAGGTAAGGAGACTAAAACGGCATCTCTTCACATTGAGATTATTTTTGCAACTCTGAGTCCAAAATGCTATTCTATCTGGAAGCTTGCACTCAGCTAAGTTAATACTGTCCATTGCCCTTCATAGGGAGCTCTTCTTGTTTGATGGTAATCGGCAATTAAAGGGATTTTTCAAGGCCTGCCTTTTTCATTGGTTACATATGCAGCTACAGTTTTAGTGCAGCTACATTTTACTACTGCGTGTAACAAACAAATGCCATAGGGGGTTGTGGATCAGTAGAATTCTGTTCCTTTCCGTAAGATGAATTCAGTGATTTCTTTATGGCACCTGTTGTTCGCAGCTTTGCCCTCTCTGATGTCTTCAAACCTCTCAATTTTCATCTCAATAAATAGGCAAATGTTGGTTGCCTTCTCTAAGGTGAAAGGTATGGAACCCCAGCTGAAAATGATTGTAAATTCTACAAAAATGTCAAGAAGAAAAGCGAGAACTAAGCTAATATGACTTGTAGTATGTAGTTTGGGGGATCTTGCCTTGTATGAATGAAATCTGTCTCTTTCACTCCTATTCACACTTGCAACTGCACGAGTGTCATACAGGCTCTTTAATGCTTGACAGTCTTTCAATTGGGATATCTATTATTCTGGCACTTTTCTTGCAGATTTGAAGCCCTCATTTACATGGAGAGAACCCCCTTTTTTTTCTTCCTTAGATATTTATGAGTAGAAGCACTATTTTTTAGCTTATACTGTATCTATAATAATCTATCACACATTGGTTTCTGTTATTTCTTTCACCTGAGGCTGTTTTTCTGCTGTTTATATAGTTTTCTTTTAGATCCAGTTAGTATTTCTCAAGGAAAACATTCATTTGGGAGTAGGAGACTGTAACCAAAGCACTTATTTTAATTCCTGTCACTCTCCTCCTTTGTCTTTCTACCTGGCAATTGAAAGTCTGAACACTTTCTCCAGCAACCTTATGTTGGAAGAGACAACCTCATATTTATTATACTGTGATAAAAAGTGAGCAGTAGAACTGAAGTGAAAGGTGACAATTCTCTGTCTGGGTAATAGAATAAAACCACGTGGCTTGGAGAAAATAGCAAATAGTTTTGCAAAATGAGTAGTGTACATCCTTGCAGTGAAAACACAAGTAAGACCATCTGATGTTCATCAGAGCTTTAAAAACATACCAACTGCTTCTTACTTTAAGAATTGTCCAGAGAAAGTTGAGAGATTAATGGCAGTATCTGGCAGCCTAATGAGGAGACTTCCCTGCCTTGAATACCCTCCAAGGTGGCCAAACTTCTCAGATAAAACTTTGTGTGCCATGTGTCTGCTAGTAACAGAACAACAGTTGCTTTTTCTCATTTACATATTAGAAGGCAAAGTTAATATAATATTTGCAAATAAACTTGCCCTTCTTGGTGGCTGGCCAGAGTATGGATATCTAAGCATGTACATTTACCAGCTTCATTCTCTCTGCGGCTAGGCTAAAATTTGGACGGGTTTTTGTGTCTTGGCATTGTAGACTTTATTGTATGTGACTTTTCATATAGAACTTGATGTGACCCTTGATGATCAATTCTTACATAGTCAGTGCATGCATTTAACTGTATTAACCTGGGATTGGGATACCAAGTTTCAGTTTTGGTTGAAGACAACGGAGTGTGTTTACTTACAGTATTTGGTCCTGATTATTTTAAAATGGTGATTATTTTTCCTGGTCAGTCTGTACAAACAGAATTGCTTTAGAAAACAATTTTTTTCACTCTAATCTGTTATAATATGACTCTCAGAAATCAACCATTTCAGCCTTGACCATTTCATTTTTATCTTGAAAACAGACATTACTTCTATAACTAAAGTTCAGTTTGTTTAACGAGTGTGTTACTCTTACAGATAACTTGTCCCGGAGTGCTGCTGAAAGACAAAGAGGAACTTTATCTCAGTGTCTCTGTACTTGGACAGTACAAAAAAACTCAATGCGTCCCTGCAGCGTTTCCACTCTTCTTTCAAGAAAAACTAGTATTTGAAAAGGTAAGATAATGTCAAGAGCTAATACAAGCCAAATAAAACCCATCCCAAACTCCACAAAAACTCACTGCAAAACCCCTGAGCACAGCTAATCACACAGAGGATGGCATAGCATTATAACTCCTGATTCTCTTCAGCACAAAGGAGGTGTGTGCCTATATTATCCACATGTTGACTCAAGAATTATGCGTACTGAAGATTATAATGTATGATGAGGCTTTTTAGGTGTTTGTTCATTCTTTTGTGAACTGTCCTTTTTCAGTGTCTGTTTTCCTGGCTTGGAAGGAACTGAATGTTGTTGTTTCAAAAATTATGGCAAGGTGAAGAACAAAGACTATAAGATATAGGAGAGTCAACTTAATTTAGTAGAAAGATAGAATAGCAGCTCAAGCCTTTTTGGTGACTTCTTTCTCCCTTTGAGATACTTTTTTCATGGTTTGCCACTGGAATTCCCAGGTTGGTACTCTGGCCTTATAATTTATGGTTGTTTATCACATATTCTGAGCCCCTGCTAGCTTAATTATTAGTACCATAGGGATAATGAAACACAGTATCTTATAGATATGATCTGGCTTCTTGACTATCTATGAATAATAATACTTTGTCCTTTCTAGTTCTTTTCCTTTAAGCATCCCCCAGCACTTTGAAAACCAGGCTGAGTAAACATCAATGATGCTGTGGTGATGTGGGTAAGATACACAGTGATAATTTCACCAGCTACTGCAGAGTAAAAAGGACCATAGTTCTTTAAAGGCAAACATACCACAAACTACTTAAGGGAAATGTCCTGAATACTGTTTTCATTGTAATTTAGGGGAACTCCAAGACACCAGGATCTATTTGCTTACAAAAGCGGTGAACAAGAAAGCTGAGAATAATATCTGTCTTCTTACAAATAGCTATTGAATAGGTCTAGATACTTGTGGAGCACTGGTACTTTGGTATTTTTTAGTGTTTGGTACCTTGAACAGCAAAGTGATCTACACCGCTCTGCTGAGACTTTTGTACAGAATTAGGGTGAAGTCTATTAGCTGCTCAATATCCAGTGCAACGTCCTCCCCTATTCCTTGCCATCTATTCACATGGGATTCAGGTTAAAAAACCACCCTGAACAGGACTCTGTACATGAATAGTCACTTCCATGAAAATGAAGCTTAAAGCATTACTAATATATTAAAGAACATATTCTTCACCTATCAGAATTCTAGTACATTCACCAATTTATCTTTCTCTCTTGAAATTTTCTCGGACAATACTTATCTCTACGTGTTCAAATCTTCACAATACCTCCTCATTTAAATATGGAGAGGTAACCCTGAATGGTTAGAAAGCATATGACAAGAACTGCTAGCTTTCAATGAATTTGATCATATGCCAAATGATAATTTTGGTTTCCTTTCTTTTCCCAGTGGGGATAGGACTCTTGGCAACCATCTGAAGCAAGGAAGAATATTAATTTTGGGGGTTTTTTTCCTTCTCTTTCCCCAGAAGTCCATCTGATGACTTTCACCATGCTATTATTATTTATTAATTTCTTTTCCAGGCATTTGCTGATATAGTTGATCCTGGAGACCTTGTGGAGTTACTGGAACGTAGGTTCTGCTTTTTATGTATACTATGTTGTATGCGTTAATGTCATGCTGGTATGGGCTCTAAAGACTTTTTGGAGGTTTAAAGTATGTGATAATTTTTCTATCAGGAGCCTGTTCTCTGAAAAGCTAGTGGGTAACCAATGTAGTATATCATGTACTAAATAAATAGGACCCTAGCACTAGTGGGTTGTCAGAACAGAAGATTCATTGTCAGTGCAGGCAGAGGTTTTTTGCTGTCTTTTCGTTACTAGTAACTTACCCAAAATACTGTTAACTAACAAAATGGCTCTAGAAATGTATGCTACATGCTTTAGAACAGGGAAAGTGTTAAAAATTATAATTAATGGAAAATCCAGCTGGTTATCCAGATAGGTAATGGATTCCTTTATCTGATCATTTATTTGATTAATTTTCAAATAATATAAGCATAAACCTTCAATTTTTGTAAAATTATTCTTTCCATTTCTTAAGAAAATTAGATGTCTTGCCACATGTGGAGCATAATCAATTGTAGTGAGACAACACTGACCCTCAACTCGAACTCCAGGAATATGCTCCCTCATACTGGGTGTTGTCTGAAAAAGTGGTGAAGCTTGCATCATCTTCTTTAAAAGCTATCTTCAAAGGACAAACTTGGAAGCAGATAGAACTTCCCCAGTTCTAAGTCAAATTTAGAGTTGTCATTTGTACGCTGCTAATGCCATTGTGTTCACCTGTGGTATTTATGCAAGCTGTTCTTAATTTTCTCTTACTGTTGGTGTAGTGGAAATAGTGTAGTATAGGAAATAGGTACAGTGCTATGAAGCTTAAATCAGTGAGCCATTTTTCTTGGGTTTTGACTATGAGAATTACTTTCCATTTTAGTTTTTTTTAACTCATGAAAAAACTTTTTTCCTTTCTAGTTGACACAGCAGTACTTGAACTAACACAGCTCATTCCTCCAGGTATTGTATCAGTCTCTTCATAAATTATGCAGTTTAATAGGTGAATTTCCATGAGGACATTGCCCATTGTAGCACAACCATTTTTTCCAACACACAAACAACATAGAAAGCTCTTTGACAAATAGTCCTCTGAATATAAAATGTTAATAGATCAAGAGGATCTCATTCTTGAAAGAGAGTAATAACTGAATATTGAAATGTACCATACTCAGGCTTAGGAAAGTGATAATATTTTAAAATTGGAAAATAAACTGAAATCATCCAGTGCACACTTATTAACTGCATCACAATTCACTTGCAAAGTGGCTGTCTGTGAAATTTCGGAGTGCATAATCTTGTTCTCAGAATGACACTTTTTTTCCTTCCATTTTAATGGTGACCATTGGGAAAACTGTTATTCTCACTGTAAGTATTACAGGTCTCTTGGGATATGTGAAGATAATAAATAGCGATTTGTCATACTTCTGTTATTGGTTTGTGTGATTATAAAAATCTATTTTAATGAAATTCAAGTGTTCCCATGAATAATGTAAATCTGCATTTTATTGGAAATAAAGTCAAGTTTTAAAGAGGACTCGTTTGGAAACTGTGGTATTAAAAGCACTCTCTGTCACTTGTCCTTAGTACTTTCAAGGAAACGATTGCTTTTCTCAGGTGACTCACCAGACTGTTTACTTAAAGAAATGTACTGAACATGGATTTTTGTTGTGGGAGGGTAAAATATCTTGGATAAGGAATTTAATTTCAGGGGTCAGAGATAGGTGTGATACAGCCCAACATACGCTGACAAGATGACTGCAATAGCACAATTTAAATTTTTTAATAATATACATTCCAGGTTTTCCCCTAAAGAATTTTTTTTTTTAAAGTAGCAAACCAGGATAGTGAGAAAATCTTGAGATAATGATTTTGATGTTGCTTGCGTTTCTTTCTTACTACTATGCCTACTATTACTACTACTATTACTATTCTGTAATATGGAATGATACCATTTTTCATAAGGGATTGGCTGCCATTAAAAAAAAATCCTGGTTTCTTCTGTGGCATGGAGGGGAAAGAAAGAGAAAAACTACTGAAGAATTGCCTAGAGAAAACTTCTCATACATCTCTTAAAGAAGATTGTGTTAACTGTTCTATAATTTTTTTCACAATAACAGTGAAACATACTTTCAGAGTAGATTCTGCACATTTCTGCTGCTGATTTAACTTGATGAGGTTATTTCCTAGTGTAATACACGTTTTAGAGCTGTGCTGTTAATTTTTAAATAACAAAATTTATCTTAGTTGCAATATGGTCTTGCGTGTGGTGGCTTTGTCTATTTTCCAATTAAAGTATATGTTTTCTTTTTAGTAGGAAAAATTCTAGCTACGTATGAAGAAAATACAAGAGATTTCCTGTTCCCTGACCCTAAGCTTACCTGTGGGCACCATGGTTTAGATCGTGAGATTTTAATGAAGAGGTCCTCTTCTTTTACAGTGAGTGAATATCTGTGGATTGTATTTATGATACAGTGTGTTTCACTGAAGAAACCCCTTGAACTACTTCAAATGAAAAGCGATTGCTTCTGACAGATTTTGCCATTTCAGGTGTTGAATGTACAAATCCACAGTTGAACTTTGGTGAAGGTATAATCTTTTTTCAGAATGCTTCAGGAAACCATTTAATGTGAAAAAGTTAGTTTCCACTTGGTTTGCAGCGTGGCACCATGACATGTCTTCTGTTCAGTTTAATCTGTGGTGCAGTTGTTAGTTGAAGGGATGCAAGAGGAGAGGGAGATGTCATACCAACTTCACGGTTCTCAACAGATAAACCACGTAACCCTCCCTCCTCAGTCTCTCTTTGTAGCATTTTGTTTCAGACCATTTTTGGTACTGTTTAGGACAATGACAGTCAATACAAATTTATAGTGCTATGCCATCTGACCTGTGGGCCTCCCTGAGGTGCAAGATCACCACTAAAACAGTAATTAACTGAAATTTGGCTTAGTGCTGTATGATTGTTTTTCAGTTCCAAAGCCTGTTTCTTAAGGTCTGTTCAGGCCATTCACGCTCATTTAGCAACTTGCCTTTTCTACAGTTTCAAAAAACTGTCATGATAAATGACATCTAATTGGCAGAATGAGTGCAATGAATTAATGTTAATTTTCTGGAGAGAAGGACTCAAGTACATAGCAAATGAAAATGAATTTATCTCACACTTCCCTTTCAACAGTCAAACTCTATGAATCTTAGGTGTCAGTGGAATAACTCAGGAAGGCACTCTGAAGATGATGGCGATGACGTGGGAGATGTGTTTTGGGGTTTGTTTTATTTTGTTTGTCTTATTTTTTTAAATTTTACTAGTGGAATGGCAGGACATTTGGATTGGGAAATACAGGGACTCAGGTGCCCTGTCCGTTGTGCTTGGATTAAAAACACATGGCAGGAGGGAAATGCTGATTAAAGGTCACTGGTATCTTTTAGCTGGTATAATCTTTACCCTGCAAGGGCAACCTGGAAATTGGCCAGTCACTTGCAATTAGAAGTACTAACTTGGTGTCTAATGCTGTGTTAACATTTGAATGAATTAAAGCTGTGATTTTGTGATACAAAATGTATGGTTCTGCAGCAGCTTAAACTGTCCCTGCAAAAATAGCCATCATTTTTTGGCCATAGCATCTCTTTGATATGGCTTATCCTATGTATGTTAGTGGTGGTTCAAGAGAGGGGGTGGGACTGTATTGCTTTCATGTTACTTATAGAATAGGTACTTTTCTGGTGTTGAGAAAGAATAGATAAGGAGGTAGTAATAAATGAGGTGGTATTAGCAAAATGATTGCAGATTTTTTGTAAATGCAATATAATGAATCTTTGTAGAAGCAGAGCCACTAGAGAAGTTTGAGGTTTTTTGTTGGACTGACTTTAATACAAAAATTATGTATTTTCTAATAAAGAGAAGGTGCCATAATTTGTGGGCTGTGAGAAGATGCGATCAGAGTCATTTGGATGTGTAGCTGAATGGTGACACTGTAGTAGCTTTAAAAAGTTGACTGATGAAGACAGAAATGTATGTCTACGTCCTTGGGAACAGTGTAAATGAAATTCATCTCTGCCCTGGAACGAGGACTGCAGAAGCATCTGTTGCTCCGTTCCACCTCCATCACAGACAGAACAGTTTAAGAGAGGATTTTGGCATACTGACCCCATTTTCAGGAATAATAAAGAAGCTATTGTGTTTGAAATTGGAGGCAGGCTCCCGACAAGAACTTGTGGTTCCTCTCCCTGCTTGCCAAATGGGATAGCTGTGAGAGGATCTTTACCTCCAGTAGAAATGCAGTCTCAAATGCCTCTATCTTCCAGTGTTCCCTAAGCTTTACTGGCAAGTATCTCCTGCTAACTCTGTCAGCACCAAGCACTGAATGTGGATGCTAAGCAAAAGGGAAAGCGTTAAAAAAGGTCTTGAGAACCCTCACATTATTCCTATGCCAGTCAAGCCATGTTCTTCCCACATGAAAAGTTATTTATAGCTAGCTGAGATGTTGAGTATTTTTGACTGACAGCTGTGCTTCAGTGGAACTTTGCTTCCAAATAAATTTGTCTTTTATTAAAAAATAAAGGTAGCAACAGCAAGGTTGCGGTTGTGGAGTTCAGATAGGCAGTGACAAGCAGTGTCTGATTAACACTGCTAATCTGCCAGTTGGAAGGAATCCCAAATTGAGAGGATCAGAACTCCTCCAGAAATCTGGCACTTGGCTGATAATGTCTCTGGCCAAATGTCTTATGAGGCTTACAAACACAATACGCGTAAAAGACGTGCCTCGAGTTATCTCCCCTGGTCCAGTGTTGCCCAGCTGAGGCTTTTGCTGGCTCTTCTGCATTTCTCTGCAACCCTTGCCTTTGAGAATTTGTTTAAGCCTTGACGTGGTGACTTCTTACAGACGTTCTTATCTCCATTCCCCACCCTCATGCAGTATTTCCCATGTTACTTAAAACAGTTTCTTTTTAGTTATGCTATCTTTCCTTAGCATACCAATACAAGAGCTTCTATTATATTCATATATACAAGCTACAGACTCGTACTCATGCTCCTTACTGTCAAAAGCACATATTAGACTAGTTTTCTAACTTGGGTTCTTCTAAATACGAACCACCTTTACAGTTTTTCTATGATGAAATTAATATTATATCCATATCACTTCTGTTTAATGACTGGTACAGAAGGACTGCCAGGCCTGCTCAGGGCTGCAGACACCACTAAGCTGGAGGCAGAGGAATAGATCCCAAAAACTTTCTGGCTGGATTTTCATTTACAGATATGTTCGGGGCTATACGGCAGTCTGTACGTAATACTATATTGAATATCCTTCAGCAATCCCTAGTTTGGGAACTGCAGAAAACAGAAGAACTCCTCTGATTCCTCTTGGCCTATAAGTTACTTTTGACATATCCATGTCTGTGTATGCGAGTGCTATCCCATCTTCCCTCTCCACAAACCATTTCTCTGAAGAAACCATGGTTTTGTGTGATTTTTTTTTTTTAGCTATGACCATTTAACCATTCTGTAATCATTCTCAGTCTCTGTAAAAGCAGTAGGTGCTCTGTTGTTGCTTTTTATAGAAGACTTACTTATTCTGATGTGTCCTTTTTTCAATTTTTGATAACACTTGACAATTCATTAGTAATAAAAATTAGTTGATTAAAGACAGTCAGCTTTAAAACCTCTTTTATATGCCATAACTTGACTTAATTGAATCGTGGACTCTGTTAATTGCTATGACTGAGCTGTCTTGGCATTTTTGTCATTTCGTTTCTATAATCTAACCTGGGGCCAGATCATATTCCCTTATGGGAAATCAGTTTGTGTTTAGGCAGGTGGTAGAGAATTCAGCTTTAGATAAGCAGTAGACTTCACTCATGAAGTTCTGCTAATCCTTAAGAACATGAGGCAGAGTCACAAACAGACCAGCTCCTTTTCATTTCTTAGTGATTTTGTGTGTTCGTGTACACAAATGCCCACGCACACAGATGCCTCAGGGCAGCAAACTCTTTCCATGTCAAAAGAAGAGAGGGTAGAAAGTTTTAAGGACACTTGATTCTCTCTTTGCTTCTACAGAGCTGTATAAGATGCACATAGATGATTCTCACTTGTTTATAGCATATGTGGCCTTTAGTTCTTTTGTGCCTTTTTTAAGGTTGCTGTTTTGGGAAATAACGCTTGTGTGTCATAATCTCTGCCATTTGCACCCAGTAAATTTTGTATATGTTGGCCAATTCTAGCTAAATTTAACAGGAAGTAGAGCTCTCAAAGGTATTATGTTTCTAGACACAGCTGAAGTAAAAGAAGATGAGTTGAACAGGAACTGTCAGCCATGTAAAGATGGAAGGACCTGCTGGCCATTAGTACATGTGTGCTGGTTGACCAGGAGGGCTCAGCTGGACCCCACTGACTCCAAACTGGTCAAACTAGGGTTGCCTCTTGCCAGCCACATGTGTAAGAGGGGATTGAGAGGAAGTGGAACACAGTTATAGAACATGGGAGACAATCCACAGAAATCGGACTTTGCTGTAATGGTTACAGAGTGAAAGGGGTTCTTGGCCATACTGTTACAAATGAATAGTTATTTGCAGTGTAATTGATTAATATTCAAAATGTTTTTACAAAAAAGATTGCACAATTGAGAGTATTTATAAATAAGTTTCGAAAGTTAGCATTAATGAAACTTCTAGAGCATGACTGGAATTTTTATTGATGCTATATAGCATGGCATGAAAAATCTTTAAAAGTGCTTTTGACAAAGAAATGTATTGAAATAAAAGTCAGACCTTAATTGTTGTACGAAAGCAATATAATCATCTGTAATTGAATTGTCAGAAATGCAAATGTTAGCATCTTGACATTTACCATTGCTGTTCTGTCTTTTCTAATTATCTTTATTAAAGGCTGAAATTAACAAAGGAAATGGCTGAAAATTAGGAATGGTTTGTTACATTAGGTGACATTTACTTCTTTGATACCCTTTATCTTGAGTTGGAGCTTGATGTTCAATTATTGTCTCTCTTCTAGGGAATTGCACCAAAATTGAGATTTTCTACAAGCTCCCTTATTACAGAAAGTCTGTTAAGCTCAGGAAGGAGTCACATACAGGTTAGCATAATTTAATTGTTTGCAATTTAATTTCTAGATTTAATATTGATAGCCTTGGTTCCAATTTTTGTATGTGCTGCTCACTTCAAACTTTTCTCATTCTTTTGTTGTGGTTAAAGCAGTTGTCATGGGTGCTTGACAACTTGATTAAATTTTTAATCAAGTATGAGTAAAGAGTGGGTTTGGTGCATGACAGTAAATGCTGAGAGTTCCTTGAATCTGAAACAATTATCAGCTGCTGTGTTCTATGATCAGCTGAAGTGTCAATCCCTGGTGTATTTGGAGGTGGGAAGATGCCTTCTCACCATTTCTTACTGACACTTAAAATTAAGGTGGGACAATGAAAGCTAGGTGAAGTCAGAAAAGGTACATTATCAAACAAACCAATTAATTTAATTGTTTTTCATAACAATATCAGTTACAGTAATGGAAATGAAGATTTCTGTTGAAAAGGCTGTCACCAATATTAATCTGGAAATGCTGCTTCTGCAACAAGCAAAGTTAAAGGTGAAGTAGCTGAAGAGACTGGGGAAAAAAAAACCTCTCTGATGTGTTTGTTCATTTAGCACTCCTCTCTGGTCTCACAGATTGGAATTCTGGTTGGGTTTCCTGGCACAAGCTGTCACGTAAAGTTACTCTTATGTCCTCCTTTTTTTGCTAGATTATTGAAAAATGGTGCAGCATCATTAAAATGGAATGGTTGTCAGGAAGGCTTGCGTGCAAAGAGGGTTAGGTGACTTTGACCTGTTTGTGGTGTTGCTAATTAGTTCACTGAGAAGTTTCTTCCAAATTTAGCACAAGAAATGTATTGAGACACTTAGGTAAAGAATAATAAAAAAAAATCAGTGGAAACTGTCATTGTCACAAAACTAACTTCACTGAAGGTAACTTCAATAAGGGCAGTTTGATCTAAAATTAAAAACATCCTTAAAAGTATTTAATATGTTATGAATGGCATATCAAATTTGCATGTGTTGCTGTGAAGGTCTAGTTTCACGATTGGTGTAAGCCAGAAGAAGCACAGCCTACTTAGAAATTAGTCTTAGAGAGTCCTGGAGAATTAGGTCTGGTTTTGTTTGGGCCAGTTCCATACTCTGGCTCACTACCAGCTGCACAAGTGCTAGTACAGGTGTGAGAAAGACAGTGGCATGAACAGTCTGTGTGATGCCAGATTCAAACTATGTTGATGCAAAACAAACACGCAACCTCAGCTTCATTCATTGTTGGGTGTACAGGGAAAGGCTTGAAGGCAAGCTGGACATTTTATTTCTGGGTTCCTCTGAACTGAAGTAGTGCATGCAGCATACAGATTTAAGAGTAATGTCAACTTCCTCAAGCTTGAAAAATAATTTCTAACAGGAAGAAAGTCTTCCTGTAATGGTACAAAGTCTTGCTGTACCATTGTTTTTGATCTTTTACAACATGTGAATTTGGGCCAAATTTGACCAAAAAGCCTAATTATCCATACTGTGGTATTCAAAGTTAAAACATGCTGCTGACTACACAACTTTTATCAGGCTACTTAATCTAGAGTGCCTTGACCTATAAAGCTTGTGGAGTAATTGAATGCTCATTTAATGCAAGGAATTACAAAGGAATGATAATGTATTTCAAACAAAACTTCAGTGTTGGAAACAGTTTCCCAGAATTTGAAATCGGTCACTGAAGAAGTTAATAGCTATTTGGAGGGGGTGTCAGTCCTGATTGTTAGGTAGGCTTTGCTGGTAACAACAAAAACTACAACAGCACCACTCCCATCCTATGTTGTGGGAAGGGAGGTGGTAAGGTTCGTTGTTCCTCCACTTTCCTTTATTCTGCTGTATGTAGGTATTTTAAGAGCAATATCAACTCAGAGATAGACTTTTAAGGCAGTATTTGATAATGGTGTGATTTTTTGATAAATTTTAGCTACAAAATCCATATTTCGGGTGTCAAGTGCCAGTTTTACAAATAAACAGCTGCTTTGCCTCTTCTTTTGCAAACGTATTCACATGATTTGAGAGGATCTTTGGAAGATGGTCTTTAAAGTTTCTGGGGTTTGGGGTTTTTTTTTGGGGGGGGGTGGGGGGGTGGATTTTTTTTTTCCTGAACATGGCTTCTTGATTATAACTGTTTAAAGAACTAGTAAATTCACCATGATCCAAGAAAATACAAATATATGAGAATGTAATTACACTAGAGGCTTTAGGCAACTCTAAATGAATATAATTTAAACTATTAAAGAGGCTTCTATTTTAATTTATGTATTTTATTTTAAAGGATAAGAATTTTAAAAGGTTAAAAAAGTTTAAACAGATGAAAAAATGCTTCAAATCTGTGTATGTCCAATCCAGGTAAAGTTTGTGTTAAATGAACTTGTGACAAAATTCAATTTAATTTTTTACAGTCTCTGTTCACTAACTGTGTGAGAAAGCTAATTGGGTAAGTATGAGACACTTAACCTTAAGATCTAACATATAGTAATGTGTGTTTTAACCTCCTTCTGGTTTCAGAGAAAATGGTAAATACGTTGTTGGTTTTTAAATTGCTGTTTGATTATAGTTTTGTGAGGGGAACATCAGTTGACATGACATTTATTTCTGTTAAAATTATTAGTTCCCTGTTTGTATTATTTTCAGTGATCTTTGTTCTGCATGCTGTCAAACCAGATAATTTCTCTTTTTCACTTTAGGGTGATTTGAATTGGGTACATCACTCAACCCCAAATGGAAAATTGCAAACAAAGTTACCAAAGACAAATACTCTTTCACCTGAGAAAAGCAGGCACAGCTTAGCAACAAAGAACTACGAGCAGCCTACAATAGCTTCTAAATCACGTTCTCCATCTCCATACACAAAAAGACGAATGTGTGAGCTATCAGAAGAAGCCAGGCAACGACTGGCCCATTTAAACCTTGGTCCTTATGAATTCAGAAGAGAAACTGATAAACCTCCATTTGTAGTTAGACGGGTTTGTATTCTCTCCAGAGTGCTTCCAGCTTAAGCTCAGATCAAATATTGTTCTTTCACTAAATACTGCTCCAAAAATTCATTCAGCTCTTAGTTTAGATGAATAATTTTTCTCTCCTTAACAGTCTGTCACATAGTGATTTAAATGTAAAATTAACTAAAATAAAATTTCTTTTATCTGCATTAGAAACAGACAAAGATCAAATTCTTTCATGAATATCTTGGTTAAATTCTCTGAGGCCCCATTTCTTTTCTTCCAGCGCACTAGACAGGATAATAGGTGTATAAATTCAGCTTGGAAGTAATTGATATTAGTATTAAAAATTCCTGAATAAGACTTTAAAGAAAGAGGGTCTAGTCACATTAGGAACACTTACACTTCCTCTCTTTCAACTTTTTCTGTGTTGGCATCCTATGATCTTTGAAACACTTCCTTTGCTCAGAGCTACATCTTTAACACTTTGACTTAGAGTTCATAACCAATCTGACTTTAGCACCGGCATAGGGACTTTTTGTTAACCGTATGTGAAAAATTGTTCTGAAATGAGGTACTTGTTTAAAGAAACTGTGTTTAAGTGCTTTAATACGAAGGGGCCAGATTTTCTAGCCTCTTGAAGAATCATATTCTCATATATATTTTTTCTCTTTATTTTTCTTACGATTGCAACAATCCTTTATTTTTAGAATACCACTTTGAACGTGTAGGGGCAGAGATGGGATTGTTCTGATTCTGTGCTATGATATTATGATTTGGCTACAATTTGGACACTTGTCACAGCCATTGAGATAATTTAGTGTTTAATTAGTTTGCTTCTCACTTTATTTAATTTTTTCTAGTTTATGTACAAATGAATTAATAATATCTTGTCAAATTTTAGAATTCTTTTTCAAGTTTTATTCTACGTATAGGTACCTTTTAGAAATTCAGATTAGCCTTAATAAGCCATTAATCATTCATCAACCTACTGTTTATCTCTCTCTCAGATATTTTTCTTTTAACTCCTTTTAACCAGTTCTCCTGTTTTTTTGATCTATAGGTGAAGCTCACAGTTTATTATAGCATCTGTTTATTGATTTTGATTGCTTGGTTATGTTTGTACAAAAAAGGGAAAAGCTTGTCTCTTAATGTAGCATGTCCTGACTGTCATGACCTGTCTAGATTGAGAATGCTCCTTTTAGGGCATCTTTACTGCTGAGGACTCTTTTGGGCTGGAGATTTTGTTACATGAAGATTAAAATTAGATTATGTTAAATGTAACTTTTTTAATTAGGAAGAGATTCGGATCTCTCTTGGTGAGATCTGAACTGTTTGGAATAAATATGAGATACCGAGAACTGTTTGAAAAGGCTGCAGACATTATAGATGAAGGAGAAACTATCTGCTTTTTTTTTCTTTGAACAATATGATATTCAGGTTTCTAGACCTTTCTTGTACTGTTTTTGTTTATGCACAGTAATGCTAATAATACACATGAGCAAAGTGTTGTGAAAATAGTTTTAAATGGTATTTAAATAAGAATAAAATATTTCAGAACGGACTAGATGTGATCTTATGAATGAAACAGAAAAAAATAGAAATTGATATATCTGATACTGAGCATTTTAACAGTATTTTTGCTTCAGGTTGAACAACCAAGTGCTGGTATTAAACTTCATACCTGGTGTCCCACACAAGAAAGCACAGTGGAAGCCTGGAACAAGGTAGACCATGGTCAGTATTTTCTACTATATATCTCATTAACGCTTTTGTTTTCTGCAGTAGTTTAGTGAGGTTATTTTGTTTTGGGGGTTTTGTTTTGGTTTTTTATTTATTAAAAAAAAGTCAGTCTACAATGGAGAAAAGGCTGTTCTTTCTTCCTAGGGATAGGAAGAATATTGAATAAGCTACTGCTGCAAAAGGTGGTTTTGAATAGTTCTTTACCTCATGAAACTTGGAACATAGTTCTACATGGTAGGAAAGTAGGAGTAGAAAATACCAAAGCCCAGGTGAGTGCTCTGTTTCACTCCACTTGTTTTGATGAGTTGGATAGTGGAGCAAATGTGCACCACAGTCTGTGGGTGTGTTGATCAGGCTTGAAGTATTGACCATTTTGAAGTTCAAGGGCTCTGTTTCTTTGAAAATGAATAATGTTTATTTCAGCAGTATTTGTGAGTAGTGGATCAGTGACTTACCATTATTAATGAGCATCCAGGATGTGCTCGAATACCTGCTTCGGCATTCATTGGTATCAGTAAGCGAAGGTTTAATAAAAGGTGTGGGACCAGAAATTTAAGGAAGTACCCTAAAACTTGAGTTTATCATGTGTGTCTGGCAATATGAGGATTTTAATGAGCCTCATCAGTATTAGTTTATGTGTGCTCTGCCTCATTTTTTATTTTGCCTCCCTATTATTATATATTATTATTTTGCTAATTATAAATTGTTATATAGCAAACCATTATGAACTTGTTATTTTACATTTGTTCTTTGTAGTAGCACTGGGTGCTGGATTTTAAAGGTTTCACATTCCCCTTCAGGTCATACTTACCACTCTGTAGTAGCTGGATAATGCAACAGATCTATTATCATCTGATACCATTGCGTACTTACAAAATGAGTTGATGGTTAGGAGACTAAAATCAGTGGTTAGGAGACTAAAATCTACCTCACTATTAATATCCAGAGAATTCGCTGGTCACCTGCCTGTGTCTTGAGGCTTAACTGTAACTTCTGAAAAAAACAGATTCCTAGGATTAGAAATTTTAATGCTGACAGTACAGTTTAGTCCTTTTTTGCTTTTGTGCAGGTAGCTAATAGAGGGGTGTCTTTACATTGCTGTACAGCATAGAAGTACCTCTTTGGGCTTGGGTCACAGTATGAGGGTTCACTACGGACTGATATAACCGATCAAGAAGCCAGACAATTTAATGTCAGTCCCTCAGGGGTGAGGTGCATATTGACATTGGTGAAACATCCTAACCCGGTATGGACCTAATAGTTTCCCCACGTGTGTTTCCATGGGCTTTGTACTCATGTTTGTGGGTCAGTGGTGAGGGAAGGAATGAAGAGGTGATAGGAGGGAGAGGTGGTCATTGGGAAGCTTGTTCAGAAAAGATTAGTAAGATAGTGTAATGTACATAAGAGTTTTTGGGAATGGTAGAGCTTGATTTTATATTGATTTAGGCAATTAATAGCTTAACAAAATGTGCTACTTCTGTCTATGCAGAAGACGGTGCTTACACTGATTCATTGTTATAAACATTGTATTCCATTAAATGTGAAGTCATTGTTTTCAGCTAAAGAAAGTGATTTCCTGAAATATTCTGAGGAGACTGTTTAGAATTTCACATAGTATAGTAATAAACTGCTTTAGTACTGTTTGGGAGGAGAGGTAAGCTATTTTGTAAAAGATTTCATAAAACTTAGGACATTTGGATTTTCGTTTGCATTTCTTCTGGGATGCACTTTTTTTCTTTCTCCAGATCCTTCTCTTCTCGGCAGCTACAGACCCAAGAAAGCCAAAGTGAGTACTTTGAAGTGCTATTGTTTACAAATGGTTTTTTGGGAAGCTCTGAGTGAGAAGGATTGTCCTGTGTAGGTATTTTTGAAACTTTATCCACTATGGTATCAAATGCAAGAAAAGGGACATTTTAAATCTTATCTAACCTGGTTTAGGCCTGCTGAGAGATTATTTACAAATAGAAATGTGGAACTTAACACTCTATAATCATGCCTGTAGGTACAGAACTTGCTTCTCCTTGGCATTAAGGCTTGTGACAAGGCTGTAGAAGAGCTTTTAAAGACAGTTTGCATTTGCCTTCCCGGTCATTCTGAGAGCACACTTTATTCTGGAATTGTATGCAAAGGTAGCACTGGTACAGGTGGCAAGCCACTGTTCCGTTATTTCACGTCCTTGCTTTTTCAGATTTTAGCTGCTTTGTGTATTAAATGGATCTGAAGATTAATGTCAGGGTTCCTTTGGTTTTTGGTGTTTTCTATTCTTTCCATCCTCATTAGTTGTTTTTGCCTGTGTTCCTGAAGTACTGCAGAAATTGTGGATTTAGGCATTTAATTATTTATGCCCTCTTAGATTTCCTAATGGCTTGGACAACTGATGATAACAGGGAGGAGGAAAGAAGGGAAATTAAAAGTATAAACCTTGATACATATTAAGCGCACTTATGTCAGATTCTAAACTTTTATTACCAAGGATTGCATTTTTGCGTACCATGTGAGTCTAATATGTTGTGCCACTTCTGGATTGTTCCATGGCTGTAAATAAGAAACTGTAAAGAAAATAGAGAATTTCTACTAAATATGCTAAATATGTTGGGGTTTTATGGGGTTTTTTAATGATGGCTATTTTAAGGTTGTGCTGCCCCCCCATCCCTCTGCGCCCCAATGGGAAAGTAGATTTTTGGAGCAGTCATTGTTTGAAGAATGCAGATAGCTGAGCTACAGGTTAATTCATCATGTTGGTGATGCCTCTAATCACTGTGATTCTCACAAAATCAGGGCTGAAGAGAACATGTCTTTTTCTTGCCAGAAATACAATATAGCTTTGTTTAAGAGGAGCTGTTTCCCAAAGCTGAGGGAAAAAAAAAACCCTGCAGCCTGGAAAGACCTAATGAATAACCTGATTATTGTTGGTCTGGTTTTGTTGTGGTTTTTTGTTTTTTTTCCTCAGCTTTGGGAAACAGCTCTTGTAAAAGTCCGCATTCCAGGTAAAAGGGGGTAACCCATGGAGACATTTTAGTGATATGTTTCAGGTAAAGAGGAACTATGAAAGTAACTAGTATAGGGAAGAGTGAGTAGAAGATGAGTAGATGGGCCTGAGTTTTCCCTTGAGGAACAGCAAATAATGAGGCAAAAAAGTCTAAGAACAAGGGTTCCCACACTGAGGAGAGGTCTGAGGTTTGTGTTGTTCAGACTCCCAGGCATTATTCTGAACCTGTGAGATTCCTGGGAGGGGTAAGCCTTTAAATTGTGCAGTCAGAAAAGGTGATAAAAGGCCTGTTACACTAGACTTTGCCATAAGATGATGTGTTAGATACCAACAGAGTCCTCTAACACTTGTGGTTTTAATTTAAACCAGGGCTCTTTCTATGAAATGCGGGTCCTTGTTCTTTCCCCAGCAGGCAGATATTTCTGCATGTATGTGCAACCTTTAACCTTTTGGTTTGAAAAATAAAAACATGAAAACTGCACATCTTGATATTCATAATAAATTTTAGCAAGGTTTGGTGTTTGTTTTTTTACAGGCAAAATCTACTCATGGAAAAGACTTTGACAGGTCTGATGTTTGCCATGAGGATGTGATCTCAGATCCACCCAACAGACAGTCCCATTCTGGTTCATTAGAGCATTCAGCACCTCCAGCATTTCAGAAGCATTCTCTAAGTTCTCTGCTAAATCGATCTTCTCTAAGGGAAAGGTAATGACTTGGTTTTGTTTGTGAAATTCTGGAATTATTAATATGAGCAGATGATAACAGTACTTGCATGACTATAGTTTGCATGTTTGGAGGTGTGCAGGCTGAAGAGACTGAGAAATCTTTCCCCAACAACTATGTTGTCGTTTGACTTTTCCTCAGGTGCTGTGTTTGCCGTCACCTCTCTGCTAAGTGAATACAATCCTAATAATATGTCAGTAAAAAGGATCTTTGACATCTCTGTTGCTAATCTTCTCTGAAACAATGAAGCCCCAGATTTCAGGCTGCCAGTGTCCATCTAAAACAGAGAGTACTTAAATAAATAATCACTGTTTCAGAGGTGATTAGAATCTCAGGAATGTAAATATAGATACATGTCAAGTAGGCTTTATGGGAGGTACTTGGAAACCTTTTTTCCTTCTGACTGTTGTTCAGCCTAGTGTTTGTAATCACATACTTGTGGCTATTCTGTAGTTGGATGTGACACTAGTGTGCATAACATACTTGGGCTAGCTTTACTCTAGTCAGTGTAGTATTTTCCAATCTTTCTGCTTTACTGACATCCTAAAATGTTGTTTTGTTTGAGTTGAAGTGTGGGCCTCTGTAGCAACTGTGTGTATATTAATTGCTATATTGAAATTAGTTTTCTTAGTAGTCTCCACTGACCCTAATGGGGTTGGGGTGGAGACAGTTTCTAATATCCCTTAGTTCAGTGGATTTCAATCCCTGGGTTAGTATTTTGGGCAGGCCTCACAGCTTCAGTGTCTCATGAGGGTGGAATGGAAGAAATGTCAAAAAGCAACAGATTTTTTCATGCTTAAGTCCTCCAGTCCTTCAAGGAGAGTATTCCCTACCTCCTGCTGAGTAGAACATATACTTGGTACACAATGCTTCTACCGTACATTCAGTTTAGTAAGTTACTAGATGGTTTTCTGGGAGCAGAACAACTACATACAAAGCTGAGCCTGAATAAGCAAATACATAAAGTAATTGGGAGAAGCTGAGGATCAAACTGATGTCCTGTCCTAGATGCTGAAGTGTTTACTGAGGCCCTACTTGGAGATGTACTTTGGTGGCTAGTTCACACTCATTCCAGGCTGTTTCATCCTTGTTACCATTGGTACCTCAGTTAGTCAATGCTCACAGGGTGTGTTTGATAGCCTACACACAGCCTAATGCTTTTTTTCAAAATAGAAAAATTGTCTCAGTTTTTTTCTTTAAAAAGAAAAATGACAGATGGCAGGTGGGGATTGAATTTTTAATATTTAAAAAGATCAAGTTGGTGTTTTAACATCTTCCTCTGCTTGAAAACTTGCTTGTTTGTTATTCTGTGTAATAGTATTTCTTGAGAACTGTGATACAGAGATTAGGATGTATCTGGGGTTTGGAGGAGGTTTCTTTGTCATCTTGTCAACCTCCCCACTCTCTCCTGGCATTGTTTGTGCATTAGTTACCAATGTCTGGGGAAGAGATATGGTAATGGTGACTTTTTTATCCTTTTTTCAACTGGGCCTCTTCGGGTGAGGGTAAATTTTAAAATGGATTATATTTAAAGCTGACAGGGTCCCTTGTATTGATAGAAGGAAAGTCTTGTGTGTTGTGAGCTGCTGTTAAATTCATAGTAATTTAGTCATCTGCCAGTTAATCTTGAAATTATCTGAATATTCTTGCTTTTTCTCTTTATGACCCCTCTCCAGAAGAGATTTGTGATCTTCTGAAATTATGTTTTTTCTTATTAGAAAAAATGTTCTCAGCTCTTTAGAGATGTAACATCTCTTTAACATAAAGATGTAAGCATTTACTTTTGTCATCAGAAAAAATTCAAAATGAGAAGGTAAAGGGCATAGTCTAAAAAATTTGATCTCTCTTTCATGCTGCTGAGATAACAATGGCTTTAGCTGACTGTATACTGAGAGCTACAGTTGGAATGACAAACATGGATCAGAGGTCAGTGTTTGGAAATGCATGGAAACGCTGCTGTTCAAATCATAGAAATACAGAGAAAATCAGTACTACTGAAAGTATACCAGTGTTAGTGTATTTGCAAGAATACAGAATCTTACCTCACAGTATTTGGTGTTTATTTCCTCAATTTTATTTTGAATTACAAAGACAAAGAGCTTAGCATATCCAGGCTATTTTTTTTAATGCTAGTCAACCCACAGTCAATATGAAACTTGACTCCCCACCTCAACCTTTAGTTCCCTTTTCTCCCTTTTTTTTTTTTAAAGTAGTGTGAAGTGAACATCTGCCTTCTTGAGAGTACTTCCCAGAGCACTGCTGAAGAGTTGTTAAGCCACTGCAATACTTCTCAGTGATACAGAAATTGGGGTCTTGCATAAGGTCCTCTGAGCCCTTTTTCTAGTACTTCCCAGTCCCTTTCTGTGAGCCTGCTAGAGAGAGTACAAATCAATCCTCTCCTCTTTTCCACTGGGTTTGAACCAGAAGCAGAACTGTAAACAGATTTACTGCTGAACAAGTCAGCAAAGTTTTGAATATTTATTTTTCATACTTTATTTTTACATTTTTCATTATTTAGGTCACCTAAGGAAAGCATTTGCTAGTGTTGCAAACTGACACTAAGCAGAGTGATGTGGCTGTACAACTCTACTTCTTATTTTGATTCTAGCTCCTGTGCAGAGCAATGGTACATGCACGCTCTTCAGTTCCCACCCATGCCGTGTGGCCAGCTTCAGTCAATGCAGTTGACTTGCCCCCGCAGACTGGTTGGTTGTGCATAGATAAGTATCCTTTTGCACATAGATAAGCTGTACATGAGCCAGCAATGTGTGCTCGCAGCCCAGAAGGCCGGTCGTATCCTGGGCTGCGTCGAAAGAAGCGTGGCCAGCAGGTCGAGGGAGGTGATTCTGCCCCTCTACTCTGCTCTGGTGAGACCCCACCTGGAGTACTGCGTCCAGCTCTGGAGCCCTCGGCATAAGAAAGACACGGACCTGTTGGAGCGGGTCCAGAAGAGGGCCACGGAAATGATCAGGGGGATGGAACACCTCTCCTATGAAGAAAGGCTGGTGCTTCCAAATATATAGGCTGCTGTGCTTTGATTTAGGGCCTTGTCTGTGTGTAATTGTTTCTGCTTCATAGTACTATCCTGGCATTGTAAAAGCAGCATAGTTCCTCCACTTAAAATCCTTGCATTCTTACAGTATTTGAATTGTAATGAAAACGTATCAACGTACAGGAACTGGTATGTACCAATATAGTCTCTAAAACACTTTTGCACTGGTACAGCTGCATCTGCACTATGGTTCATAGGCATCAGTCATTTTAAAAAAAAGTAAAACCAAATTTCGTTCTTTACTAAGTAGACCAGTAAAACTCTTAAGTGTAGCCCAGCCTTTCTATTGTGCCTCCATACAGACCACTATACATGAAGAACCAAGTTCATCGTACTGAATTGCCACTTCATGTCCTCTTAAATGAGAATAAAGCAACTTCTCCACTTACTGTGAATGCTGCATAAATGCCTACTTGGATATAAAATCTGTGAGGTTTATTTCTATTTCAGAATTAAATATATTTGGTTTTCTTGAGAATCTCTTTTTCCATGTGTAAGTTCTTGCAGATTGTGGTTTTTCAGGTTATACTTAGCTTTAAGAGTTCTTTCTCCCTCTTCTCCCCAATTACAGTAGCGTTCTCTCCAATTGTGAATCTGGTACTACAGTACTTCATTGATTTCTGTCCTCTGATAGTTTGTCCTTGTATGTGATTTTGCTTGGCATGAAGTCTGCGTCTTTGAAGTTGATGAATTCTTCATGGAGGCCACATGCACTGAGTTGTTCACAAGGCTAGGAGGTGTGATGGTGGGGGAGGGGGTCACGATAGGCATTGCAAATATTCTGCAGTAGGCTTTTGCATTAATTCTACTGATATGAAATGTATC
>NW_008825072.1:526854-533488 GCF_000699105.1 Pygoscelis adeliae
CTAACATTTTTGCTATGTGCAAGTGGATGATTGGATTGTCTGACATTTGAAAATTCCTATTTATTACAGCTCTCAAGTTCGCAATCTGCTATTTGACTAGAGTACATGGGTGGATATATCCTGTTTGTATTTCTAATGGAGTATTTCATCCTAATGGATAAAATTATACATGAAAATCACTAATCTTTAGCACAATCTTCAGGCTTCTTTTTTTTTCATCAAGGTAGATGTTGTCTGTATGACCTTAAAAAAAAATCTTTATCTCATAAAAGAAAATAAATGCCTTTAGTCACATTACAAGGGAAAATGGTTCTGTTTCCTTGATCGTACTCGACACAACATCTTTGAAATTAATCTTGAGAAGTTCTCTGATTGATCTCGCTTTTTCTAGGTCACTGAGCTATATTTCCAAAGTGTTTATACAATCTATTGGAATCAATAAACAATTTAAACTGATATAACTGCAGAATGTTTGCAAGTCCCAGGGAAAATTGAAAGTATGACAAAGAATACAGCTGTAGAAGTTTATTTTGTTTATCAGGACAAACAGTCATTGAAATGAAATGACTTTCCTTTCAACATTGCAATATGATAGTGACATCTTAATCACATAAATAAGTAGCTAGTCATTTTAAAAACTCGTTATTGGTGATTTTGGGCAAATGGAATCCCTTTATTTATACTTCAAGAAGCTGTGCTCTGAAGCCTGTTTTATGAAATATTTCCAATAGGAGAGTTAGGGTATCATAAAAAGGTTTCACTTCAGATTATGGTTGTTACATTTCAGGCATGATTTTATTTTAGTTTGAGTTTTGGCTGGTGTAAATATTAACATTATGACTTTAAATGTGGATTAGACTATAGTTACTACTAAAATTAGACAATAACAATACTAGAAAAACTAATTAAAAAGAAGCTGATACTGTTTTTAATCACACTTAAGGTTTTGATGGGTTTTTTCCTCCTCCCCCCCCTTCTTTTTTTTTTTTTGGTTGTAAATTGTCTGGGATATGTGAGAGTGGCTAACATTTCTTATACCACAGCGCACACTAGTGGATTGATCAATAAAATCACCTGAAGAAAGAAATCTAATAGTTCTTGAATTAAGTACTTAAATCTTCTTCTTCTTGCAGACATAGCCACGTATTTTCTAAATTAATACAATAGCAAGCTGGGTTTTCTTTTTTCCAAAAATAAATACATTTATCTCCAAAGATATTAGTAGATTTAAGATTAATAACAATGATCTGAAATCTTAAATATGAATTTCATAAAATTTATTTCCCAAAGGCAATCTATTCCAACTTCTCAGTGCCAGCAACCTGGATGTTGGAAGAACAGCAGCTGCTGTATAAATAAGAGAAAATGCCATGACTTCATGGGTCTGTCTTTTATTTGTCAAACGGGAAGTGACTCACTCTTACTGCATTTAGGATGCAGATTTTTAAACATGCATTTTGGAGGTTCTTTAATATTAGTAAATGTTTGTAAATGCTGATGGGAAGTCATAAGATGATAGTACCACTCCAGCCCCTTTCCTTTACCTCTCTTCTTTTAAAATAAAAAAAAGTTTTTTTTCAAAACACCACTAGTGATAGAGCACATGCATTGTAATGCCGTACATCAAACTGGGTTTGGCTGTGTTAGGGAAATGGATGTTCCTGCCTGCTTGAGGGACTTAGGCTTCTATTTCTTTAAAGGCAATGCTTTCCTCCCCTAACAAAATTCACAAACCGTTTTGCTCTCTTTTAGGAAAAGTTATGTGAGATCTTTTAGTGCAACAGATTGTTAGATTCTAGTATGCAAAAGAATAGAACAGTGTGGATTTGCCATACACTCTGTTGGGTTTGAAATTAATTGTAAATGTTCAGGATGCTAATAAAAATGTTATAGACAGCTTTGGGAAAATTCTTGCCTGTAATGATCCAAAGATAAACAATGTTAAATGTCATTAGAAATACGGACAATACATCCCCCTATAGATCATGTGATTCATCCTTCCAATATTGTGTAATTTCTTGGCACCCTTTGTTGAAGAAAAATAGAAGCATTCAGAAATAGAAGGTTTGATTTAAGGAAACTCATAAATAGGCTGAAAATATTGGGGCTCTTTAGAACAGAGAGAGGTATTTTGGAAAGGTAAGCAATAATAAGTGAGTCCAAATAAGTTGATTAGATACAAGAAAACAGAAGAAAGTTACTCAAAAGCTGAGAACTGGTCACTTTCTACTTACATTTCTATCTCTCTCTGGTAATAGAAGGAATGATCCAAAAGATTGCAAAGTGCTCCCAGTCCTGCCTGTAACCTTCAAGGCAGCCTCGCACTTCCCATTTTCAGGATCCTGCTTCCTTTAATTTTAACGTTGCCAAGTTACTTGTTTTGAACTGAAGCTTTCTCTGTGTACTTGGTTTGTTCTGTTTGGAAGGAGCTGTACAGATCTTTAGCTGTCTTGAAATTTCTGGAAGGTTGATGAAGGTAAACTAAGCCAGACATGATCAGATTGGGGATTTCAGAGACTGAATAACACAGGGAATGTGATAAATTGGAGAGAAGAGGGCAGAAGGGCTTGCAGTCTCAGTCCCACAAACCCATCCAGAGCCCAGTGTAGAATCTCAGGGTTCAGAGTCATGATGTTTCTCCACTGCATCAAATTTGTGAAGCCAACCATCAAAGCATGTCGCTGTGCTACTAATCCACCCAGTGTATGGCAGCCCAGTACTGCTGTTGGCTGTTGTTCCATTAGCTCAAATTGCAGTGGTATGGCTTGCCAGCTTGCGGCTTGCCTGGTGACCCGTATTCATATTAGCATGATACCACATCATGAGTTTTTATTTTCTTGGTGCAAAGTCAGGTTCTCAGAGGTTAGGAAACATTGAAATGAAGATGCACAATCTTTAATTAGTGCCCTGTTTCTATCTACTGTGATGAGATTGTGTAAGTAAATATTTCATACCTTTTCCCCGATAATTCTTTCCTTATGTCGATCTCTTTTTTTTTTTTTTTTTTTTTTAAATAAAACAGTGATGAGTGTACTAACATGTGGAGGTTGGTGTGTAAATGATCCTATTTTTAAAATCTTAGTTGCCTTCCTTAACAGTCTGAGAATAACTATTGCTATGAAATTTTTGCCAGCTTCTGAACTTGCTGAGAAGGATGAAGTTTTTTTTTTTTTAGTGAAGTGGAAAAAAATGTGCTGCAAAACAAAAAAGGGCAAAATCCAAAAGTAGCTGTTGGTTTTAAGTCACTCATATCAAGTAAGCTACCTGGGTTTTAATGTAAAAAAGCAACTTAAAATGCAGTTCCATCTTGTGAAATAAAGACTGTGAATTTGCAGTTTTTTAACTCCATGGGCTTTCCAATTTGCACGCATTGGGGTTATCTTCCTGTTGATTTAATTCTAGTGAAGAGAGTTTCGTGTGTGTAACACTTCCTTTAAAAAGGAAAATGAAACCTGATCACTGGGAATAGAATAACTATTTAGCTTTTCTATTCTGTAGGGACAATACAAATATTATGGAAATATTACTCAAGTTACAAAATCATCAACATTTTCTGTGTTTCGCATCTTCTGTTGGTATTGTGGATGCATACCATTTATTCACTGCTTTGAAATGTTTCTTTACTTGTACCCCACAGGAGAAAAAGAATCAAAACTAAACATTGTGTATGTTCCAAATAGAAGGAAGTAATGCATGCTTCATAATTTAAAAAAAAAAAAATCTGAGTCAAAAGCATGTTTGAGCTTTTCAACAAGAAAATATTTCTTCTGTTTGTTTTTCCTCTTCCTCTTGCAGATTTAGCTCTGGTTGGCCTTCACCAGTAAATGGAGATGAGATCCATAAAAGAGTGAAAAATATTTTAAGGACACACAGTGCTAGACAGCGCCTAATATTTGTAAGTTTGACTGCAAACTAAATCCTTTTTTTTCTCCAAGATGGCTGAGGAAGAGAACTGTGCCTACAGTCTTGGATTTATTATAATGTTGTTCTTTGAGACAGCCTTGATTGTAGAAATATGGATTCAGTATATAAGCTGAACTGTTTCACACTGATTTCAGTAGTCTCCTTATGTGTAGCCTTTATGGACAGCTGGTATAGGTAACCCTCTCACAGGGTATTGAGGACAATTACATATTTTTTTTTAATCTGTGGTTCTCCACTTCCAATTTAGGCAAAAAATATTTTACAGAACTGTAGAACATCAAGGCTTAACATGTTGTGCAGCTGCACATCAGCAGCTGCTTCTGTCCAGCTGTTTGTAGAGCTAATATTATTCTTCAGATGTGTGCTTTTTTCCCTTAATTACCTGGCTTTCAATGAACAGAGCTCTTTATCTAATGAGATTATGTCCAGGATCAGAATATTTTGTCCTTGAGTCTGATGGGATTTTGAAGTGTGGTTTTAGACAGATAAAAATTTTTGCTATTGCGATTTTGAGAAACCCAGTTGTGGCACAGGATCTCCCTGGCCAAAGCATTGTACAAACTGAGTAACAGGGTGGTTCATCTGCAAAGAATTTAGGGTCTTAAGTGCGAGGTAAGGTAAAAGGATGTAAGGATGAGAGGTAGGTAAGATTAAAATTAGGAGCTCTGATGAAATTACTATTTTTGTCTGACAATCTAACACACAGATGTTATTGATCAGTTAGAAGAGACATGAGTCTCTCAAAGTGGAGAGAGACATCTTTTTTGCTTCAGTTTCTCCTCTTAGAAAAAGGAGTGTTGACAGAAATCTGCTTTTGAATGTTGCTGCAATTTTAAGTTACTACTGTCCCCAACGGTCCACCTTTCCCCTCTGGTGTAGTTTACTGTGTCAGTGGGAAGCGTGATAAAGAACGTAAGAGCCCTGGCTTCCCCACCTCACACCTCAGCACAGAAACGGCAGGCGTAACACTGGTGTGCTGGCATATGAGCTGTGCTGGCTGGGATGCGGTGACTCCACTGACTACAGTAAAGTGGCAGAGGGCTGGGGCAGAAGTGAAGGTTGTCTTCTCAATCCATTGCTGCAAGGTGTACCGAAGAACATCTGTCTTTGCTCTGAAGTCTCGATTTATTTATTTATGTATTTATTTATTTCCCCAAATTTAGCCATCCTGGGCAGCTCCTTTTGTTGCCTGCATGCTCTCTTAAGCTGATTATTTTCTCATTTCTGTTCAATCTTCATTTTTAGCTTAGTTGTGCTTTTTGTTTGAACTCAGAAAAACCTTTTCTCATGCATGCTAAGACTGATCTAGTTCATGCTGTACCTCCCTGAGTTTGTATACGAACGTTATGATCTTGTAAGCTGCTGCTTCTCAAATAGAAGATGCCCATCACATTTTTCTGTGTTTCAGCCACTCCAAAATAGGTACAAATCACGTCAAATGCTTCTCTGATGTTTCAATGAACTTAAGATAACAAATTGGATTTCATAACGGTCCAGCACCTACATGTAATGAAAGTTTGCACAGCCTGAACTATCTCCAGTGGTCCTTGACCACTTTCCTTGAACAGTAGACCATGACTTTACGATATAAGATTTACTAGTTTGTTAGGAAAGCTGGATGGCTGGTTATACGGTCTCTCCATACAGTCATAGACTATTAAATATAGTAATGGGTAAAGGAGAATTTGATCATTTTCTTCCTATTTACTTATTTTACTTACATAATTTAAAACATTCTACTCTAGAATGACTTGCGCATATGCTGGTATTCACTTGTTACTGCAATATTGCACAAATGCACACAAATTTGCAAGTGTGGCGTTAGATTCTTGAAGCATGGTGCTTTCTGTTGGATTTCTGTTAGCACACCTTGTCGCTTCCAGTATCAAAACACTTGCTGAATACTCACAGGGATTAATAAGCAGAGATGATGCTTTTCCGTTTCCTCTCCTGCTGGAAAACCTCATGTTTCTGCCCTAAAAAATCCAGATATCAGGGTATTGGGCAAGATTTTTTTAAGTCCTTAATTACCAACCTGGTCAGAACAATGCTGGAAAAGGACCATTTTTCTCACTCCATTTTCTTCCACTGAGGAAAAAGGATGGGAGGATGTTACAGAGAAGTCTCATGGTGTTTGATAATCATGTACAGCTAATTTATGAAAGCTGTGCTAACAGCAGCTGACCTGCTTTAAAAAAAAAAAATCGGGTCTACTTGCAGTGAGCACTGTAAAATACACCAGGATTGGTTGTGCCTTCCCCAGATGGCCCAAAATCTAGGCTGTATTGTTACGCAGTGGATGGATGAGGTAAACAGATCTTGAAAGTGAGGGAGTAGTAAAGCAAGTGGTGAGTAGATTTTGGCTCCAGTCTGGATCCTCTCCCAAACTTTGAAAGGTTAAAAAGTATCTCTTACTCTCTTTCATTCCAAAGAGCCTAATGCTAAATAACCATTCCCAGAAGCACCCAGCTGTGTTTTCCAAAATTTCGTTTCCATAGCGCTCTGTAAAAATAGTGTGACTGGAGCTCTGCTGCAGATTCCTTAGGGTGTCCGCTGTAGCTTTCTGCTGTGACATTCTGACAGTATTGTAATGTTTCCATCTTTTTTTGCTTTCCAGAACATAATTTGCCTCTGGCAAATGCTGCAGAGTTTTATTTACCACTGTACCCCATTTCCTCTTCAGTGCTTTGTAGTCTGTGTCTGCTGAAGG
>NW_008825072.1:533505-560703 GCF_000699105.1 Pygoscelis adeliae
AGAGCGTTTTCCTGTTTACAAACACACTTATTACCTTGTATTTCACCACAATAAATTGTGTTAGGTTTTTTCTCACCCATATGCCTGCCGTTCAGCTTGCTCTGCATCTTATTGCCATCTACTACTATATTTATTGTCGTTTCTCCCAGTTTTGTGTTACCAGCAAGCATGATTATTTTTACTGCACAGGCTTTTTTTCCAGTTTTTTCTTCTACAGCATGAAAGATTATTTTGTTTACTAATCCTTATAGAAATTGGCTTCTGCTAAAAGTGTCACTTAATATCACCTCTTAAGTAGTGTCTTTGGTCTTCAGAGTAGAGTGAACGTGGTTGTGTGTGGTGGAATTTCTACCATCCTGTCTCAGTTGAGCAACTGGCTCCCTTCACATGAGGTGTTTTGTTTCTTACTTACTTAAGAGGGCAAGTATGGGTTAATTAATGTCTAGATAGCATTTGGAAGGTAAGATTGCTTTCTAGCAACTCCTAAGAATACCACTGAAGGGTCATTAAGTGTATCGTAGATATTTTTTAAAGTTGGGTAAGCATGTTCTCCGCCCTGTATATGGAATCAAGGTATTCCGATGTGTAGAATACTTCTGTCTGGTAAAATGCATTAAATGGATAATGATAGCTCATTATAAAAACAAATAATAAGTTTTAGGTTCTTTTTCTCCTCTTCTGTAAGAAACAAAAGTAAGTCAGCGAGCAGCAGGTTTCATAGCATTTAACCAACATGTTTGTTGGGGATTATTGAAGCTTGTGCTGTCTGCATAGTTCTTTAGATCTACACTGTCTAGAAATTCTTTCCAGTGTATTAGCTGAAAATTATTAGCTGAGTTGTACTGAACTTAATTAAAAGTGTTCATAAATGGCATTTGGCTCATTACACTTTGTCCCTTTCTCCCCCAAGAAATGTAAGCAATTTAATAGTCTCCTACTAAACAGAAAGAAAGTATTTTTGCAATGAGATCATTGTAATCAGAAACCAATGTAATGAGAATTTGATTTCTGTTTTTTTAGGATGAGAGTAACACATCAAAAGGAGACTTGACTAAGACAAGAGAATCTTCGCATGAAGCACCCTTATCCATGAGTGAACTGCAGAGCAGGTATGGAGTTTTTCCTCTGACCAAGACAGAACAGTCATACTCATGATATTGCCCTTTAAATGTAGCTAAAAATTTCTCTTCCTATTTTGAGTTATGTAGTATATTGCACTGGGAAAAGGCTTCTGTAGGAGCTAGTCCTACCAAGCTTTTTCACCTAAAAGCAAAATACAGTTAACTATCATTATGCCTTTCATGCTGTTTGGCACTGTGTCAGTATAGTCTTCATAAAACACTGATTTTTGGAACTGGACTTGGTCATAAAAATGATCCTTGGGCAGTAGTTTTTGAATTTTATCAACCAGAGAGAAAATGTCACTTTAAAAATAACTAACTCATTATTTTTTCTTAAAACTATGGGAGTGCAAAAATAAATTGAAGTTTGTTTAGCAATATGGTTTTGGGCTGTTTTGTTGTTGGGTTTTTTTTTCCCCAAAACACATATTTGGAAAAGAGAAGCATCTTAATAAACACAGCAAATACAATATTATGGTTTAGTGATTCAGCATGCCATATCTCAGAAGACATCTTGAAAATCTGAGATCCTGAAAACCTGGTTTATGTAGGTTAATTATTCTGTGTACTTCTCACATATATGACTAGGGTTTCATTCGGATATTTTACTTAAAAGACACCAATTTAATTGATTTTGACAACCTCTGTAGTAGAAGTTATCAATATTGATGTTCTCTATGTATGCACACAGTATTTCGTAGAACGTTTTGGGTATTTGTTGGAGGAAAGATACTAAGTAATGTAAAACATTTTTTGGGTTGTATGACTTTTCTGTTTTTCTCTATATTAAGAGAGAAGTCCTAGAACTCTGGTGCTAAATTTGAGAGGTCTTGACATTAGGGAAAAAAAGGTTTTATTTTGATAATTAAATGTGAAGCAATATTTTGTAACATGCTTCCTGAATCACCACTGTATACCACTGAAAGGAGGGTAATTCAATATGGGTATCATAGTGAACTACTTGCAATTAGTAAGCTCTAAAAAGTTCATTTATGATTTGTTGGCTTTTTTTAAAACTCCTATAATTTGTAGTCACCTCTGCGCAAAGGATCTAGTTAGTCTTAGATTTTCACATGTATGTGAAGTTGCTACTAAAGTTGTTAGTATTTATACCTGTGCTCACTCCTGTATTCTGCGTGTAGCCTTTTTGCTCCTTTATCCTTTCTCCTAACAGCTGCTGCAATTAAGTTGTGTAGGATGTGTTTGTGAGAGAGAAAGTGCAAGTTTTTGTTTTGAGGCAGCTTTGGGACTTTGAGATTGATGCTGAAACTGCAGACCATGAAAAAAGAAGAAACAAATCCTAATACTACAGAATCAAGAAGTGATACGATATGAAATGTGGCACTCAAGTTGGGAAAGGACTGCTCCTTGGGTTTAGAGGCCGGCAGCACTAGTCCCATTCACTGAAGGGCGAGACATAAAAGGACTTGAGGACAGTCTGATTGCTGAGTGTTTGCCACAGTGCTCATAAACAGGATATAAGGACAGAGACAGAGTTCATAGAAGGACATGGTACTGTTGACCAAATGTTGGCAGTAAAGTAGATGATTGAAAACCACTGGGAGTAAGGAAAAGGTTCGTGTTTTGTGAAATATTTAGTATATGATTCACTCAGAAAAGAACTTCTGGGACTCTTAAAGGAGATGTATGAAGGAACAAAAGCATATGACAGGTATTTCAGAGCAGGGAGTTGCGTGCAGAAATCCTGCTGTTAATATGATTTGTGAGTGTAATTCCCAGATTGCTTAGCTCAGGTTGTCAGCTGGTTTCCAGTTGAGACAGGAGAGGGACTCTTCCCTAGTTTGGCTGTATCTTTGTCCACACCAGTGCTAAGTACCTCATATGCAAGGACTGGCTAATAGAAATACATACACGCACACATATCACCCCCCAAAAAAAAGAAGGGAAAATGAAGCTTATGGTTTTTTCTTTTTTTTTTTTTTTAAGTCTTTGTCAGTACCAGAATAAGAAACTTGTGAAAGTTACTATTGTTTTTTGAGTCTTTCCTTTACTGCAGTTAAAGTGGTTGGATTTTGAGTGTCTCTATGTAGATTAAGCTTTTAGTACCAGAAAAGGCAAGCACAAAGCTGACTGCAGGAAGTGGATTCCAAGGAAAAGAGTGTCAGAGCTGTTTATTGTAGAGTTACAAGTGCTGCTTCTAGTGCTGTGCTTATTTGTTGGCCTGAGAATTCTCCATCAAGGAGTGAGGTAACATGAACTGCAGAAAGGAGGAGGTAAAGCTTCAGTTGTTGATGGGTCCCCAGGCTATTGACTTGTCTACATTTAACACAGGCCTGTATAACTTCTCTATTGATTTTGCTGTTTGGTAGGTTTGTTTCTTTGTGTCCAAACTGTGAAGCAGTTTGCCCTCTCCAGGACGATAAACAGGTTTAAATTTTCTTCATGCTGTTGACTGTCTTTTAAATGTTGGAGCTTTTCTGAAAAAGTGCAAAAGTGGCCTTCCTCCCTTTTTAATATTGGAGCCACATATAGATCATCTTGTTGTTGTTTCATGTGGTATAGATTGGCATCAGCATAATATTTGAATGTAAGAAATCTAAAAGCAAAAACTATTCCTTGTTTTCCATGGGACAGTGGAAACTCAGAAATGTGAATTTAGAAAATGGATCCTACATCTTCCTCTTCTTCCCTCACCATTTTCCTTTCTTAAAGTGAAAATCTTGTGTTTTGATACAGCTAGCTAGAAGTATATTCGTGAGCCCTTTGACACAAGGTTTCTTTCAATTTTCTCTCAGGTTTTTACTGATATTAACTTGAGAACAAAGTTTTAAGTACTGGTTTGACCATAGTAAATTAATAAATGATATGTATATAAGAAAATGTAAAGCTTCCTTGTGAAATGTAATCCATTTCCTAAGTGAAGATGGTCACTGTAAGCTTCACATTTCCAGTTTCATTTCCCAGACTGAGAACATTCACAAAAGGCTGAAGATTACGCAGTCCTAGTTTTTACGTGTCTGAAGTGCCTAAATCTCTGAGCAGGTGTGAAAAATGCCACCTCAGTAGTCATTTTTTGCTTATGATTTTTGAGCTACTTGTTTCATGCTTTGTTACAGGAAAATGGCTCATTTCATTATATGACACAAGCCTTTGTTTTGAAAGTTCCAAGAGAAGGCAAATAGTCATGAAGTTTAGATATACATACTTCAGATTTGTCAGTGTTTCATAATGATTTTTGGAGAATAAATTTCACTTCACAGATCTAGGAAATAATTTCTCAAAGCAACTGAAATATGAGACGGTATTTGTGTTTAGTATTAAAACAGTGACACAGAAGATGGGGTGGGGAGAGAACACTCGATTGCCACTATATCATAATATGTTTGGTAGAATACTTAATCCAAGATGCTTCCGATAGAGCACTTTACAGCTGCAACCACAGTAATTTAATGTACCTCTGATAGATTGTCTTCATATTGAAATGGCTGCTTGTGGTTACATTTTGACCTTCAAAGGACACAAAAATCCTACTGTGCTGCTTTTGCATAGACTTAGTGCCTAGTCACACTGCCTATCAAAATACAGCAAAATTACTGCATGCTCTTTGAAAATTAATTCTCTTTCTGTTTGGGAGGTATTATCAAGTGCACTCAGATAAGTGGGGGACACTGTGTGTGAATGAATAACGTGGGGCTCCCATTTCTTAGAAGTAGCTGCAGTGCAGTTTTATCAATTTGTGAAAGGTAATCCATGATTAGCAAGATCTACATTTGGATTTCTGCTGGTTTTGTGCTTCCGATTCCTCTTCCTTATCTTGATTTGATCATTATTTCTCATTGCCTTTCTGTTGACAGTTCACCAATGCAGCAGAACACTACTGTTCACTTGGATAATGGTGAATATTGGTCTACTCGTGCAGCTGTATACAAAGGGAAGCCTCACAGAGCGATCTTTGAAGAGAGTCTTGAGAAAATATACAGAAACATGTACCAAAAAGCTTCTGGCACTGTTTCGGACCAAAAAACGCATTCCTGATAGCAATTCACCTGGAAATGCACAGTACACAGTGTTCATATTTGTAATGGAACCTATTTTTATGTAACAAATATTTGTACTCTATTTTTAAGGTGTAATTCCGGTTGGGCAGGGTTTTGGAGAAATGGGGTTTTGGTCTGGGTTGCCAAAAGGAAAACTATTAAGAACCCCCCGCATGCCATGCTAACACACCCCCCCCCAAAAAAAACCCACCCCAAAACCCAACAGCAACTAAGCCCCTCCACAGTTAATCAAGATGGTGTTGCTCCTTTGAGACTATGAAAAGATAGTCATTTGAAGACTAACAGGTCTGCTGGACGTTCCTGTCTGACATCAACTCAGGTTTCAGCTGCAACCAATTCTTATTAAATAATTAAAGCTATTTAGTAACATAAACAGAATTGGTTGAAGAAGCAATATGTCCTAGTGTTCAGAGAGGGGGTCTAAAGAGGAAGGTGAATGTGAGTGTTGATTTAAAAGCATCCTATCTGGGACAAATGGAATTGTTTTCTAGAAAATTGCCTTTGGATTGTTTATATTTGAGACGGGCAGAAACTCTGATACTGACCTATAGACATGCTTTCAAAGTGGTTTCAAGGACTTTTAGTCACAAATTTTCTAATACTGTCAAATTTTAAAAGAAACCAGCCCAGCAGCCTTTGTATCAGAAGAAAGTCGCCTTCACACACCCTGTGCATTTGGAAGTTTCCAGGTTCTCTTGAATGCAGCCATGACATTTGCCAATATACTTGTAATTTTAAAAAATATGAATAAGAAAGCAGTGTGGAGGGGGAAAGACTGGAGCTAGTCAGCAAGCTCCTCATATACCCCATACAGGCCTTCTGAAGTTCCTGCATCACAATGCCACCTAATTTGGAGCCTGTCCTTCCCAGTCTGCTGGGATCCTGTTGGCAGAAATCGCATCATTTTTGCTAAAGGCCACCAAATGTTCATCAGCAGTTCAGTGCTTTCCCCGGGGATGGAACCTTTTCAGCCTTGCATTGAACAGATCCCACATTAGCAGACGGGGGCAAATTGCCCATCTATTGAAAAGTGGAATGTTTTAAAAGGGCAAGAGTGTCCATCTCCTGCTTCCTTTCAGAAACGGGGGGAAAAAACAAATGCCTGTTCTGGCTCCTTCCCTGACTGAACGAACAGATTCAGTTACACCAATGCCATTTTACCTGTTATGATTGGATAAAGGATAAAGCTAGCAGTACAGATGGCAGAACATATGACTGTAACCTGCCAGCATGCCTAGATAAACAAAAAGTTGGTCTACTCTGCCTTCCATCCTTTAATGCTGAGACAACATAATTGATTTGAGAAAGCAGTTGGTGAGCAATTATGCTAGTGGGAAAGCACGTTGAAAGACTGTGTGCTTCTGTTTCAGGAAAGGGGACTCTCAGAGGAAGTGTCTTGCCTATAGACATTTCTATTCCCTGTAACTGTTAAACCAGTTGAAGTGGATTAACACTGATAACTTCCTGTCCCTGATGCCATTTAGCACATTAGTGCTTTCAAAGGGCATTAGTTGCACAGTCTTATGCTATGGGTAAGTGTCGAGTCATGCTATGAAGTAGTAGTACGCTTTTTTTGCAGAAGTGAAAAATAAAACTTACCCAAGCTGTGCCACTGAAGGCATGGTGGCCATGGAGTATTGTGCTACCCGTACCTGGTATTCATTCATTAGCCTATTCCTGTGACCCCATATTAGTCCATAAAGGAATAGTTTCTTTCTCCTTGCTGCTCAGGAAAGTAGGTATATTCAAATGGGTCCTAAATAGGCAGGGCACATTCTGAGAGATACTTTCCAAGCTTTTGGTTTAAAATGAATCTGCTGAAATCGGAAGGTTGCTGCGGTTTCCTGTGTGTGTTTGAGCCATAAGATTTGCTGTTCTTCTCATGGTATCCCACAGTTCTCATTCAATATTCTCTGTGTTTTCCCTCCCCACTGTCATAGCTTAGTAAAAGTTACAGTCTTCTGAAGATTGGCTGCTCCCCTTTGGCCTAATCTGGTTCAGTGACATGGAAGTACTGTTCGATTTTTTTTTTTCCCTCCCCAGCAATCCAGCAGATTTTAGTTCCTGTTTGTTCAATGTGGAAGAAGGCCTGAATGCTGAGGCTTTGATTTTTTTTTGGTATGGATGAGTGAGGACATAAGTAGCTATGAATTCAAGACACAAGGAGGGGATGAGGAAGGTTGGAGGCTGCTGTGAAAAAACAGGGTAGTGTTTTTGAGGGGTCCAGAGGAGTAGCTGGGGTGTATCTGTTTTATTCCCCTAGCTAAAAAAAGGAAGCATATGGTAACGTGGCAACCTTCAGTTTTTCATCAAAGGTGAAAAGTGGTTGGGAGAAAAAAAAAAAAGTGTGATATATTGAATTTTGACCGGTATTAATATTCTCTCCGTAGCCTTCGTATGCAGCATAACAACAAATGAAGCAGATAGACTATGAGTGTCTTTGGCCCTGCTCCAGCTGCGAGAGGAGATGGTGTGTATAATGTCTTTCTGAATCAGCTGCTGCAGGATATGTGTTTCTCTCTTGGGTCAGTCATTCCACAGCTTATATGCTATGATACAGCAGAGAGTGTTGTCTTCCAAGCACTGTGCTGGAAATCCGTTTTGGTTAATGGAAAACTTTTCTATGAAATGTGACTTAAGACCCAAATTACTCCGATCTGTCCATAAAATCTGCAAGCCACTTTGTTTTTGGAAGCTTTTGGTCCCTTCACTGTTTGCTCAGCTAACCCTCCTATTAATATGCATACAGCTCAAGTGCACTGAGCACTGCTGCTCCTTTCCTACTGCAGTATGTGATAAGTATAGGTTCAGGCAGTGAACCAACATAGTAATAAACTGTAATTGTTTAGTGCACCTTGCCTTCTAATACAATATAAATCCCTTCTATCAAATGCAAATTTCTAGGTTCCTGAGTGGAGCTTTAAATAGCATTTTCAATGCTCATTCCTTATCTTTTGCCATCCACAAAGTGGTCTGTTAGTGACAGTGGGATGGCATAATTCCACCCCCACCATTTTACCTCTTAAAGGAAAGCTGCCTACTCAAATCTAGAAATAATGGGCTAGATTAAGAGCAAATTAGTGTTTTTCTGTACAGTCTGTCTCTTTCTATTGCCCTCCCCAAGTTATTATAACCCATGAGTATTCTCACCAAATGCTATTCAGCATCCAGTGTTCCTTGCAGTATGCAATCAGTGCAATATTTTAATCACTTTCATTTTAGTAAGTCAGAGTCTGCTTCCTACTTGCTCCCTTCCCTCTTTCCTACAAATAACTTGGTAGAGTTTAGGATCTTGAGGTGGCTTTAGACAAACTACCTGCCTGCATTCAGTAGAAATGCAAATCCTTTGCCGAGTAGTAGTTGCTTTGGAAATCACTCCGTCATTGGCCTGTTGTGGATTAAAGGCAAAAATGTCAAACTCTTTAATGTTTTGCCTTATCTAAGTTTTCAACTAGAAGAAGGGAAGCTTAAATTGGTCCACTGGGGACAAGAGGCATAGGGATGGCTAGAGTAATGGGAACAGGTAGGAGCAACTTTGTAAGATAGATGGGCAGCAGTTTTTTATACCCCAAATCCGAGCAGCTTGGAAGACGATGAGGGCTGTTCTTTAGATTGTGCATCACGTTTGAACTTCACTATTAATTAGGAGGCTGCCAAAATGGTGAGGGGAGAAAGAAAACTACCTATAGGCATTGGGAATCTATTTTTTGGGTAAAATAACAGAACATTTAGCTCTGCTTAGTATTAAATAGTCTGTTCCAAACTCCCTCTCATTGTTGCCTCAGCTGTAAAATGGGGAGTTTGTGCTCTGTTGACGCTTAATTAAATGACTGTGAGGTGCTTTGGGATCCTGAGGTCAATGTTACAGAAATTATTTTGTGGAAACCTGGCTGAAAAGTCCCATCTTGTCTCCAGGTTACTAAAAAGGCTTTATTTTAATTTTCCTAGGTTTATTATGTTTTAATCAGACAATTATTAAGCAACTCTTAATCTTATCAAGATAGAAACCTATTAAATCTAGGAGACAGCTGAAAAAGATAACCAACTGCTTTACTACATGTGCTTTTAGGAGCTAATCTTTACAGTGGGTATCCTACTCAGCTTCTGTCTCCTGAATGATCCGGGTTCATCATACTCATACTGATTGCTCTCGTAATTTTTTTTTTTAAATACAAATTATTTTTTCATCATCCTGATGTCTTAGTGCTTTCTGCTATGTGTACTAATCAGCACTATTAACATCTGTCACATCATTTGTTCTCATCCTCTTCTCAGGAGCAAGGGGTGCAATGGTGTGTGCAACTTGACAGTGGCAAAGTTTGTGTGGCATGCCATAGGTTTGTCAGAGAAAGTAAGTTGGAAGGAATCTCTGCCTTTTCAGTCCATGTGCAAGGAATAGCTTATTATAGAATTCTGCTCTTCCTAATTTTTAAGCTTGAAAGTGTTTTCTAAAGCACTAAACTATGCAAGAAAATTCGTAGCCTTTTAGCAGTGGTCCTTAAACTGTATAAATCTTGTAATGTGGAATCTCTGGGTCATAGGAAGGCCTATCATGATGTTAATTACTTCAGTGGTTGCGGAATGATCATTATCAGGATGCTGAGAGTATCTCAAGAGATTTGTTTAGTAGTCAAGGAATTTGGGGAAACTTTTGAATCAATGCAACTTAGCTTCTTTGTTCCAGTGAAAAAAACTGAAGCTAAGAGAGAACAGCTCTTCTGTAGATGATCTTAATGAGCTACCTCACTGACAGAAATTATGTCTGGTTTAGGTGATGGTCTCTGGTAGCAGCAAAGAACCAGTCTTTGCCCAGTTCCTTTCAGTTTTAACAAATAAACCACTGTTGTGGGAAGTGATCAAGAACACCTAATATTCCTGTTTCTATTACGCAGTGAACTATTAAGCACAAGCCCCATTGATTGCATTGGTTTCTACTGCTTTCTCCATGGAATTCAAAACATCATCAACCAAAGCCCTTAAAAGATGAGGCTGTAGCTGCTTCTGTTAACAATGTTGGCTTGCCAAAGACATGCAGTTTGATCCCTGTTTGTCTTCAGTGAGAAATTCTCTGAAGTGCAGTGATAATTTGTTTGGATGGCAGCATGAAGGAAGTGTAATCTTTCTCTTTGCTTGATCAGTGTGGAGACTGTGCTTTTTCTTCATGTGTATTTCCATTCAATTCTGGGTGATTGCTTCTGACCTAGCAGAGAACTCTCTGCAGTCTGAGAAGTGGTGATCTGAGCCGCCTTCTCACCTCTTCAGGGAAAGGAGTTTGCTGTTGCAAAACAACATCCCTCTTGGTTCATAAGAATTTACTGATCCTGAGGATACAGCACAAAAATTTTGTTCTGTGGTCAGGCATTTGCATAACCCTGTAGCGCCTATGCCATTGAATGAACAGAGCTTCACACAAAGTGGGGGTGGGAGGCTGAAAGCAGGGGTAGACTTTGAGAGTGGTTTGATGCATGGCATGCCATGAATTATGCATCTGTATACCATGAATTATCAATGTATAAAATAACCTGTGAAACTTACAAGTAACAAAAGCACCATTTATGTCACTGAACAGTGGTGAATTCTAATGCTTGTATTTGTATTGTTACACTGACTTGAATTTTTGAATGTTTAGCTAATTGTGTTGTTATTAAGACTATAGTTGTATGAACTGTTTCATTCAGTACTCCAGTAGTAAACATTTGCTAAGAGGTTGCTTTCCCTGCCTGCCTTGTTTTCACCACAATCATCTAGTGTTTACATACATTTTAGCCTCTGTGCCATTTTTGAAGGCTTTATTTGTCTCATTTACGTTTTTGGTTTGGATAATACTTAAATATGAAATCCATCTGGGAAACATATTGTATATTCACGTTGAGGGGTAAAACCAGTTTTTAATTAAGATTTTATACAGCACTTGTATTTCACTTTGTCCTGTTTTATTATGAAACACTTCAATCTTCTTCCTAAAACACATATGTCTTGTGCGTTTCAAGATGTTCCTTGTTGCTCATGCAGAACCAGTTTCTGAGCTCTGTCAGCAGAGTGCCATATGTTCTGGGGTTCATTTAGCTTCTCTGGCGTTTGTGTAGGCAGCATATTGGATGTAATGCAGCTAAGCTCTGCTCCATTCTTTTCTTTGTAAACTTGTCAAAAGAAGAAAAAGCAGGGAGAAGAAAACACTGAATAATACTCGAGTGATTGGAATTATCAGTAAGTTATGGTAACTTGGCCAATCAAAATTGTGGTTTCTCCTGTACTTCAGGATTTTCCTTAATTGTGGCTTATGCATAGCCTATAAAGTGATGCATCCCTCAGTGCTGCCCGGGGTATGACACCCAAAAGAGGTGCTGAAGATTGAGATATAACCCAAGCCATTTGGAAATGACAAGCATTACGTGCTTTTAATTTTGCATTGATCTGCTATTTTAAATTTAAAAACAAGAAAAGTGAGTAATAGAAGATGGGCATGTGAAGGGATTGTGCTCCTCTTTGTTGTCTTCTGGCTTTGTGGAAAATAACTCTCCACTGTTTAAATGGCTGGTACTGAACAGAGAAATCCCAAGACTGATGATGTCCCCCTGTTTAAAAAAAAAAAAAAGGGTAATTTTTCCTACCAGTGCATTCCTGTTTCTTTCCTGCCCCCCACAATCTTGACCATGAACCAATAGGTATCATCCGTCTTTAATATACTGCTGTTTATTGATAGTAGCCATATATTGTCAGATACTGATCTTATCTGCCGAAAGCTTTTCAGAACCATCTCGGTGACTGTGACAGAGGACCAAACTATTTCTGTGATTCTGTAACTAGAGCTTAAAAACAAGAAAAGGAAAAGAAGGAGTAAGAAACTAGCAAAAAAGGAATACATACTGAACTGTTTCCCCTTTGCTGAGGTATGAGGCTGGAGGGAAAGGGCTTTAGTGGCTGCTTGATATGAGTGTGTGGAGGAGTGGGGAGGGAAACTTCTGCAGTTCTGACCTAAGGTTGGTCAGAAATAACCAGCTGGAGTGACACGAGTGTAAACCTGGTTGGAGTGACAGGCAGCTCAGCTCCTGGGACTCTATTTACATATGTTTAAAACAAACAAAAAAAAAGCTGCCTTTGTTCCCCAGGAAAATCTATTTACTTGGCATTCAGCTCGTGTATGAGCTGGAACTTCTTTCATGGAAGGTGTAGAAATAAAGCAACTGACATTTCTGCTTTGATGTGTGGATGAAGCTAAGATTTGATTTTGAAATATGAAAGTAAACTGAAACTACCTCCAATTTAAAGGTGGGTTGTTTTAATGACCTTAAAAGTTTTGAGAAGGGGTTTTTTTTTCCCTCCCCTTAGGGACCAGAAGAAATTATAACAGTAATCTTACTTATAGCTGTAAGTCTACAGAGACAGTGGCTGTAGGTTAATGAAAAATTGACACTGCTACTTGCCTGTGCTTCCAGCAGAATTTTTTTTCTTCAAACTGATGTGAACTATTGCACTGCGTGAGCTGGTTATGAGTCTCCCATATTAAATTGAATGCTTCTTTTGTGGAAGCTACAAGAGTGAGTCACAGCTGAATGTTTTGAGCAGCATTCCTGTTTTGAACAAATGCAGCAAAAATTATGGATTTCTTAAAATGGTTACCCTGGTCCTTCCACACAGACACACTCAGAAGCAAAGCCTGCTTTATTAGTCTAAACCAGGAAGTGGGCAGAGGAATCGTCCCCGATGCTCTCCATCCCAGTACTGAATTTAGTGTCCTGTCAACCCAACCTGATAGTACTCTAGTAAAGAAACCACACCACAGAGCAGTAACTGAGTGTTGCAAGTGCAGCTGCTCGTATGTTTTGCATACATGTGTGTACTGTTACGCACACTCCCCCTTGTGTGGCACTGGGGCTCCTGAGGGGGACACCCTGTGCCTCACAGAGCGTTGTTGAAGTGCCCTCTCCAGGAGCATTTCTGCAGTGTCTTTTGGGACAGCTTGTTTCTCATTCCTGGGAATCGTGAACAGAAATGGCATGAACTCAGCAGCTCAGGCTGACTTCGGTTCGTACTCTGACAACTTTGTGTCTCTGTTTGTTGTCCTTGGCATGGTGGTGCCATCTGGTCTTGCTTGGACAGCTTATCTATAATATTGCATTGCATGGGATTTCAGGTTTTGTTTATGAAATCTTGGGCTGTGCTTGAATGGCACACTGATACCTTGATGCCAGCCTTTGATCAGATGGCACGTGCTTAAATAGCATCCCCCCCATGAACTGTGATGGAGATGGATACACAGAGGTGTTGGAAATTGCGTTTGAGACAAGGGGAGGGAATGCATGGAGGTATTATATGGGATCTCAGGTCAGGAATTAAAGAGCCATTAGATGTCCACAGACTTCCCTGCTCCCCTTGAAGGACTTGAAACCTATAGCAGACTGAAGAGTGCCCAGTTCTTGGGTTGAGGGGCTGTTCTAGGGCAGAAGCGTTCTCCATCTCTCCTGTAGGAGTTTCAAGACTTACTGAGTCACAGAAAGATGGAGAAAATGTGTGACTGAGGGTCAGGGTACACTTGGGAAAAGGCAGCATTGTGTGCAGTGGAATTTGGGGCAATGATGGGCAACACCAATAAAGACTCCTCCTTGAGCAGTTCTCCAACAAGGTGTCCCAGTGGATTTGCCATCTCCACTGGGGAGAAGGTTATGTTTGGGTGATGAGGAAGTCGTCGTCTTTCACTTCTCTGAAAAACAGGCAGTGACGTTTCCTTGCAATCTTTCGCAGCCTGGAAGGGTGCCTTCATCGCTATTGCAGCTACAATGTGTTGGGGCGGCAGCTCAGCAATTGGCTTCTTCACTCATGTTCACGTGCTCCAGAGGAGGTTGTACAAAAATCTCAAATTGTTGTGACACCAACATTTCACCTATGCTAAAAAAATCACTTTCATTTATTGCTCCCTGTGTCGCCTTCACAATACCCTGTACATCGCTTTTACTGCTCAAGGCAAACAAACTAAAAACTGCTCATACCTGGCTTTGGAGACTCACTGGGGTTGGATGACACCTCCCACATTATGCTGGCATTAGTCTGAAATTGGGAAAATAAATGTACCCCATTAAATATATATACAGGACTGTGAGACGAGAGGCTTGAATTTGTTTTTTGCATGTGCTACATTTTGTCCTTTGCCACTTCCTTTTGGCTTTATCCCCTTTTTTGACTTTCTATGATTATAAAGCTCCCATTCTCTGCATGCACTACCTATGATTTTTATTTACGTGGTGTAAGTTCATAACAGACAACTGCTTAATGTAACAGAAGACACTTGATGAAATCCAGCAGTTGAAAGCTGGAGCGAGATGCAGTCATACTAGAAATAAGGTGCAGGTCCTTTTTTTTCTAATGCAACAAGTATTCAGCTTTTAGAACACCTTAGCCAGAAACTGGTTTCTTCTTAGCTTGCAGTCTTTATGCCAGGATTGACCATTGTGCTAAAAGGAACATGGCTAAGCCGGCAGTTTGATAAAGAAAGAGGCAGGGATGTTCTGCCATATGCACTGTGGTTATTGCTCAGTCAAAGAAAGATCCCAAATCCTACCAGTACATGCTAGGTCAAAGTAGAAGATTAGATCTTTTAGAAGCTCGGAGTCTGGTCCTACTTAAGTATGCACGGCCTGGACGTGTGCAGCCTGAGCTCTTGCCACTTTCGAAACTACAAAATGTCCCCAAAGTAACTGGAGATACATCTCCAGCTTAAACAGAGGGCCAACTTGCTTCTCTTATTAACTCATTACCTTTTAATCTGCAGACAAGCCAAACCCTGCTTTGGGGTATGTTCAGGCTTTTCTTACTTGCTATAAATTTTTGAAGACCTATGCTACATTGATTACTTTTTAATTAAAAAAAATCCAGAAGACTTTGTTATGTAGCTATAAAATGTATGGTTAAATACCAGCCAATTTCGGGAGTGTGCTTTTGCTGCTCCGCAGAGATACAAAAATGCACAGTTGGAAATCCTCTTGCTGATATGTCAGCATTTTGAAACTGCTACAGCTTGAGGTTAACAGAGTTATTTTCTTTTGTCTGGGGTTTAAAATGTTGCTCCTAACCTGGTATCTGGGTAAGATAAGATGAATCCACTGAAGGTAAGAAGTTGACTTTATTATCTGTAGGAGAAATGCTTCTTGACTACGTAATTCAAAATTGTTTTAAGCAACCTTTTCTTCTCCCCACCAGCAAGGAAGAGGAATAATTTGCTAGTGTTGGAAGCACTGGACACTGAGAAACGGATAAGTGAGCTGCAGTACTGGGGTGGGGGGGAACAAGGCTGGGGAGAGGAGTGGTGGGATTCCCATTGCCAGAGATGCCACAGCCCAGAGCCAGCACGTGCAGAACGTCCTGCGGAGACATGGCAGTGGATACCTGCACCAAAGCGGGGCTCAAAAGATAAGTTGATGGGTATGAACAAAGCAATGCAAAGGCAAAGTGTCCTGGTTTCGGCTGCTTAGTTGCCGGCTGGGGTTAAACCACGACACAAAGTTGGTGTTAAGTTTTTGCATTACTATGCGCAGTAGAAGTAGGAGGGGGTTCTGATGTGTTCTTTGGTGTATATTTATTGTTTATTATTATTTTACTCAAATGAAGGGAAGGGAAAGTAAGAAGAGAGTGCTGAAGAAAGAAAACTAACCCATGTAAATTTGCTGAGTTTGTTTCTTTTCCTCACAGGGACCAAAAGTGCAGAAAGGTGCTGGGACTCTGTCAGCCCCTGTGTCCCCCCCTTTCCCTCAGATCTCCACGAGCTTTACCCTGGTGAAGTTTCCCTCTATAGGAATGCAGGGAGGCCAATACTCCCTGCAGGGATGAAAGCTTGTCACCCTGGGTAGGATCCACTTTAACCCAGAAACAGTGACTTCCAGCTACGATTCACCTGCGCAGACGGGCACCTGCCCACACCGAAAAGGCTGCGTGCGCTGTTCCCTCCTTGTCCCAGAAAATGAGCACGAGGAACCAGAGAAAACATGGTGCCCTGTTTGCTAACTTACTCTCCACCCTGCTAAAATGCATGCAGTTTCATTTCTTTTCTTTGTAATAAACTGTGCCCACCATAGCGTATATTCTTTTAAATAACATTTTAAAATATTTTCCAGTAAATTAAAGTGATGACATGTTTGTAGGGTTCATTGTTAATTTCATTTCCTTTGGCTCAGCCAGCCGGATAAAATGCAATGTTATTAATCTTTGTTTAAAAGAAGATCCTTTGCCAAACAGTAATAAATGATCTTGATAGATTTGTCAGGAAAATGAATGATAATCATTTGCAGATAGACACAAGCCTAGTATGGAAGATTAATAAGAAAATATGTATTGGCATCATTAATAACATCTGCTGCCAATGGACTTGTATATTGGTTACAGCTCTGAAAGCGATGTGTTCTTGTTAGGGTATTGCAATTCATCACGCACTGTGAGGAGTAAGGCTGTATAGCACTCCTGGGGCGATGACAAGCTACTCCCCGGGAAAGGCTTGCAAGCAGCCCAACGCTGAGGCCGCACTGCAGCCCGCCGCATCCCCCCTTGGATGACCCTGTCATCGCTGAAGCCCAGGTTCTCTTGGGCTCTGACTTCGCATGTGCATTTCTCCATGTCACTGCTAAAACCTTTTCCGGACCCCGTGAATTTGCTCATTCCTTGCTTTTGGGGCTATGGCTGGCTGGATTCGCAGATAATGGTTGTTCCTTGGGAGCTCTGCCCTCATGGTGTGGGCAGAGCAATGCTGGTGGAGAAGCTGCTTCTGGCGCAGAGCAGCTTGGGCTGCAGCAGCTGCAGCACCTGGTGTTTGACATATGCCTTCAGTCAGGGTCTGCGCTCGTCCCACCTCATGTATCTCTAAAAAGGTTCCTCCAGAGCCTGCCACAGGCATTTAAGCACTTCTATGTCTTCAACTGACACAGCTTTAGAAAGCTTCACTGGATGCACAATGCGTTAGGAGATAAAGCTCTTCACAGGTGCTGCACGTTGCTGTCATGGGCCTTGGTTTTTTGGCCTTGATCATCCCTGTTAGGAAAAGAGCATTTTATTTTGGGCTTATAATCACTCCACTGGCAAAGCCTCTGTTAGGGTTTCCCTCTTAAAACCCCCAGACCGTATCTGAGATGGTGCAAACACCTGCACGCTCACAGCAGTGCTCTCTGCCACAGCATCATCCCTGCAGCAGCAGGGAGCCGAGAATCATCCCATCCCACCCCATCCCATTCCATCCTGTCCCTGTCCTAGTCCTTATCCCTGTCCCCACAGTTCCTTGGCGTGCAGGGGTGAGGCTGATGGGGAGCTGCCGGGGCGAGGAGGGTCCTGCTTGCTGCAGGGAGGCGGGTGGGAGCTGGGGCTGGAGGGACCCCGTGTGTTCAAGTGCGACCCATGGGGAGACGTAGCATAAACTGGAAATTATCAAGGCTGGGAAGGAGGGGCTGGGAGATGCAGAGGGGAAGAGCTGCACATGGATGTAGGCAGAGGGAATGGGTGTAGGAGATGAGAAGGAAGGAGCAGAGGGACTGAAATGAGGAATAATATGAAAAGGAAACTCCCCCAACGCCCAATCTTCAGCCAGGAGGAACAATATAATCTCTTTTTGGTTTGGTTTTCATTTGTTTCAGGTAAATATGGTGTTTTCCTAGAAAATACAAGGAAAGGTCAAGATGTTTTGAGATGACTTTGGTTTATTGCAATAAAACATTTCAGACTCCCCCTCCCCAATGATTTTTTTTCTCTTTGATTTTGCTTTAGTGGTTCAAAGCAGAGTAGTAAGTCAAACAAATTTACCAATGAAATGTATTTCTCCTGTGGGGTGCACAGCTGGCTACATCTGGCAGTGCGGATGTCTCCATTCCTTCTGTGGGCCAAGCGCAGGGATGCAGTCACATCTCTCAAAGCACATTACTTTGTTTAACTGACATAGACATCATCATTTTAAAGGAAACCTCGTCTTCCAGGGTCCATGGGGTGAGATGGGGAGGGGAAGAGGTCAGCATCATATAGCCAAAGATTAAAACGATTTGTGTCATTAAAAAAAAAAAAAAAAAAGGCTTAGTAAATTTCACTTCTATTCTCTGCAAAACTGAAATTTTCTTAGGGGAAAAGAATAATCTCAAACATTTAAAAAACTGCCCCAGCATTCCTCATCCTGCTCCGCATTGCTTTCCCCATGGCTTTAGCGGATGTGTGGTCCAAAAAAGCCAATAAAGCCATTGAGCTAAGTGCTGCTGAGGGGCTCTGTGGCTCAGGAGCACTCAGCACCTCGCTGCTCTAGGCGAGGAGGTGAGAGCCCTGGTATTTCTAAATGCATTAGAAATGTGTCTGTTATTATTACACATTTACCAGCTATTAATCACAGCTGGTAACTTGATTTCCTCTAAATGTTTTGAGGCACCCTCTGATCTGGGCACCACCTGCTCGAAATTGAATAGTGGAAAGGCAAGGCAAGCTCTGCATCATATGCCTCTTCCCGCGGGGATGGATGGGCGACTGACGGGACTGAGATCTCCCTTATTTAAAGAAAATCTACTTTTTCCTCTTAGAAAAAGCAAATGCTTGTATTGACCTGCATGAGCGCAGACCCCATCCTGCACGTCTGATTCAGTCTTCTCCATCCAAACTAAGGATGAGCCGGGGGGAAACCGTGACCTGGGCTCCCTGTGCCGGGTGGGCCCAGAACCTTGTTTCTTCTCTCCTTGCTGGATCATGACTCATTTTCTTCATCTTTATGCAATTGTGCTTCACCGCATGCCCTTGTCTCCCCACACAGCCCATGCCTGGTGGCTTGGACATACCCCTCGGATGCTGGAGTGGAGGGGTCACATCTCTGTAGGCCTTCTCCAGGTGAGCATCCTAACCACCAAAGATACTAATAGTGAGTACTACCACCTCTTCCTCTGAAGGTGGTTTAAAAGGTTATGGTCATGCCACATATCATGATGATACCAAGGTGGGTCAGAGGGGCCTGGACTTGTCCAAGGAGGGCAAAGTCCAGCCTTGGACCTGGCCCAAGGAGGAATATTTCTTTTCCCTACCACAGCCAGGTCACCGTGGTCCCAGGGAGACCTTTGTGCGTCAGTGCAGGATATATAACCACAATAACCCAAAGTCAAAATTGGCTTAGTTACTAAGGCACCTTTATTGCTGGTAATGCTGTTAAGGGGCAGGATTGGCCCAATGAGTAAGCACGGTCAGGCTGCTGCAAGACCCACTGTCACAGGGCAGAGTGGGCAGGGTGGTGGGGCTCAGGGAGGGCAGGGAAGCCCCTGTGCCCACTACCGATGCCAACGGGAGCCAGGGTTGTCGCTGCTGAGCTAATCCAGTGGTCCCACACTAACCCCATCTGAATTTTGGCCATATAAAAAAACTGCAGGTAGTGCTTAAGTCTCTTCCCCCACACCAGTGTAAATCAGAAGTCCTTCCACTAAAAGCAGCAGTGCAAAGTCAGCCCTAAGCTGGTGCATGAGGGGAGCGAGGACCCAGCCATGCCACAACCGGACTTTCCAAAGGCTTCACTCCTTGCTAGGCTTAGCTCTGCACCTTTAAAATTGACCCCAGGTCTCCTGACTTCACCCACATGCTGTCCCACACGTCCCCTGCACCCTGGATGTGACCAGTTTTGAGTCTTGGTCACACCTTATCTTATGGAGAAACCGAGCCCCCGCAGTCATTTCCAGCAAGCAGTGCCTCTGGGGAAGGGCTGTGCCAAGGCGTGCCGGCGCCTCCGGGGACCATCACCAGAGTCTTTATCACCTGATGCCTCAGGCTTAGACATGAAGATGAGGACCCCGGAGAGAAACCAAAGCCACATGCTCCCTGACGCCACCTTGTTACCGTAAATCAGCAGATGAAGAACTCTCTAAGACTCAGAATAGCATTAACATTGCAAACAGTCTTCCACAGGGGCTTTTCCTCGATGCTGGTGAGTCTCTGCTCCAGGGCAGCTCTCTCCTCCTGGGACAGGGTGGGCGTGGGGCCGGTGGACAGACCACAGAACCACAAGTACAGCATTTTCCAGCAAGGAGGCTTGGCTGTGGCAAGAGATGGACCAAACAATGGGTGTTATCATCTAGCTGGGACTTTTCCCTCCCTCCTTCCACCAGTTTGGAGGTGCATTGAGCAATCTGGAGCGGGGCTTGAGATGCACCTTGGATGGGAGATGCAAGATGATGGTGGGAGAGGGGAAGGGGAAGGGGAAGGGGAAAGCTCTGCCTTGACCATGTACAGCACAGCCTGATTACAACAGGCTGTTGGTTGATTGCAACACCAATTGTTCATTAGTTAATTAACAGACCTCTTCCCCCTCCTCCCCGACCCTGCTTCCATCCACTTTCACAAATTCCTGACAGCATGATGATTAGAGATCTCCTGGCTTATTTATTACACGTGACATGCCAGGTGAAGTATGTGTTTTAATTGTCAGCCCTGTGCCGTGTATATTTCACTGGTTGTTCTTTCCAAATATAACCTTTTTTTGAAATGCAGAATGTCATAAGGCCTTGAAAAAGGTGTTACCTGAAAAAAAAAACCTCATTAAACTGTCAACTGCTGTGTTTCGCATTTCCTTGCCCATCATTACTAATTACCAAAATACCAAGACATTTGTTTATAAAAAAATGAGCTAGTTAAGTGAACTAGGAATTGATAAGAAATAATAAATAATGCTGAATGGCTGCATTCAACTTAAACCCAAACTTACTCTATTGGGACAAAAAAAAATATTTCTTTAGTTGCTCACTTCTGTTTAGCTTGGCTGTAATTGGTACCAGTGTCCTTTGGACTGACACTCAAAAGGAAGGAGTGAAGAAATCTTGTGTATGTGCCTTTTTTCTGAGTTTTTCTGCTCTATAACCTTGGAAGGTTAAGCTCAAAACCAGAAAGCTGCATTTTGTAATGGATTTGCAGAACAAACCTCTGTCCACTCAGAAAAGAACTTGCCTATTTAACATCTCCTGCTATTGTTCTGTCTCCTGACAACTCTTTAAGTTCATTTGACTCTTTGCCTTCCTTCTTATTAAATACCCTTGGTAGGACACACAGCTATTTAAGCAATTTGGGTCTGAGTTTTAATGATGGCTTATATCCTAAGGGAAGATGAAAGATACTATTGGCATAATGTAAATGAGAAAACTGAGGCTTGTGGATTTATCCTAGGACATCCACAAAGTGCACACATCTGCTCTCGGTGTCTCATGGTCCCTTCAGACCATGATACTATTTTGATACAGTATGTTACAGCATCACTGAGTGAGTTTGGCCAGCAGAGCTTACACAGGAGTAAGAAGGAGGCATCTCTAGCACATACACAAGGGTTTTATCTCCTAGCAATGATGAGGACAGGAAGGGATGCCACTTTTATGCGCTGAAAGTTGAAATTACAGATCCTGCAGCGACTTTCACAGCGCTAGCAGTAGCTGCTGCTTTCGTTATGCATGCAGTAGTGCTATGGAGCTCCTAAGAGCATCTTGGTGAGACAGACGAATAGATGTAGTGTCATGGCACAAAGCCCCAGTGTCAATGAGGTGAGGAACAGTGTCCCAGCAGCACAGACCTCCATCCTCCCAGGGGATGTTCATAAGTGGCCGTTGACTGCCATCTAAGGAGTCCAGCACACCATTAAGAGTCCAGGCCTGAAGGGCTAAAATAACACTGTGACTGGTAGTTTGCCTGAGTAAACAACTTGTTCTAGGGAGGAGGAGGAGGAAAAACATTTTACTGAATGGTGAGTTTTTGTTTTTCAGGAAAGGCAGCTCTTCTGAGCCAGTCGGAGGCTTGCGACATGGAGGTCTATCTAGCGAAGATATGTTGGGAGGACCAAGAACTGTAACACTTTCATTTGTCACATCCTCATAACTGGTATACCCGTAAATACAAGCCCAACTCCAGTGAAGGCCTCTCATGAGCTTTAGAAGGACTTGCATGAGATCTTGGCTGTGCACTCACCACATGAACGTGCTTGTTCACAGCCAGCTACCCTACCTGCCTCCTCCTTATCGCCCAAATCTGCATTTTCAACGAAGTCGCTCTCTCCGTTTGCTGGATTGATCTGTGCTGCTTCACTCTTGTAATTTTTCAGGCCAATGGCAGGTGCTTTTCTGTGTCTTGTCCACCACGTCAGGCAAGCGAGCTGCAAAGTGGGACAGAGGACAAACCAATTATTGCCTGTCAGTCCCAAACTGGCATGCCAGTCATCTCCCTCTTTGAGGGGTCAGATCCAAGATGGTACTGAGAGACCTGTTCTGGGGCGATGGTTGTTCCCCCACTTTCTCTCACCTCCCTTCTGCACAGGTGCCCCCACCCTGGAAAAGAAGGCTGGTACCATCCAGTTGGAGCTGAAAAGCTGAGAAAAAGTGTGAATTAATCTAGTTTCTTTCCTTGTATTTTTTAAATTAACCTGTTCCATCCCTGTTTCTACCAGGAGTAACCTTTTAGTAGACATTGAAGAAGCAGCTTCCTAATTGCTAGGCTTACTTGATTGACATGAAGTAATGATGATCTGTGTCCAGAATGGCAGCCCTCCAACAGGGAAGGGTAATAAAGTCAATTAAAAAAAAAAAAAAGAAAAAAAGAAAAAAAAGGAGCCAAGCTGACCCTCTCTGCATACAGTCAATCACAGACAGCAATTGTACCCTCAGCAGAGAAGGATCAGTTGGGTGCTGGCATGCACTATATGGCCACAGGGGCACAACACAGACATATGGCCATGGGAACACTGAGCAGCTCCTTCTCTGGGACATGGGGAGGGACTGGAGGATCTTCTGTCTCGTCTCAGTTGTCATTTTATAGGAAAAGAAAACCCAATGTGAACATTAAAGCCCACAGCTGGGACAAACTCACATCAAAGCAGCAACCTGCACTTCCAAATGAGCTTATCTCAGGGCTCTTCGTGGGAAAAGTAGCAGTATCGTGTCTCTGCTCTGCGACTGCAAGTATGTGTTCAAGAAGTGTAACTATGTGGGCAGACAGAGCCATGACGGGAATATCAAGTCACAATTTGCAGGGAGGGTTATACCATACATTAGACCAACAGGTGTAGTTACAAGTAGAAAAAAAATTAGCTCTGGGTACACACTGTAAGACTTGCTTGTCCAAACGCCTTTTCTCTTTTTTGTTTGTTTGTTGGTTTGGCTTTTTTTTCTTTGTTTTTTAATTCCAGTTTTCTCTCTCGGGCCAATACAAGACATTATTTCTCTCTGCAGTCTTTCAGTGAAAGAACCATCGAAAGCCATGAAAGATGATCAGTCCTGGACAGGCTGCTGTGGCTGCAATCTGCTCTGCTTTACAAAAGCAGGAGGTCTAAAATTCTTATCCTAGGGCAAGTCTGAAAGTCTTCTCCCCGGGACACAAGGAATGCACAGGAGGCATTAATCTTGCAAACTTCACACCATGGCACACCAAGCAGCTTGATGGCATCGGCACTTCCTAACTTCTGTGTGCTCTGGCCAAGCCAGGCAGCAAGGACCATGCTCATCAATCCCACTCAAATGCAGCTGCCCAGGTCCATGGGCTGTCCTCCCGCTCCAGCCCCTTGGCTGCCCTGCAGAGGAGCTGCAGGATGGGACCGGGGCAGCAAAGCTGCAGTGGTGACAACAGGTCAGGCAAAGTCACATATTTGCCTGACGAGCGGCTGCCTCCCTGCTCTGCCCATATGGAAATGAACATCTCAAATGGGTCACTTACTTACAAAGTAACGTGAGTTTAATTTTTGAATTTTATACACACAAATCTAGGCAGGAGTTTCCAGCTGACACAAAATGTTGCATAATTTCCAGAAGATTTATAGCTTTATTTAAATCATTTTCAACCAAGATGAGCATTGGGCAGGGCTAATCTTTCTTGTCACGATGTGCTAAATTGCTTTGATTTGATGATCCTCATCTTTCTCAAGGATTCTTTTTTTTTTTAATCACTTAGGAAATGTCACTGGAATATAGCAAAGTTTCAGGGTACTAAAGGATTTCCAAAACTTTTTTTCTTTTCTCTCCTCTTCCCATGTGTCACTGAATGACTGTCTCCTCATATTGCAGCAAAATCTGCAAGGGCTGGAGTTTACCTGGGGCTCAGACTCTGCCAGATGGGAGCGATTCCCAATTGAAAACAGCATAGACACACAGGTAACCTCATCGCATATCATCCCACTGACCCACCCAGGAGCTGGTGCTTTGACCATGGCCAAATAAAGCAAACCACCACCCTAGCAGGCTCCTCGGTGAAGCATCACACCCATGCTCCAGCTTCAAGCTCCCCTGCGGTGGGTTTTGGCTGGCTGAATTCCTTGAGGTGCCCCTTTCTCCTCTTTGCCATCGCCAGAAGGACACGTCCTGGGGCAGACTGGCAGCATTGTGTGGCCATGGAGGCCACCATGGGGCTGGCTATGCTTCCCTGGCACAGATTCACGAAGGGGTGGGGATGGGGGAGGCAAATGACGGCACGTGTTTTGCATGCCTGGAGAAAGCAAGCAAATACATAAATAAGTAGAACTGCTGGCAGGGGGAGCTGCGTTAGCAGAATTGACTTGGACCTTGAAAATGCTGCCTGAGGCTGCCATGCCCAAGGGTAGGGGAGCGGGGGGTAGCCACTTGGCAGGTCCCGGGCAGCCCTGTGTGGGCACTGCTTGGGGAGCCCTGTGTCCCCCCTTAGTTTGCATCTCTGTGAGTGCCTGGTTCCCACAGGAGCTGAGCGCGCTTTGCTGTGAGTGGCACTAAATGATGCCGTGGAAGCTTCAGTTGCAGCACCTCAGGAGTGCATGGTGTGGGTTCAGGCCAGCCAAAGTGGGCTTGGCGCTCTTCTTAGGCCATGCACCTAAAGGAGCCACTGAAGCCAGACCTCAGGACAGAGGGAAACCATCTCCGACTCCAGAGCACATCAAGTGGAACTGCCAATCTATCAGCCTGTCTGGGTGAGCCCTGACCCCTGGGAGGTGACCTGACCATGTAGCACTCGTGCTTTGTGGGCTGTTCCTCTCCCTTTTCACCCTCACATTCTCCTTGGACAATGGAGTCTGCAAGAACTCAGAAAGTTTTTCTTTTGTTGTTTGTAAACTAGAATAAATCCTTCTGTTCCAAAATGCCATCTGGCACCTGACAGTTGTGTTTCAGCTTCACAGTCTCAAATTTAATTGTAAGCTCTTTTGCAGGGTTTTCAAGGACAGTGTGACACAATATGGACTACCTACAATGAAGACATATGAACTCTGGAGCATACCAAACAAATTCCTTGCATACTTGTTTTCCAGCATAGCATCAATCACCACAGGGATGGGAGAGTGTCCAAAACAGCAGGAGAAAATGCTACAGCTTGCAGTTCTTGGGTTGTAATTCATTTAAAGCCAGGCACATTAGCTGTACCACTGTAACATCAGCTACAAATCTCTTTTCTCCTTTTGCCCATTTACTATCTGAAAAGCATTGAGATTCAATATTTAAAGTTGTCCAGTGTAGATCCTCAGCTGGTGTAAAGTGGCATAACTGTGCTCAACAGCTGCTCCTGATCTTTGAAGGCAATGGAGCTATGCCGATTTACATCTGCTGAAGTATGATCTATCACGATATTTCCTTAGCTATCTCCTTTAGCTTTTGGTGGATTGTTTTTCTTTTCCTTTTGCTTGACAAACTAAATAGCATAATTCCTCGCTCTTACACGGTGTCTTTCATCATTGCTTCTCAAAGCGCTGCACAGATAAGGACTAGCAGAACTAGCCCCATGCGATTTTTATGGGGGAAATATCTGAGGCTCATAAAGTGAATTGACCAACGGATGGGACTGGGAAGCACCAGAGCTTGGTGCTTGGTAGGAATGGGAGAGTCTTGGTCATATCTTCAGCCAGGACACCCGTTACCAGCCTCTCCCTCTCAGCCACTAGCATGGGGACATACAGGCTTTCACCACAAGTTTGCCTGCTTGCATGCCAAAACCCAGCAACCTGAGGTTGCTAACAGCCAAACACAAAGTTCAGGTGCTATTTTCTACCCAGAGGGTTAGAGCCTGATGCATCCATCCTGATTTCTACCTCCTGACCTTCCTTCCCAAAACCCTTCTGTCCTTGAGCCATCTCAGCACAGCCACCGACTAACTTAAGATGAGGAGACAAGCCCTGCTTGCAGGACACCGTGAGAAACAATGCCACCAGGAGTGATGGTCCAAACCTACACCTGCGCTCATGTCTAGGGCAAAAATTGGTGTGAGTCTGACTGAGGGAAAATTAAAAATGTTGGTTTTAATGCTGCCCACTCAGATTCATGCCAGACAAGCAGCATCCCAGCAAAGTTGGTACCTACCTCAGCTTAAAACCCACACCTTCACTTCAGTTGTTGTCTGAGGAACAAGGCCAGACCTTTCCTGTTGAAACTGGGGATAAATAGTAGAAACTGAATGGAAATCAGACTAAACCAAACGGGGGCAGACTCTTCCATTCCTACCAAGCTATGGGAAGAGAGAATTAGCTACCACTTACTGGCACAAATTGCCTGGCAGCCCATCTCATTTTCCTTGTGGTGGGAAGATACTGAGGGTTAGGGGGCACATGGGACATGGATGGTCATCACTATCATCAGATGATTGATCTGGGTCTCTGTTTCCAGCCTCTCACTGCCACAAGCAATATCATTAATTCCTATTAATTTTCTTCAACAGAATCTCTTATACAGAGGTCAAGCACTGAGCTTAGCACTATGCGGGGTCCATAGCCTACCAAAATGTTATCCTGAACATCCTTCTTTAGAAAACTTCCCCCCAAAAGCCCACCCTTTGTTTGTTCATGGCCAGCACTGCCCTTTAGCAAGCTCTCCTTCCTCCCTGGCTCTCCAGATGTACCTGGGGGGCCAGCCACCACCCCTTGTCCTTTGTTCTTCTGGGATAACTGCAGACAGCTCTTTCAGACAAAATCCTATCCTCCCTGACCATCCCATTGGCTTTCCTCCCTGGACCACTTCCAGTCTGAGTCCACCTTTTCTGAGCATTGGCTCTTTGAGGAATATGTCAAATAAGGTCCCTTAAGTCCAGCACCTATGAACTCACCTATTTCTACTGAAAATCTCCTCTAAGGAACCTCTTATGATCATAACCTCTCTTTC
>NW_008825072.1:560720-590337 GCF_000699105.1 Pygoscelis adeliae
GTAGGTCTTCATCCTGAACTCCCCCATTAAAACGTGCTTTAAATGTTTTTATACCTCCAAGGTCAGACTAAAAAGCCTGTAGGTGCTGTGGCCAGTTTCTTCATTTCCTGAACTGTTGGTATGATGTTCACTGTTTTCCAGTGCTATGTTAATGCATCTTATCTTGCTATTGCTGTGGGCAGGGAGCACTGCACATGTTTAGTTATCACAGGTCAGATGATGAGTGGGAACTCATTAAACCACAGTAATTAATTGCTGGCAACCATCTGGCCACCTCTGAGCAGTAGTGAACAACGTAAGCAGCAGAACTAATGGTGCCTCCTTGCCAGTATTTCTCTCTCCCATGTGGATCCTCTGATAGCTAATAAAAGCCGAGACTTTATCTCAAAGCAGACACAAAGACAGTCTCCCTCCCTCCCCCTCTCCTCTATCTGAGCACCTGCTTTCATGTAATCTTTAGGAGCTGGGAATCTTTGACACCACTAGCATTCAATCAAACATTGATGGAACCAGTTAATGCTTTACAAGTTATGAGGAAGCAACAGATAGAAAATGCTATGATGGCATCACCCTCATTTCCTCATGTAGTTAGACAGGAAAAAAAGTAGGTCTTTTAAATCTATCCAGAAACCTTTGTTTGGAGGTAGATGGCAGGGTTTTTATATTGACAGCTACTTTAAAACTTGGGACTGGGAAGAGTTGCTTTACGGTTTTATTATATAAAGCCTCTCAACTCTGCACCATTTTAATGTGTTAAGTAAAAGAAAGTTGTGCCTGACTCAAAGTTATTAAATGTAATTGAGATCATATTGGGACAAAATGTTATTTTCCTAAATGCCCATGTTGTAAAAGATATTAATCTTGCTTGCCTGCAAGACTGATGCTGGCTCTGCTGAAACAGGGTAGATGCTACAATTAGATATATTTAATTCCTCCTCAGCAGTGCTCTGTAATATGATTTCATCTCCTTCCCCTTCTTCTTTTCTTTCTATTCCAGTTATGATGGGCTGTGGTGTCTGCCCAACTCTAGGCACAGCATGGGAACTCACACTCAATTTGAAGCGCTCAGTGCCTCGGGAAGCATTAACACTATGCAACCTGGGGAATAGAAAGCTGGGGAGCAAGGGCTTCTTTGCAGCATATGCATTACACACCATTTCTTAACCATGGGAGGAAAAGAAAAGGACAGATTTCAGAGATTTTTGGAAACCAAATGGGGACTCTGAGAAAAGGGTGCCACTGCAAGTCACTTACCTTTTCTTCAGGGATCGGTGGGGTGCAGACACTAATAAGGACAGTGACAATCACAGTGAGGACACAGAGGATGAGGGCAAAGTAGAGGTAGTGCAAGTCCTTCAGCACAGCTGGTCTTCTGTCCTCCTCACCACAAGATGGTGTGCTATAAATAAACTCAATGATCATCCGAACAAGACCAACGGCTAGCCCAACGATGAGGCCCCAGAAAGCACCCTGAGAAAAGGCAAGCATAAAGAAAAGGTCACTGCATGTTAGCTTTGCTTAAAGTTTTCTCTTTCCTTTTCTTTTCTGCTCTTTCTTAGACTAAGACATTTTATGCCTGATGGAAACCCACAATGACATGCATCAAAGGAGGATGTTTTCAGTTAAAAATCCTCGTTTTCTCTTTCTGCCCTTGAACATGGAACAGTCAGAGCACAGACAATGCAAGAGTCTCTTCCTAGCAACATGTCTCCAACTAGACTTTGCCACATCATCCCTGTGGATGAGTGTCAACTTTGGAACAACATTGCCTTTTGTGCTTTCAAATGGGACTGCCAAGAAGAACCACTTGCAGTGGCTTCTTGGAAACAGACATACACTAGAGACTTGGCTAAAATCCACTAATGAATGCCAGGGAAAGGCTGTCTAATTGTCACTCTTTGGCTGGACCGACTTTAAGTTTAAAGAGTCTCAAAGGCTAGGTAGTGAGGGGAGAGTTATTTATTTATCTTATAAAATTAAATATGTATATCAATTGGTTGTTGACCCTCCACTTACAGGCTCGTTAATCCTCTTGCAGAAGATTGCCAAGATGAAGACAGCTGTGATTGGTGGGGCTAGACAGCTGGTTACGGACTGAATGTAGTCAAAGAGCTTGCCGCTGTTGGCTGATTGAATGATCGGGATCCAGAGAATACTGATGACTACAAGGATGAGGATGAAGACTCTGGAAGATGAGGACAAAATTATATTAGCTCTGCAGGTGGTGGAGTCCACCTGAAAATGAAGTTTTGCAGCAAAACACACTTCCAATTACTCTCAGAATTTCCCAAGAAAAAAAATCCACAGATCACTCTCAAGAAGAACCTTTCCCTGTGTACACAGGAAAAGAGAAAATTTTTCTCTTCTAGACAGTCAGTTCAACCAATTCCCAGAGCTAACTTCACAGATTTCAGAGCGAGCTGAGCTAGGACTTGCCAGTCAACATGCATGGGAGATCCACAAGGGCATGGTGGATCCCACCATGAGCTGGATCAGTGCAAGCCCTTCAACCTGGTGTGTCCTAGAGAGTGATACGTTCTTCGGAAGACTAGCTCTTTGATGCAACAGAGAGAGGGAGCTGGAAGCTTGCAGCAGCAATCTTACTGCCACCTTTCCAAGCAGTTAACATGCTCAGCCTCATGCCTTTGTCAAATTCCATTTCATTTGCTGCTTATTAAAATTGCTTCTGGGGTCTCAGGTGCATACCATAACCCTCCTTCACCTTTGCACTGTATGTTATAGAGGTTTCTCCATATTGCTGAACAAGAGGTACTTTCCCTCTTACTACTCTACAGTGGTGGAGTATGAGATTGCTTGCAGCCTTCACCCACTCCACAATAAAGTTTAGAAACATAATGCTTATGACTGGAGAGTAAAAGCACCACAAACAGGCAAAATGCAGCTTACGTTCTGCTATCAGGAGAACTTTATATGCCCCTGATATAATGCAGTACCAAAGCTTGCTTGCAAAGGGCACTGTAACTTAGCAGAGAGAAAGAGAGCTGGGAGGCCCAGCCCTCTGTACTTTTCCCTGAAAAAAAGAGTAATTGCAATGTATCACTCCTGTCTGATGCAAAAATAACATGTTCTTAAAGACCTCTGGTGACAGTGACTCCAGAACACCTTTGGCTTTTCTAAAAGTTACATTTAAGGCACTATTTATGTTAAGTTTAGCAAAGAGAGAGGCAATGATCTACCTAGCTCAGTGGTACACTCAATGTTTCTCTTTGACCAGGTCTATCTGAGACGAAGCTGGAAAATGTAATGCTCTTTCCCAGCCTGCATTTCTGTTCTATATTTTAGGCACCAGATTTTTCTTAGTGAGTCCAGACTGAAGGATGTAAATGCTGCACTCAAAACAGATGATGAGGGCAATGAGACATAAAGAAATGTAAGGACCTGCCCACAATCATCAGCTCCTGCTCCGAAGCCTTTCTGCGGATCCGCTGCCAGATGTCTATAACGAAGAGAGTGCTGCTGCTGTTGAAAATGGAGGTGAGGGAACTCATCAAGGCTGCCATCATCACAGCAATCATCAAACCCCGGAGCCCTGGGGGAGCAAAAAAGGGAAGGAAAATCAGGACTAGACCTTTCGCCTCTCAGCACTGATTTTTCATCCCTATGTCTGGTAACTGCAGTAAGATTTCCTTGGCCTTAGGATGGATAAGGGCAGTCTGATGCCCTCAGGCAGAGCATGGCTCAAGCCCACCTCCACAAGTGTAAAGGTTTCTCACCATCGGGCATGAGTTCTATCACGAGTTTGGGGTAGGCAATGTTGGAACAACCCACCGCAGTCCCACAGACCCTTTTACAGATGTCCGGGTCCACGCAGCCCACTTCATCTGTAGAAGACAGGAAAATGACAAGAAGTCAGTCTATACCCTGTTGAGCCATAGGTTGTTTAATTCAAGGGAACAAGTCTTGACGCCTTGTGTGGTTTTGTATAAATTCAGAGGTGCAGCTGGAATACAGCTAGAATGAATGGGGCTGAAGAACATTTTACATCATAAAATAAAGGTGAAACTTTGAGATGACATTTTGCAATTCTGTTCAGGGTACAGATATAACTCTCCTGGATGTTGCATAATTGTAATCCTTGACGATTTGTCGTTTGTGGGAACTGGACTGTTTCCATGAACCTGTCAGCCGGGTTACCAAGGGTGTTGCAGACTGAGTTACTCCTATTTGAGGAAATCTGGGAGAGAGGCACTCAGGACACTTACACCTTCCTCCAGGAGTGGTCCTCCTAACCAGGGTATTCTTCCTGGGAAGTGGCATGCTCTGGAGAAACCAGCGATGACAACATGAGGGGAAATATTGCTCTTTCACAAAGGAGGGCTGGTTTGCATCATCCACCAAGAATTGCATGAATCTGTGTGGCAGATGATTGCTAAAACTCTCATCAAATACCTAATAAAAGTAATCCATAGGACCTGAAGACAATCTCAGTCCTTCATGTATTTCATCTCACTGATTTCCTCCAGATAGACAGATGCATGCCATGTCCACAGCATGGAGCTATATGCTCCCAATGGCAAAATATGCCCCATATGTCCCAGTTACTTCTGCCACTGTGGGAGCACTGGAAGTGGAGGAAGGGCATGGGAACATCAGTGTACAATAGGAGTATATACAAGCGTGCCTGCAGGACAGCAGAGTTTCTGAGGTGTAAAAGTGCTGGAGGACCTGTGTGGGATTAGTGGTCATGGCAGGTATAAAGCCCTGTGGCAAGGAACATGGAAAGACTCACCTGGATAAAGAGCTCTGCTGATCATTCCTGGCATGACAATGAAAAACATAGGGAAGATTTTCAGATATCCTCCCAGCACCGATCCACCTTTGGCATGGGAGAGGTTCTTGGCAGAGAGAGACCTCTGGACTATCACCTGCAATTGGTGCAGAAAGGGAGCAGAGAGTAAAACAGAAGCACTACAGAGAGAGCAGGATCCATCCTCTCTCTGTCTCTTGTTCTCATAGATGACTTTCATCCAGCAGGATCCCAGGGTGTTTTGCATGCCAATGGCAACTTTCCCATCTCGGTTGACTGCAGCCTGCTGCCACTGCTCAGAGCTCAGTGCACAGGCTATAGGAGAGGGCAGTGTGGAAATTTCCTTTACAGGAATCATTTCGCCCTTGACTGAAATGAAGCTACCTTGAGGACTGGAGACAACAGCTGTACGGCAGCAAGAGACAAGGAATGAAGCAGACTGTGGGTGTTTTGGTAAAAGTTCAGTGGTGGGTTTTCATAATTATCCCATCTTAAAGCACAAAAGCACCGTGTCTTGAGAAACAAATAGTTTTCCTTGTTTGTAGCTTGGAAAGGAATAAGAAACGTGAGACCTCTGGGAATATGAATGACTTATCTGGCGGTCTACACAAGGTCATTGCAGAGCCAGCTCCAGATCCACATTTTCATATCCTTGTCATGCTAACTGCATGAAGAGCCCTGGTACTCACCAGCCCACAGTGGGATAAAGACAGAAGAAAATAACCTGCTCTCTCTGCACTAAGAAGTGCACAAAATTAGCAGCTTGCGAGAAGGTGGAAGGAGTGAGATATTCTAGTCTAGACCAGTAAAAAGGTAGTAACTCCTGCACAGTGAGACACAGTCATGTTTCAGCTGACAGATCCACAAACTGAGGAGTGGACTTGAAATAATAGTGTGGTGGTTTGCCTGGAGAGGAAAAGATTTTCTTTACCTGGTCAGTGCACCAGCACCAAAGAGCCAGCACAGAGAGGCCAAATATAAGGCCAGGCCAAGGAATGTCTCCTGTGACTGGATCCCTGAACAAATGAAAGGCGTCCGCACGTGGGAGGTGGCAGGTCGTGTTTGGGACTATGATCTTCGGTATTGCTGTGCTGTATTTCTCCTGAAGTCCTTCATACCAGCCAACTTTTTCAAATCCTGAAAAGAAAATGCCAGTGATTTAAGGTCTGGCGCTCCCTGCAAAGTTACTTCCTTATCTGAGTCTCATGATTACTTTTGTTTCCTCCTATCGTCCTCTCATCTCCTTTCTTTTCATTCTACCGTCGCTTTTGGCAGTCAAGATTTCTATAGGAGTCAGTTGGATTTTGCCCAGAGTCCTTGTGGTTTTGACAGTGCATCCTGGAAGCGGATCAATGCAGGAAAAACCTCCACGATCCTAATGCCCGCAATGTCCTCAGCATCTAGTCTTTGCTCATACACCCTCCAAGAGCTGAAGCAGGAAGGTATGACATTAAACAAGATATAGCTGTATTTCTGTTTGCCAAGAAGGCTTAAAGCAAAGACTAATGATGGTCAGTTCCTTGTTGCTTTTTTATTTTTTTATAATGCTCAGTTACACCCAGATGAATGCACAGTAACTCCCAAAGTCAACAGGGAAAGTGAGCAGAATTACTCTGAATTTACATGAGCATAGCGAGAGCTGAATTTGGCTCTGGGAACGCAGTGTTTCGTGCTGTTTGGCAACCCCAGGCAAACCCAAACCAGCGAGGTGGTTATCCAGAACCTCACTTCCACACAGTTAGTGCAAAGAATGAAGCAAGTCTGACAACTTGGCAAATGAGAGTTGTGCTGGCACCACTTCTGTAAAAGTGGTTAAAACTCATTTCTGCACCATACATGAAAGGGTGAGGTACCCTGCTAAGGTCTAATGACCTTGGGACCATTAAACCAGTGTATGATGCCACTGCAGGTTCCCCTTACCTATGAACATGAGGGCCAAAGCTCCCAGCACCATGATCAGGGTCTGCAGCGCATCTGTGTATATCACAGCCGTTAAACCACCTGTCAGGAGAACCAGATGCAACAGGCAGAGTGCGTCACCATGTACAACGAAACAGGTACCTCACCTGGAAAAAGGTTTTCCTTGGGCCCAGCCCTGTGATTTCAGGACAGACCCACTGGGAGAAGCTGGCAATGACCTGGTCCCCAGGAGCCTATAGCTGCCACAAGCCCTTCTGTGAGGAATGGCCTGAAGGGCTTGTCCACATTCATGAGAGGACTTGGATGCAGTTCAGCATCTTAATATCTAAAGATGCTAATGTTGCAAAAAGAGAAAAAAAAGAGCAATATAGGCAGTGGTAACTATCTGCACAGAGAGAGCCGGTAGTGTTAGAAAATTCTCTAGAAAACAGTGATGTTCCCCCCATACCAGTTTATCCTTGGGCCAGGAGGGGAGAGGGGAATAGCTAGAGGTCTCCAACAGCTGGGAGCGACAGGGCAGGTACTATCAGCCACGGGGGGAATCTCTCCCTCAGACCAGGACCTGAATACTTTCCCCTGTGTAGGAAAGGGGAAACTTATATCCTAGGCTCCAGCTCATAGTGTTTCTTTTAAAATCAGCTATTTACCAGCTATGGTGTAGACAGCAGTCACTGCTAGCAAGACCACAGTGGACAAGTAGAGGTTCCAGCCCAAAGAGATTTGGATGAACAATGCTCCGGAAAAAATGTCTGTCTGGAATAAAAAATATCAAGGGCAGTCTGGCATTAGTAGTGCTTCGTGCAAGTGAAATCTAATAAAGCAGCCTGCAGCCCTCTGCGGCTGAAAGCATTGACGAGGGAGGACACCACGAAGGTGAAGTGGAAGAGAAGGAGAGAGCATGGGGATGTTGGCTGTGAACCTTCTTGTTCTCGGTGTAAGGAAAATCTTTCTTCCCGGTCAGAGCTCTCAGCATCTGGGAGCTGGGGCAGCAGGAGGATGAAAATCAAGGTCCCACACCAAGGGACTACAAAGCAACCAAAAGACTATCTTACAGGCAGCCTTCATGGCATGTAATCCTCACTGGCACATACAGGTATTGGTTGAAACTACCACTCCTTTTGCTGTCTGTGAAGACATCTGTGGGGAGCAGGAGCCAATGCATCCACAGGCAGATACAGGAGGGAAAGGAGGGCAAATAGCAGAGACCGGGTTCTTCCCAAGACTACATCTTTGTGGCCTAGTGGCCGTGAGACACTCCTGCTTGAAAGACCCCTAAAGAATCACTGATGTCTCGTGCCATGATTTATTTAACTGAAAAGGTCAACAGCTTGCTTTTCTATTCATGCAGTTCAGCATACTAGAATGACTCCAGAAAAACAGGTTATACTTGCTGAGGACCTCACTAGAAATACAGAAACACCCATCGGCTTTGTTTTGTTTGGATCTACTAGCAGAGAGAGTGAAACCAGAAACTGGGTGAAACCTGGAATTATACAGGACTTAAACATCATTCAAATGCAGAAGGTGATATGGGAGATGTGTATGTTGGGAAATCAATTTGAAGGACAGCTGCAAATCTGGTATGGGGTGAGAGACAGGTAAAGACATTTGCCAAGGGAGACAGAAGGGCTGGGGCAAGATTTCTATTTGCTGTGCCTGAAATAAGCACCTTAAAAGCAAGCACCCAGTGCAACTCCTGACCTCTGCACCCCTGAGACAGGACAAACACTGTCAGTACACCACAGGAACCACTGTGTCTTCTGGTTTTTGACTTCCCAGCAGGAAATACAAGCACCTCTGTAGCCATGCAGGATCAGTCCTTTGACAATACTGTTTATTGAGATCTCTGCTTTTCTTTGCGAGCAGGGAAGACTCTGCAATGCCCTAGTTGCTAATCTATGTTTGGGCAAAAAGCACAGAGAGAAAAATCCTTCTTGTAACCAACTGCCTGCTGTCCAGCCAGCCGCTAAATGAGCTCTCTACAAACAATAGCACTGCTTAATAGAAAGCACCTGTCATGCCCATAAACTCCAGCAGCCACATCCGTCAGCCACGCGTGAATTAGCTGCACAGAGGAGAAACCACTGAGATGAAACAGCGATGACTGAGGCAAGGGTCCTGCTCTGAAAGACGTTGGCAAATACTGCTCTGCTGAAGGTCATTTTGAAAGACTGGTCTGTTTTTGCCACATACGTTGACTGTGTAGCTGTGCACATTGTGGTGCTGTTGCAGGAGAGATCCTCTATTTACCCCTCATGGGTAAAGAGGATTCAAATGCCTCTTTGCAAGACCTCATCCTGGGCAATGCTTCAATCCCACAGAGCAAATCTCCTGGAGGCAGTGGTGACAGCAATGGGTGACATGACCAAGAGCTGGCCATTAGAGGAGGAAATCTATCCCATATTCCCAGCCTGGAACTCCTGTTAATACACCTCCCAGGACCTGAGACATAATAAACCTGGGAGAAGGACCCTGAAGCCAGCTGCAGAAGGCACATGGGCGCCTTATCTCCAGTCAATGACTTCCAAGGTAATTTGGCATCTAAATACTTCAGTAGGGTCTAGTGAAAACTGACTTGTACTGGCCATGGGACAATCACCTGGAGACAAAGGACTGACATTTTCAGTCCCTGTAATGGACTCTGAAATACAGTCCTCTCCCTCCAAGGGCACAGGTGGTTCTTAGCAAATCTCTGAGCGTAAGTTCTGCCTCTTTATTAACGGCATTTAAATGAAGGGAAATACCCAGTACCTTACATTGCTTTTTGTCTACCAGCAGGGTACAATGCTACAAACAATCCAGAAAAGATGCTGAGTTTTGTCTTAAGCCAGAACCTACCTCCCTTTCACCATACCCTTTTTATACAACACAAGTGACAGAAAGAGAGAGGAATAACCATAACATACCTAATGCTGAAAACTCAGCTGCAAGAAAAACAGCAGATTTATGATCATTTAAGAGAATTTCACATCTACAAGATGCAGCCAGCCAGATCCTCAGATGGGGTAACACTGTAGTTCCCCTGTCTATATTGCCTAAGGTTTGATCTGATAGCAGAGGAAAGGCAGGCAGACAGCTTATGGTACTTATACTGTTTAGTAATTAGCTGCCATATCCGTGTAAAGTTCTCACCGTGCATTGCTGTTTAATGAGGGCTTTCTCTCTTAAGCTAGGTCTCCATGAGCAATACAGAGGCAGGTATTTACTTGAGCAAAGCAGCACACAACACACCGCTACTGTTTCTGGTAGCTGAGCTGGTCCTTTCAAGGACATCTGAGTTCTCTCTGAGCAGCCCTCCATTGTACCACGATGACCTACCCCTGCCCTAGACACAAGGGTTGTGTTCAATTTGATACATACGGATATCTTGGTGAATATATAGAGAATGAGGGACAGTATGGACATGTAGATTTGTATCCTCTGCCCTCCAAATCTCTTCTGCAGGTATTCAGGCATGGTGACCACTCCTGCTGCAATGTAAACAGGCACAAAGATCCAGCCGAGAGCCAGAAGTGCCCAGGTAGCCTGTTAAGGAGACAGAGAAAATAAAGGCACATGATTCAACACATGGGAACGTCCTTCTCCTCTGCTCTTTCAGTGGACATCCTAAGAAAGCCAAAAGGGTACAGTGCCATGCAATATATTTGGGAAGCAGTCTGACTTTTTCTCCCTGCTCAGAAGATGAGATGACAAATGGAGGAATTATTACAATATAATTAGAAGCTTTTGAAGTTATCCTCCTAAGCCCTGTGTCTCTCTGTCATGGGTGGCATATCCTGTTCCATCTCCTGGTCTTTTGGGCAAGACGGTATATTCTGTTGCTCTGGATCTCTGCAAGATGGTGTTGTATTTGGTGGCCTTTGAAACCACTGATGCTGTGGCAGTGAAGAGTTAAGTGATTCAGATAAGGATGGGAGCATCTGTTTGTTGCTTGATTAGCAAGTGATGAGGCTGAGGCAGCAGACTGTCCCTGCGGAGCATAAAAATAAGCAACAGCAAGACTCTGCCGGGATGTTTTTCTTGCAGGCTGACGCAGATGTGCTTCTGCCGCTGGTAGATAAAGGGGCAGTTCAGTTGCTTTGCCACAGGTGAAGGGTCTTTTGGAAAGTGTAAAGGCATCTCCCATCATGTATTTCTTCTCTGAAACCCAGCAAAAGCCCAAACAGGAGATCTTGAACATAAATAAAAGCCATTGGATTATCAAACCTCACCTCCTGGCTGTCTCAGGCCATTACCTTTCATCCAAGTACCGTGCATTAGTACAGATTTTACTTTGATCAGTTAGTATTTAAGTTATCAGAAATGAAACTGATCCCTGTAAGCAGAGATTGTGAGTGATTGAGGAGAACAGCTGTGGCTCCTGCAGTAGCAGAGACTGGCTTAGGTAAAAGATGCTCATATGATCCCTGCAGCTGAGTGATGTCCCATGGCAAAGGGAGAGAATAATGGCATATCTAAGGTCCCTTTCCAATCTGAAAGAAATGAATCTAAACTCATGAAGTTAGATTTGCCCTGACGTACAATCTTGTCTTCATGGGCTTCTAAAATGACTTGAATAGACTTACTTAAAATACAGCAATATTGGTATGTCCAACATGCACCAGGCTGAACACAGGCTCTGGTTTCTTCACGAAGGACTTAAAGGTGATCTTAATGGTTTAGAAAAAAAACAGTGCAGTGAATAGATATCCCAGGAAAGAGCTTTTGGTGGGCCTTGCCTGTACTTGGCAAGTATCCGGCACTATTAACAGTCTCTGCTGATATAGACAAGAGATTTAGAGTTAGGTGAGTGATGTTTATTGTGAGGCTGGCACTAATCTCACTCCTCATCAGTGCAGCTGAGAAATTTCATTAGCATCACAAACAAAGGGCCTGGTTTTTATGTTCTGTGTGGTGTCAGTGGCAATTTTCCAGGCCACTTCAATAGGGCAGAATGAGATCTGCCTTCACACCCAGATGTTCACCCCAGAGATGTCAGTTTGGCAGCTAACAGGTGAATGCAGTGCTGCCAATTCTCATGGCTTTACACTGAATTTAAGAGCACGTGCTGCTTTTTTTCAAACTCCCTGTACCCAGAATCCTGTGATTATCCAAGTGCCTTTTCAGCATTCATTATCTTTTATTTTAATCTTGATGAGTGCAGACTAAAGCTTAAAAATATGGCCATGTGCTTCTGGGAAGGTCAAAGAACTAATACTTTTAGAGGATTGCACTTAAACTAAAATAAAGATCTCAGGTTTTTAAGGCTGTCTGAGCGTCTGGAGGCTTCTCTCCTGAGGCTTGAGAACTTGTAGTTGCCCATACTGTTAGCATCTGATTTTGGAGACAAACCCCTGGTCCCTTTGTAAAAAGTGACATCTTAGCTGACAACATAACTGACTTACGTTCCACTCAAAGCCCCCAACAGCAAGGCCCCCAGCTGCTCCACTGCCCGCCAGGCCAATGAATAAGCCACTGCCCACGTTGCTTGACAGCAGGGATGCTCCAATCTGAAACACATGGCACAGGCACAAAACCCAGAAAGTCACCTTGAGGAACTTCTGTATCAGCCCAAGCATTTCCCCCGGCACTATCTTTCCCCAGGGCCTCAACCCCTTGTAGGTAGGTAGCTGGGTTTTCTAATGGAGAGCTGGGTTTTCCTTTTAGAGAAAACTATGGTTTTGTATCTTAAAGTGGGTGTGCCCGCTCCCTTCCACTGCCCCCACTCCAATGCAAAGCCTAATCTCAGAATTGGAGTTCACTTTGTCAATGGTTCTCCTGAGATACACGCTTGTTATGTAGACTACAGCGGGGTGAGGGAAGCCTGGTGGCGGCCACAGATACCTCAGTGGCCATGAAACTTGATGGGTTTCTCCATTCCCTTGTTACTCAGCCAGCAACGTGCCTTCTCCAACGTTGCTGACCCTTGCTCTACCCCTCCATGTCTTGCTGACACCCCAGCCTCTTTTAAGTCTCGCACTGAACATGCATGTGGTGGTTTACACAGCTAGGGTGACAGGAGTGCTCTCTTGGAGCTCCTTCTAAGGGAGGAGATTCCTGAACCATAGCAGGGACGATGTTAGAAACATGCAGGCCTTTTGTGTTTAATGTCTACACATAGGTTCAAAGATATTCAGCTCTGCAGTAGGCTGGAAAATACTAATGCCTCAGGTTAACTTTAACTGTAGGCTGTAGGCATGGTAGGCTGTCCCTACCACGGCTCATTGACACCCTAATTGGAAGAATGCAAGCTACAAGGTGCTTTAAACAGGGTAAAGACCATCTGACTTAATTACTACTTTTATTTGGCATAAAGCCTCACCTCCTTTCTGTATGCCAACGCCAAATCTCTGTCAGGGTCAAATGAGAAGTTACCCAAAGGACAAGTCTAGACCTTTTGTCTCCAGAGAAAGTTTGCTTTTAGCCACATTGCCTACAAGGAGCTTTTCTCTCCTTAGTACTGCTAAATGTGAAATAAAGAACGATGGAATTTGATCTGCTTCTCACCTTTGAGCAAGGTAAAACATTAATATGGCATCAACACCCACACTGATTCCTGCCATCAGTTCTGCCTTCTTGTCTGTCTAAGAAAACTCCTGTTAGAGAGCTGGCTGCTGCAACATGAATTTGCAACTGAGGTGGGGACTGGTGCTCTCAAAAGATGTAAACAGTTTTTCTGATATCTATATCAGTCACAGAAATACAGAAGATATATTGCACAGGAGCAGCAATGTAATAGCAGGGTTTAGTTGAGGCTGCCTAACACACAGCAGAAATCTCTCACCCCTGTAAAAAAAAAATACATGTAAGCCGGTCATGTACTGAAGGTGAAGACCAGGAGGAGCTGAGCCTGCAGGAGTGCTGCAGAGGTCGAATCAGCTCTCTGACAAACAAAATTGAAAAGTGAACAGCATTAGAGGTTGCTTTGAACCTAGAATGGTAAGTCAGGAGAGCCAAGAGCCAACCTGTACCCAACAGACTCTGCAGCCACCTGTGGTTGGAGCCAAAAGCAATGAGAATGTTTTTGGGTTTGGTTTTTTTTAAAAAAAAGAAAAAAAAAAAAGAAAAAAAGAACAATATCGGGGGAAAAATGTTCTATTTTAGTATCTTTTAATTTTTCCACTCCTAATCAAGCTAAGCTTTTCCATTAAATGTCTTGGCTGAGACAGAAGTGTAAAGAACATTTAAGAAATAACAGATTTTAGAAAGGTGTATGTGTCTCTGATGGAAGAGGTTGAAAATCTAGCCTAGTGAATTTATGGGCAATGTACATCCAAAGGAAAAAAAAAAATACAGTGTTTTGGTTGAGAAGTGCATTCCATTACCCACGACTCACTGGAGAGATATATGGTGCTAGAGTCTGGCATTGGCTGAGAAGGATCTTTATTCCTGTGGCATTTTTATTCCTTTCAAACTTTAAATTATCTTTATATGTACCTTTCACTCCCAAGAAAAGGCGCCTTCAATAGATTTTTTTTTCTTCATAGTGAAGATTTATACTTCGGTGGTTTGAAGTTTATATCCTTTACATCGTTAGTCAATAATCTCAACTTTACTCTAAATAACAAGGGCTCAGAAAGTCCTGGGCTTTGGGCTTATTTTTTCTTCAGTCTCTAAATGCCTTTTTACTGGACAGAACATTCCTAGATTACCTAATGCTCTTTTGGCTTGGGGACAACAGTATCTTTGGTGAGTTGGGGCCAAAGAGTTTCAAACCCAGCTAGGCAGTCAGCACTCCCTCACTTCCATCAATATGAACATTTTTATTGCTGACTTCAGCAGAGAAATTAAGAGTTGAAAAAACCTGAAGATGCTGAACTATCCTTTTGGCCCGGCAGCTCCATGCTGTAGCCCATTAGAAAAAAAATTCCTGCTGGATTCTCTTCATCTCAAGGCTACAGTCAAAACATGTATGGACTGGGTCCCCTCACTAGACCTGCCCTCCTTACATCTGGAATTGCTTTTGAACCATGAGAAACAGAGGGATGCATTTCACTCACAGGCCACCAGGTCATGGATCGTCCAGCTAGGAAATAGCCTCCAATGGTCCCCCGGCTTGCTCGTATTGATGACTGGAAGCACAGGGGAAAAAAAAAAAAAGTGTTTTCCTCCATTCACCTGCCCTCAAGTCAGACTCAATGCCCGTCCCAGTAGCCTTGAAACATCTTGTCAGCAACGCCTTGCACCACCCTAGTCCTACTCCCTTGGGTGTCACTGCAGTCAACTGGCTCACCCTACTCAGAGCAGCACATACAGGTAGTGCATGGCTCTGATGCAGGGTGAAGCAAGGCCCCTGTGAAAGGCATCTGATTTTGAGAAATCTAGGGGTTTGGCTGCTCTCAGCCATGTGAAGATACATGTTTTCAAGAAAGGCTGCCCACCTTCTGATGATGGTATGCATTAAGAGGAAGCATTTCCCTCTTCACTGTCCAGCACCCCTAGCAAATGCCTTCAGAGCCAAATAAGGGAGAACATGGCACAGGGGTGAGAATCAGAGGACAACCTTGTATCCCATGGGATGCCATCAAGGACTGCTTTTGGGTATGACATGCAGGTGCACTCCAGGATGGGTAGCAATGCACTGCTGCAGCTCCTGCTGCCTTGCTTCTTCCCACTGCTGTGGATTCAGGGTTTCCAGCAGCCCCATGCTTGTATGGCCACATCACGCAACCCCATCTGGGAACTGCATGAGAACTGCGGGGATTTCAAGAGCAATAAGATGTCCATAGGCCAGCAAGCCCCTCCGATGTGACTGAGGCTGACTGTGCTTGCTGTTTGCAGCAACCAGGAACTTGCAGTCGGCACCATAATAAAATGGTTTGCTGCAAAATGCCTATGCACATGGCAGCACCCAGACTGGTGAGCAGCACCCAGACTGGTGAGCAGCACTGCCATCAAGCCAGGAGAAGCCTGAATGCCTGGTCTAAGCATCAGCTCCAAAAAATTTTTTGTGTACTTGTTAAGTATGCCAGGCTTCACTCTGCTTCTGTCTCTCTTTGTGCAGGTTTCTGGTAGTCCAGCTTTGGAAAGAAGCTGCTTGTACCTATTTAATGACTTCTTCCTGAATGTACCCATTGGGACTGCGAAAAAACACTTCAGCCAACCAGAAGATTGTAGGTCTCTATGAAACAGGCCTTCACAAAACAACATGAACAAATAATTACTAACAATCTTTCCAAAGCTTTTTAAAGTCCCATTTCAGTCTTCTCCACCTCGGCCCCAGCTTTTCTCTTACCCTTGCCCCCTGCCTGCCCACACCCTGGTGTGAGACTACTTTGCAGCATGGGAGGTAGACATCATCCCAAGAACAACCTCCAGGGAATGACCCCTTGGTTTTCCCTATGTGGGAGTAGGGGTGACTGCTCACAGGAAGGTCACTGTCACCCCACAAACCTGCTCAATAGGACATGGGATAACGGTGTGTGCAGAGGATGCCCTTTGCAGGCAAACACTTTTGTACCCAGGAGGGGTCCAGAGAGGATCAAAGGCTCTCCACCTCAGGCAGACCTAAACCCAGTCACCTTGGGGACTCACCCATATCCCGACGATGAGGACAAAGGCGAAGTAAAGAACCACAACGATGATGTCTGCCACCCCAAAGGCCACTGTTGTGTCCCCCGGAAGCGCGGGCAGCTCCGTGGCAGCTGGGGTTGGCTGGCTCATGGCTGCAAGCAAACTGCTGAATTTCTCTCTCACACTGGACTTTGGTGCACGTTGGCCTTCATTGCTTCCCTTGTAATAATTAACAGGGTAGAGAAGGTGTGAGTGGGGAGTGGGAGCCAGGCAGGACTGTGGCTAATGTTCTCCAGCAGGAGCTTTGGCTCCATGGTTCATCATTGAGGACCTCCCCATAGCTCCGTGGTGTGAGCAACCCTCCAGGTGCTCCTGCACCCTTTTACCAGCCGTCCCCTCTCCTGCCCGTTTACCCATTGGTGACAGCCACTGGGATGGCAAATGGATAAATGTCACATTGTCTTGTCCTCCACCCCTCTTTCACATCACTTTCTCCGCAGTGTCCTAGAGAGGGAAGTTCCTCCTAAAAGGAGCTGCCATAGAGGGCAGCTGGTCTTTCGTCCTGGTGCGGGTGGCAAGGATACCGATCTGTGCAGGATGGGTGCAGCACCTGCACCCACCCCCCAGGGGCAGGACCAGACGCAGGCAAGGGCACCGGTGCCCCTTTCCTCACTCGGTGCAGCCGTGTGCTGCCTCCTTCCCCATCCTGTGCTGCAGCTCAGGGATACTCTGTGCTGCAGAGAGACCCACAGCCCCTGCGGATGATCAGCAGACAGGGAGCACGTGTTACGCTGTACATTCACTTTGCAGATAGCAACAGGAGGAAGTGCAGGGAGGAGATAGCTGAGTTTTCTTGGCAGGCTCTCCAGTGTGCAAGTGGCCAGCAGTGAAGGAGTTAAGCTGTTTGTGTGACAAGCAGAGCCAATGCCAGGTCACCTATGTGAGTCGGGAAAGCTGCAGTGGCAGCAGGAGCAGCAGCTGTCTTGAGGCATGGGCAGGTAGGAGGGGGCTGTCCCCTACCACAGCAGCAAACTGCAAACCACAGGTCCTCCTCCCCATCCCTCCAGCTGCTTGGTGCAGCAGAGTCATTTCTCAGCTGTGTGGAATATCTCACCCTCCTCCACCTTTTAATGCTGGGGCCAGGCAGGACCTGTGCCTCCACCTCCCTCTGCACCAGGGCCCTGCTCAGAGGTGCTGGGAGGAGTCCAGGATGGTCCCTGCAGGTGCTTCCGTTGATGGTCATAACCCAAGAGCCTGAAACAGGCAGACGGGCACAGACCTGGCTTCTCAGTGTGGTTCCTAATGATGCTAAAAGATATTCGCCTCCCACAGATTTTGTCTCCTGACACCACCCTCAAAGCCATGGGGGCTTGTGGCATCCATTTCCTCCTTAGTTTATAAATACAAACATCTCCAGACCATGGCTGGCCCAGGTTGCCCTCTGGAGATATCTCTCCTCTCTCTCCACTGACTGAGGAAGAGCTACTTTTCTCCTTTCTGCTGAGTGCCCACAGTGCTGTGAATGCCCCTCCAAGACAGTGTCAGTTCCCTGCCTCACTTTCTCCACCTGCAGTAGCACCAGGGAAATCACAAGTATGCTGGAGATGTTTCCTAGTGCTCCCATGGAGGGGATGCTGCTGTAGGAGAAGACAGGGCAGTGGGTTGGGCCAGCAGGCAAAGGCGGGGGCTACAACTGATGTCCTTGGGAGAGGTTCGGTTTGGGGCTGCCACCCTGGCAGGCTCAGCAGGGCTTACCCTGGGGCCTGTCAGAAAAGAAATCATAAAGGGCTCTAACTGGATGTTAAAAGAAAGAGGAGAACACATGGGACACACACAGGGTGGTCCTGACTGTGGTACCAGCCTCCAAGACTCAAGCTCTGACACGGATGCAAAGGTCCCTCCATTACCTCTGTCTGCAGCTATCACATACCTGCTAATGGGGGACAGGATACCTCAGCTGAGGGCACCAGCCTGGTGTGGAGACAAGGTAGGGACCCTCCAGCACCAGCCCAGCTCTCCTTGACACCATCAATCCTCTGAATCAGGGCACAGGATGTGGGCCACACCGCCCCTTTGCTCCTTTGTTGGGACAGCTTTGGGAGGGTTGCCCAAGGCTCCTACCAGGTTTGCAGAGCCATTAGAGACCTGGCTGCGGGGTGCAAGCCTTCTCCAGGCAGTCCTCTGGTCCTCAAAGCAGAACCATCTCCTAACTCTCCCACTCTCCACCATCCATGGTCCCTCACCCCATGACATATCAGGTGGGACATTTTAAACTTAGGTGAACTTTGCTTGTTCTTGGTTTCAAGGGAGGCAACAAAACCTCTCTTTCATTTTGTTTCATCCTCCTCTCTCCCAGTGTTTTCTTGCAAGTGCTGGCTACCTGCTTGCTCATTAATTGCACCGCCAAAGCAAGGCCCCCATCCACCCCTGCTCCCCACTCTGAGACTCTCTGGGCGCGGCGCCTCTCTGTAGCTTCATTATACACAAGAGGCTTTTCAAGACTGAAATGTTCCAACAAGCTGAAGTATAGTTACCAGAAATTAAATATCTGGAAGCCTAAATCCCCTGGTGTAAACAGGCAGCTCTCCCTGCGCAGAGCTGATTTACACTCACCCACACACATTTCCCCCCTCTTAACACCGCAGCAACCGAAAGCAAAAAGACAGACGCCTAATCTTGAAACGCATCAAATACCTGCCCAAGAAGCAAACAGAGCCAGTATCTCTGGTCTTCCCAAACCAGGAATCCTGCTCCCCGTGGGGACCCCAGCCCAAAGTACTTGCCCAACCCATCCCTTCCCCCCACTTACCCAAGGTGCTGTACCAGCAGCAATTAACACTTGCAAGCACTTGAAAGCTTGCACCCCTGAAAAGTAAATACATCTAATAATTCATTCCCAGCAGCTGTGAGCTGTCACAAGTCTGTTGGATCCAATAGAATGACGTTGGCTTGTGGTGGCAGGACCTGTCATGTGTTATTACACTGACTGGATCATCCCAAGCTGTAGTGGCCAATCCCATTGCTGGTGTAATTGGGTAGGTTTGCAGCGGCTGCACCTCGAACGCGGATGATACCTCGAGCGTGTCTGCGGCAGTGCCCTTCTTCGCTGCTCGTGGCCCTTGTGCCCTTGGTCCCGTTCAGGTATGAGTTGCTCCACTCCCCACTCCCTGGGGTCGGCTGCAGAGGTGTGCTCCTCCCGCACTCCCCCCCGGGATGTGGCTGCTGTCCCTGCCCACAGCCAAGGGGATGACGCATGCCAGTGTTATATGACGCTCGCCCTGGCTCCCAGCCCCACAGCAGGAGCCCCAGGCAAGAAGCACGGTGCGAGGTGCAGGGCTCCGCCGGGCCCCGGCAGCAGGGCAGCACTTATCTCCTGCTCCATGGACTCTTAAGTCAACATCAGCAGCTATCCACCCCCAGGAGACGTGGCACTCCTTGCCCTGGGAACAATAAAAATTCAACACAGCTGACAAACAAGCAAGCAGCCATTGGAGTGAAAGATATTACAGCAGCATAAGCCCAGCAGGTGCAAGCAGGCAGATCTCTACTGATTCTGGGGGAGACATACTCGTTTGCTCCCGCTTATTCCAGGGGACCTGGCAAGGCACCTCAGATGCTCTGATGAACTGCTACGGCAAACCCATCTTCCCCAGCAGGCAGAGCACCTCAAAGCCTCTCAGTCCTGTGGGCAAAGCTGAATTTTGCTTCCCCAAATCTAAGGGGCAGGTTGGCTTATATTATCCGTGTTGGTGGGAGCGGTGGTGGTGGCAGAGGAAGTGCTGGCCATGGTGGGGAGCCAGTGAGCATGGGGGACAAAGCTGTTGTGGGGTGTCACCTGTAGCATGAACAGGCACTGGTGGAGGTTTTGGGTGTATTCATGGGGGTAATGGGCACAGAGGGCTGAGCTGAGAAATACAGATCTCAATCCTCCTCACGTTCCCCTCCTGAGACCTCTACCTCCCCTCCTCTACCTTCCAAAGAACCTTTCCTCCTCCCTCCAGGACTCACTCCCTGGTGCATGCCTGGCTTCATACAGTCTTTCTTTTGCCTTCGTGAGGGCTGAGAGCAGGGCTAGCAAACCAGGGGCAGAAGACAGCCTCTGGAGCTCAGATAGCGGGACTGGGGCTACCTCGTGTGCCTCATCTCCTTGGACAGAGATGGGCCCATTGGCGCTGAGCCCTGCAGCTATGGCCTCCCCCAGCACCGTCGGGATGCCCGGCAGAGGTGCAGGGCAGGCTGCAGAGGAGCAGCAGCCCTGTAAAAGCACACAGTTTAAGCAGTACCCCAGAGCTGCAACCTGCCTGCTGGAGGCCTCCTGCAGCACCATTAATATGCTCTCCTTTCCTTGCAGCAAAAGTGACAGGACGTTTAGTGTCCTCTTGTGGAGTGTGCTCCCTCACTCACGTCACAGCAGCTGAGAATGAGCCCTTCAGGGACTGGAAATGGTAAGTGGCATTTCCAAGTGTGCAGCCCCCCCCCCCAAAAAAAAAAAAAGCTGATGGAGAGAAATTACATTGTTTGAAGAACAAGTGTTTCTGGGGCAAAGGATGTTCGGTTAAGTGACAAGTAATTATTTTCGCAAATGTTAACGAATAAATGGACTTCCTCTTCATTACGAAGCTACTTCACAGTCGTCAGCAAATAGCTCCAATGACAATTAGTGAATTTCTAAATGGATTGAGCAATTGGCCTATATACAGATAACAATGCAATGAGGCAAGGCGATAGCCAAGCCTGACTTCTCACCTTACCTCCTGAGGGGGATTTTTTCTTCGTGCTGGATGGGTGAGGCATTCAGCTAACCATTATTTTCTTCTCAGCCCTTTCTCAGGGGGAATGACTCTTGAATAAAATCCAGCAGCTTAATTTTGGTTTGATATGAATGGGCTTTAAATGTATTTAATGTTTAAAGGCAAGCTATTCAGCTCAGAGCCCGCTCTGGAGGAACAGCGCAGTGGGGAGCAGGCGTGGCAGAGGGAAGAGGAGCAGACCCCCGGGAAGCTGCGGCAGTGCTACCACAGCTCTTTTCTTCCCTCTGCAGGCCACACTCTGATTTTCACTCCTGGACTGTCCCATAAACCTGGAGCAAGTCCATCACTTCAAGTCTCCTTGCATTTTTTATTTTTTTTTTAACCCTCGGGTGAGTCAGGGATACCTGTGCTGAAGGCAGTGGTATAAACACTGTGCAGACAAGCCAGGGAAGGTGCTGGTTTCGATGGGAACCTCAGCACCTTGGCAGGCTCCTTTGTGCACCCATCACACCAGGGGGGAAAGCTCACAGCTCCATGCACTGGAGACTACTCCTGTCCGCTCCTGGGGCAGGGTGGAGCCATGCAGAGGATGCGTTTGCTGAGCCTCAGCCATGCAATGCTGGTGCAGAGGCAGGTGGGCTCACATGGGATGTGCTTTGTTTGGGGTTTCCCCTCAGTAGGGAGCTGCGAGCATGGACCTCTCCCAGTAAGCGGCACTGACCAGTGCTTACCCCCTCCTCACTCTATCCCAAAGATCACCTGTAGCTTCTGCCTGAGCACTGCAGACCCATGACCCTGTCTTCTGTGTGTAGATTAAGGACAGCCTTGACATTTAGGGAAGTGATCGTGCCCCTGTACTCAGCACTGGTTTGGCTGCACCTTGAATACTGTGTTCAGTTTTGGGCCCCGCACTACAAGAAGGACGTTGAGGCGTTGGAGCGTGTCCAGAGAAGGGCAACGAGGCTGGTGAGGGGTCTGGAGAACAAGTCTTCTGAGGAGCGGCTGAGGGAGCTGGGGTTGTTTAGCCTGGAGAAAAGGAGGCTGAGGGGAGACCTCATCGCTCTCTACAACTACCTGAAAGGAGGTTGTAGCGAGGTGGGTGTCGGTCTCTTCTCCCAAGTAACAAGCGATAGGACGAGAGGAAATGGCCTCAAGTTGCGCCAGGGGAGGTTTAGATTGGATGTGAGGAAAAATGTCTTTACTGAAAGAGTGGTTAAACATTGGAAGAGGCTGCCCAGGGAAGTGGTTGAGTCACCATCCCTGGAGGTATTTAAAAGACGGGTAGATGAGGCACTTAGGGACATGGTTTAGTGGGCATGGTGGTGTTGGGTTGACGGTTGGACTCGATGATCTTGGAGGTCTCTTCCAATCTTAATGATTCTATGACATACAGGGCAGTTTCAAGTTAGCATATAGTTTTTGCTGCACTTAATTGGGACAGTCGCTGAGAGGAGATGCCCTGGGCCAGGCATGGTGTTACCAACCAGTCAGTCTAGGCTGAAGTGAACATTACTGAGAGTGGAGTCTCATCCCATCTGCCTTTATCCAGATGACTCATCTGCCACCCCAAACAAGGGTTTGCACCTCTCCATTCAGCTGAGCTGCCGTGACTCCTGTGGTTGCCCCTTCCATCCTCACACGCCCTGCTGGGAAACTAAGGTGAGAAGCCACAGGAGGAGTTCCAAGTCACGCTTCCAGCTGTGGCTGCCTAGAAAAATCATTCTAGGACCAAGTAGACTTAGGCTGAATAAAATATGTCACATTTACTGAGTGACTTTTCTGACTAACAGCTAGACTTTGAAAGATATTAGCAAGGGTAAAACATTAAGTGACAGAACAAGGACACTTCAGATGAAGGATGTTGTTCTCCCTTTAATTTACTTGCCTGTACAGCCTTGCAAAGATCTCAGCAGAGTGTCTTTACTGATGGATATGCTATCCTTGTTAAGATGGGACAATATACTTATTTACAGCTTTCATCATTGTCATGAAGGCACAAAGCAAACAGATATAACTAATGAAGATTTAGCTATTACATAATGTCTTCACCAACTCCATGCAGAAGTATGGGTAAAAGCCCTGGGAATAAATCTTTTTATAAGAACATTTTTAATGAATTTAAGACATGAAGAGATCTACTTGTAGTTTGTATTAGGACTCTGGGTATTGCTTTTCTGGAAAGATGGTTCAGGTTTGGAGTACAATGAAATGATGGTCTGAGAAACACCAAGGAAGAAGTGAAAGCCACATAAGCCCTACAATCTGAGCCATGAATTACTGTGTTCAGGGGGATGCTGCACGATAAGGCTGTCTGCTGCGACCGTTAGCTACCACCAGCAAGATGAATATTCAATAATAATCAATCAACAAGCAAAAGAGATGGAGAAGTTGCAGTAAGAACATGTCCACCTCATTTCATCCTCTCCAGATGACAGCCAGCCAAGGGAGAGGGCAGGAGGAGGTGAGTCATGCTGCCTGAGACAGTCATGCTCCACAGCAAAGCAGGTAAGGTAGTGCTTCACAGCCCCTGCAAAGGGTATGTTTGGTAGGTACTACAGGAACAACCAGTTTCCTTTGATGTTCTCCTGCAATCCATTGTCTGAGAATCACGAGGAACTTAGACCAAGACTGGTAAAACTGGATGTGGTGCACTATCACCTGGAAAGCTCCTGTGGGGCAGGGGAAGGGGGTGGGCTCATACCCATCTCTGTTTCCCAGTATGACCTTGCACAACCCTTTTACAGATTACACAGTGGGGAAGAAAACAGTCTTTTGCTGAATGATTTTGATATGTGCTCTGTAAAAAAAAACAGCACTCCCTACACACAACTGAAAAGTGATCCAGTGCATTTAAATTTTCACCGTATGGCCCATTTCAAGAGAAAAGGCTCCATAACAAAACCATAGATGTCAACAGCCTGGATGTTTTGGAACTGCAGATTCAGACAGGTGTTGGCAGCTTTGATCCATCTCCACTTGGTGACTATTGAGAAAATCCTTCTTCTTCATATCAGGGAAAAAACGGCAAAGATCCTTCATTTTAGAGTTAGGAGGCAGTATAAGGACATTCTCCCTTTTGACAGATTAGTCAATGTTTGGGGGTTTGGTGGTTGTTCTCACCAGGAGGTGAAGTTTGGTACAAACCTGTTTGTTTAGAAATATTGAAGTCCAACAGAAGGAATCAAGGAAAGGTTTCTTGCCAGCTGGCACTTTGTCCCAGAGCTCTGCAGGGCTTTTATTAAAGTTACAAGGTCTTCCCCATGACCTTCTGTGCTCCTTCTTTCCCTCCCTCATATGCAGCTCCCTCACGCAGTGTCTGTTCCCCACATCTGCATCAGGGTGCCAGGGAAAACGTCTCTGCCAGCATGATTTGTCTGCTGACCCTCCCTTGAATGCAGTCTTGAAAGTCTGGGGCAGCAGCTCCTCTTGCTCCAAGGAGTGGTCTATGAACACACCTAATTTCTTTTCACATCCAGGCTCAATGAAAGACAATTATATTTCGTTGTCACTTCCCTGTAGTCACTGTGTTACAGACTCTCATGGAACTGGAAATGAAATCCATGTCTTTTGAGTCAAACCCTACAGCTGCAAGACCCTCTTTTTAGCTTCAGCAAGAGCTTTCTACAAAGCCTGTCGATCCATTTCTAGTTGGAACACTTTTCAAAGCAAACTGGACAGATAAGATACAACTTTTGTTTTTTTAGAAAGGAGAATTTTTTAAGGATGCAGCATTTCCTTTGACTAGTCGATAAAATAGATGTTGAAAAGCTCTAAGGATGAAGGATATATATGAAGTGAGTACAGTCTTCACAGTTACTATCCCTAAGGAAAAAAACCAGCAAGGAAGGCTGAGCCAAAATGGTTGTTAAAAGAACGAAGGGGGGGGGGATAAAAATCAAACTTAATGGTTTGTTACAGTTTGTGGGGACTGAGGAAACAAAGTCTGGAACTGAAGGAGTTGTCAGGCAATGAGATAGGGTTACACATCCTCCACACAGAGACTGCAGTGTTGGCTTGATTAGGCGAAAGAACTTGGGATTGCTATAAAGAATGCCGCCTTGCTCCCTGTCAACTTGCAAAAGCTAATCAGCATCCCAAAATGACAGCTCCCTCCAGGGCTGAGATTTCTTAAAACAAAACTAAAATAAAAAGTCTCCTTGGTCCAGTTTCAAACCTAGCTGCACTACAAAAAAAAAAAAAAATTAGAATGAGATAGAAGGACTATGACATTCTCCAGCAACACTTCCAATGCTAATCTTCCTCATGATAATAATAATAACTTATATGACTCCTATACCTTAGTCGAGCAGCTTGTATCCTGAGGAATACATCAGACTTGATAAACTACTGCCATCAACTTGCACAGTGTGATGAGACTTAGCGTGGGAGGATGCTGCTGTTTTGTGATGCCCTGGAGAAGCTGAGGACAAATCGTGATAAAGAGCCCCATGTGGAGCTGGATTTCCAGGTGAGGGTTTTGAGTACATGGAAAGGGAATCATCCGGTTTGGGACACTGGCCAGGGCAAAAGAAATAATGCCCTTATTCTTGGCCAAAGCGTCAGTGGAGTTTTGTTACTGTCAACTCCAAGCCTGAAAAATTCTTGAGTTGGGGGCCAAAATTGAATGATATTGGCTTAGATACCATGAGGATTTTTTTTCTTTTTTAGCAGTGAAGCTTTTTTGTTCCTTCTGGTTTCTGTTCCCTGAGGGTGAATCTTTATACTTTTCTCCATCACAAGGAGTTCTAGCAGTGAGTCTCATATTTGCATGAAATTTGGGATGCTTACTGCAGTCCCATGACTCCAGAAACTGGGGCTTTGGGGAAAAAAAAAAACAAAACCTCACCAGTTCCACAGAGTTGCCAATGCTGGTGCTCAGCTGAGGCCCCGCTCTTACACCCCCCCACTCTCCTAGCACAGTCTCTGCTCTTCGACGTGCAGCCTTCCAAGCTGCAGCTCCAAGGGCGGGCCTCCAAGAGGATCTCAAGAAATAAGCTCTTCTGTGAGCAATTAAACTGATGAAACCTGCTTTCCTTTGGATGTACATCCTAGGATAGGAGGCTCTGGTGCCAGAGGAAGGTGTGAGGTCTCACACATCCATTCTGGTAGTCAGAGTACACCGCTGCTGTGGATTCTCTCCTGGCTAATGAGGGTTAAAGCTCACACTTTAATGTTTCCTTTGCTGGTGGGACAGATAGGGTCTTTCTCCTCTGCTCCATCATTTATTTTCATGAACCTTGTAAGGACTTCATACATTCAAAACTATTAGTTCTCCACCATGTTTAGTTGGTGTTAACCAATGCATCCACTAGTGACTAAGGACAAGGGTGCTGCTCACAAGGACCAATGCACCCTTGCCAACTCCTCCCTGTAATCACCCCAGGACATCCCTCTTCCAAATCTGGTGAAATAAATTAGTCAGATGACTTGTGGCAGTATCTGTGGCTTTTCGCCTCCCACCTACAAGAGTTCTGCATGCAGGGAAGGCAGGAACGGCATCACAGGGCCTGGCGCTGTCTGGGACATCTGCACACCTATTAGCTTTGTACCATAACCCAAAGCAGAAGGGGTGATGTGTTGGGCTGTATGCAGAGAGGACGGATGCCTGCTGGCAGGTCACGCAACAGGCCGTGCCTGGACACCGTGTTACGTGACGTACCTGACAAGGTCCGAGATAAGAGGGGCAGCTGCAGTGCAGGGCTGCGGGCAGGGAGAAGGTGTTTCCAGCCCAGCCGGAGGTGAAAATAGCACCGTGAACCTACTTTTCATGCTGTGAGTGACAGTTAGTATTCATGCAATAGCCCTGGGACCCATCTGACTCATATCTTCTTTGGCAAATATGCAGCAGAACAGCTCTGAAGTTACAGATTTCAATTTAAAAAAAAAAAAAAAACAAAAAAAACCCAAAAAACCCAAAACCCCACTATGCAAATACCCAAGCTCTCAATAACCACTTCACTTTTTGCTAACTTGCTTTTCTGTGCTTAAGTGACCAGAAAACAGCAGAAACATGTTTTAACAGATTGTTTCCCACCTCTTCCCCGCCTCCCCAAGGCAGGTTTAATACCTCTCCAGCAAGAAATTAGTCTCCAATAAATCATCAAGTTTACTGCAGCGCTTAAGCCCTGCTTGTCCTTCAGTGCTCTGCTGTCACAGGATTGATTCACCCACACACACCTTGAAACAAGGTCTCTTTAGTGCAGGTAGCTCTTTGCCATCTCTCGTGCACTGCTTTTTCCCGACTGGCCTGGGAAGCCGGCAGCTCCTGCTGCAGGTCCCTGGTCCCCAGGGATGCCCAGCCTCTGCACCAGCTAGGGAAAGGGGTCCAGCAGTGAAGCGTTGGCTGTCCGGCTCCAGCACAGCGCAGTTACCAGCAGATGGCAGCTGGAGATCGCTGAGGTGCCGCTCCACAGCGGCACGGAGGGGAATTTGGGGTTTCTCTGGCTTTACAAATGCAGCTTGCAAATACTGGGTGACCTTGGCACAGACATGGCCTCACCACCAAGTGGGGATGGTGCTTTTCACCTTCCTGCTTTTTACCCCGCGTAGGGGGTGAATGTGTTAGGACAGAGAGAAGAGGCTGGGTAGGACACAGTGCTTATCCTTCCATGCATGGGGGCGGGGGGGGGGGGGAAGAAATCAACCAATTCACAGGCCACATCTCTCCTCCCCCCCCCCCACAGGCCACATCTCTCCTCCCTCCACCCCAAGCTCGACCTCTCAAACCACAGAGTCATTTAGATCTAATTTTCTAACCTGATCCCACCTCAGATCTGCTTATACAGGTCCCAGCCAGTCCCCAAATGCATCCTGGGCAGAGTAACTGAGAGTACAGGAGCAATCCCTGCTCCCTCTCCACACCAAAGCCTCACTCACAACACATCGCACTGCTGGGCTGCGGCAGTTCCCCACAGCACCAGGCCCAGAAGTGATCATTAGCCTGTTATCATCACTTGCTCCTTTCATTCTCAGGTCCCACTGCTCAGGAAGGTCCCTCCCTCCATCCCAGTCAGTCCTGCAACAGGAACATCTCACTGTGCCATACCACAACTCCTACTCCAGTTCCACATCCTCTTCTGAGATGTCCTTGCTCTTGTTGTTGTTCCTGTCCTTCTTCTTCTTTTCCCTCTTTTCCTTCCTCTCCCTCTTCCTCCCAGCTGATGGCCCAGGTGGGCTGTTTCAGAGAAGAGAGAGATACAAATTCCAGCTTACACAAAGCAGCTGTGGGAGGTGATCAATCCCACCTGCTCACCCAGAGGGGCTTGCTTTGAGAAGCTACAGAAATGAGAGGATCTGCCCATTCCCTGATGCATTGACTGATTAACCGATCCTCTGCCAAGTGGCTATGATGGGCTCTGCTAATGCAACCACTTGGGTTACCCTCTCAGGCCAGGCAATAGGAACGCTTTATATTAAAATATAGGAAATTCCCAGAGATATCCCATCATCTTACGGAAGTCCTCTGTTGCCCGAGGGCCAGATCCACACCCAATCCCGGGGTGTAAGGAAGCACTGTGCATCAGCTCGGCCCCCTGCACAGCCACGTAAGACAGAGAGTAGGTCCCACCAGGGTGACATCTAGGGAGCCTGCAACACAGCTGAATCTGGGTCCACTGTCCCCCTGAGCAGTGTTTTACCCCCAGGAGGATCCTTTCTGTCCTGACTCCTTGCAGCCTTCCACAGGCAGCACGGAGATGACTCACACACAGAAGCTTTTCTTGGCAAGGACAAAAAAATGGAAATACCGTTTTTCCTCCCCCTCCTCTCCCTAACCCCCAAAGCTTCAATTCTGCAGAAACCAATGGGGCCAAAAAAGGGACTAGACAACACATCAAGCACTACCAGTTTAATCTAACCGCAGTTCCTCATTTACCAATGTTAGCCTCCTGTCCATGCTTTCTTTGGCTTTCATCTCTTCTTTTATCTGTGTGCTGTCTCTGGTTTGCCCTTCTGGTTGCTACTGCTTTGATCTCTTGAACCTCTGAAATCCAGAGCCAAATCCATGATAGCTTATGCTGAAGAGTTTGCACGTTTTTCCTGTTGCTACACTCTTTAAATTCCTTCTTTTTCTCTCCCCTGAAACTTCAGGCAGATTCCTTCTGTGCAGCAAATGGACATTTTAGATGTCCAGCCTGGGCAAGTGACCCTTTTATGGTTCCCCAGACCCTTGGACCTTTGCATCCCTGTGCTGCTGGTTTTCGGTTTCTTCCATCATAACATAGTAGCAGTTCCCACTGTGCAGGCTAAAGGCTGTCCCTGGCTTGTGGAGATCTGCAAGAGCCCCGGGATTAATCATAGAGGTTTGCCTATGCTGTGTTACTTGGTCCCTAAGTGGCACAGAGGGTGTCTACTGTTCCATGAATAGTTTCATGGGACAAGCATGGGAGACACAGTGGGAACTCATCTGTGAGAAAATTCATTTGATTTTAGCTGTTTTCTTATCCAAAGGCGGATGGTGATTCTTTATTTCACCAAGAGTACAGTGAGAAGAGGAAAAAAGACAACAGCAGAAGGATGAACGGGGGCTTTTAAGAAAGTTTTGCTATTCCCAGGTAGGGACGTAGCCATCAAGCAGTTACTGGAGCACTTATCTTTCCCATCCTGGAGAGTGCAGGAGCACTGCAGTAGAGCCAGAACACTGCAGTAACCACGTGGATTCCACGTGAATGGCACTCCTACCTTGCTT
>NW_008825072.1:590399-599253 GCF_000699105.1 Pygoscelis adeliae
AGCAGGAGTTTTAGAATAGCTATGTGCAAAGAAAGCGCCCTCATTTTTAATTAAAAATCTGGGAGAAGGAAGACATGAGAAAATATGGTTGTGCTTTGAACTTCCTAATTCTACACTGTAAGGGAAAGCGTCAGAGCAGAGACTGTCCAAGCTGTCCTTTGTGGCCCCTGGCTGATACGGGCCCAGTCAACAAGGAGCAGTGAGTCACTGCACTGAACTTTCTGCTCCCGTTTTCTGGGGTACAGACCTATCTGAGACCAGCCTCTTCCCTTCATCCTCAGAGCCACTGCAGGGTGGGGGCTCTCCTGCCCCCGGCCCCCGTGCTGCTGCAGGGGTGCAAACCGCTGCTCGGCTTCGTCTCAGCATCAGGGGGCGGCAGCTGATGCAGCGAGATCTGCCTCTCCATTACAACCAGCCGTCCCGAGCTAAAGGCCCTGCTGCCTCTCCTCAGGCTGATTTCTTTTGAAAGCAAAGCACATAACATCAGGCCTATGTTTATTTTCCCCTTAAATTAGGGTGGCTTGATTTTAATTGAGAGATCTGCCAGAATAAAGCACGTTTGTGCAGCTGTCATCAGAAATGCATACTTGCTTTTTTCCTTTTCCTTTTTCTTTTTCTTTTTCTTTTTCTTTTTCTTTTTCTTTTTCTTTTTCTTTTTCTTTTTCTTTTTCTCTCTTTCTCTTTCTCTTTCTCTTTTTTCTTTCTTTCTCCTTCCTTCCTTCTTTCTTTCCACCTTCATTCCTTCCTTTCTCACTTCCCTTTCTCCCTTCTTTCCTTCATATATCAACTTGCTTGATACAACCCTTTCCAGGTTGAGCTGCCCCACTTACAGACAAGAAACAAGACAAAAGGGGAGTAATTCCCAGGGAAGCTCTGGGGGACCCAGCTGAAGTGGAGGTGTCACTTTCCTCTGAGGCCAACCCTGTCACCTATACCTGATGTGCAAAAAGGATGCTGTGCTTCACCTTCCCCTGTTCACGGTGATCTGGCACATTTGTGCTCATATACTGGGTTGCACACTGGTGGGGCTGGGCCACCTGTGCATGGTACCCTCCAGGGAGAGGGCTGCAGGGGACAGTCTGACACATGCCTCACAAGAAGATTTCCACTGCTGTAGCCCAGACTTCCCTATAACATGTGGAGTTTGGGAAGTCAGCTGCTGAAGGAAGGCTCCAGGTCCATATCATTCCCAGACCCAAACAGCACAGCTCTGTTTCAAGGCTCTGACGGAAAGAGGTCCTGGATATATGACACTGGGAACAGCTCTGAAGGAGCAGTTGCCCAACAGGGAGAGAGGTCTTGCTGGTGTCCTGTATGGCATCACTACCCCAGCATCTTCTAACCTCTCTAACCCCTTGCTTTGTATCAAAGAAGTCTACCTTACACTGTGGAAAGCAACCAGGGAGATACAGCCCCGCCTGATCCTTTTTCTCATCTGGAACAGCTGGAAAAAAGACAGTAGCCTGAGAAATTGGCTGACCTTCTTGATGCATTCAGCTGTCTAGCCTTATATTTGTCCTTTAAATAACTTGCCAAAAAACAAACAAGCCCAAAACAACCAATCAGCAGGGAAAAAGAGCCCAAACAAAACAAGAGAGACTTCCGTTTCCAGCCTTGCCCTTCTGCAGTGGCTGGTCTGAAGTAGTTTAATCTAAACCAGGCTTCGGCAATTGCTGAAGAAAGCAATGTCCATGGTGGATATTTAGAGACTGGGGCTTGCCTGCCGTACACTGTCCAGGGGTTTATTACCTGCTGAAAAAGCTTAATGTGCTTCAGGTGCTACGTGATCTCCAGATGTCGTGGCAGAAGCAGCTTAGAGAGTGCTGGTGATAGAAATGCTGCTGGGTGAATGCAGAGACATTAGTGCCAGATGCGATATTCAGTCCCAGCTCATCTATTAATACAAAAACACAGGAATGGGCAAACTGGTTAGGACCAAAGGTCCATCCAGCCCAATACCCTGTCTATGGCAGCCAGCCGTAGTAGGTACTTAAGGAAGGATATCAGAACAGGGCACGCAGATCGTGGCTCAAGGGCAGTGATTTGTGGTGCTGGGATTTCCGGAGCCAGACATAGTGTCTTTGTATTTAATAGCCCCTGGTGAATTCTGCTTCCAGGAATTTATGCAGCTACTTCTAAATCTCTTTGTATCCACAGTTTCCTGTGGCAAGCAGTTTCACAGCTTAACAACACGTATTATTTAGCATTGCCCATTTTTTCATACCCTGAGGCTGGGTGAGTTTTCCCTGTTGGATGCCACTCAAGATTAGCCTTGGATCCAGCTCACACAGAAGAAATGGATGGATGGGCGGATGGAGTCTGAAATAATGTGGCTGTTATGATCAGATGTGCAATTATCAGCAGGCCACAAGCAGGGTGTGTTTTAGGAGCTGAGAGAGAGTTCCTCACCTGTCTGGTTGTTAACAGGTCACATGTTGCTGTCTGCATTATGGAAAAAGTGAGTTTTCAAGAGTGAACAGGAACAGGAGAAGATGGGCACAATCTGGGTAGTGAATGAAGAACAGCATGGGAGAAAATGTGTTTGTCAGATTGGTAGAGAACGGTGTAACTGAAGGCAGCATCCCTCGTCAGGAAAGTGGAAATTGTGTTCCAACAGCTTTATGCCCAGTTCAGGTAAGTAAAAGAGAGTTGCAGGCAGTGGTTTGTATGCGAAGACCTGGAAGCAAGACCTTAAAGTAGGAAATCCTACAGGGAGAAAGGATACAGCACCCACTGTTGCAGCATATGAGAAGGCTGATTTCTCTGCGGAGGTCAGACCTGGCAGACGCGGTTGTCCCTTTCATTTGAGAACTGACAGCTTTCCGGCTAAGCCCACCAAGTGGCTAGGCATTTGCAAGGTAGAACAGCTGTGATTAAAATAGGTCACCCAAGAAGCTCATCTTATCAAAGGCACCTGCATCATTTCCACTCTAATCAGGAACAGTAGTTGATGGGAATTGTTCAGCAAGCTATGGCTCAGGCATGGGGGATTTAGAAATCATTCTGAAATCCACATATGGTAAAAGCGTCACAGCACTTTATTTCCCCACCAACACAACTGACGGAGCAGAAGCGGGAATGTTTTCTACTTAGAGTCCAATTTCCAGAATTGCTCAGCTCCCATTTAGGCAACAAAGTCTTTGGCAAGATGTGGGAAAGAGCCAGTCAAAGGGTTGGTGCTGAGCAATTGTATGTCACCCCTTCCTTGAATGAGAAATTCAAAGCCTTCTCAGCTGACTGGCAGCCTTGTCTAAGGGCTATTTATGCATCCAGAGCCAGTTTAAAAGCTGCATGGTTGACCTCAGGCACACGATAGATGGTCAGCACATTTTTCTGGGAAAGTGGAGTGCAATTCAAGATTTCTTGTAACTTTTTTTGTTCACCTGACACACACACTCCAAAGACAGTGAAAGATGAGAAAATAATATGGGCTTGATAAATGACCAAAAGAAAGTTTCCGATCTGTAGCGGTTCCCATTATTCTTCTTATTCTTGGCATCAGCGTAGTTATGGCAATCTTCCCCCTGTTTCCCCTGCAAGCTCTACTCCCCCTTAACAATTTTTTTTTTCCTGTCAAATTCACAAGAGTGGCACCTGGGAGCATTTTGACCAAAGGGAAATTGACTGAGAAAAGTTGCCTCTTTTCAAATGCATTTTCTTAAGGGACTGGAATGAATGAGAATCATAGTCATAACATGGCTAAACAGTCTTTGTTTAACTTAATGCAATATAACAACCTATGTGTTGCAACACAGCTCCTTGCTGTGACATCCTTTTTCCATTTGCTTAATTTTCACCCCAAACACACGCTGTTAATAAGCTGCTGAGAAAATACAGCTCTTGTGACAAAATCCAGAAACTGAGACCCTGTATGGTATGTTAGATACACAACTCTTATTTGGACTGGCAAGTGGAGCTGAAATTGGTATTGCAAAATAGATCCATTTTTCTTGCTGCCAAATGTGATGGACAGATGAAAAGGGAGGGTTGGAGAAGTGGAAGGCAATAAGCAGAGGACAAATAAAATAAAATCCCTGACAGAAAGTAACATGTGGGTTAGAATAGACATGTGATTGTCAGCAGAGAAATGCAGGATGCGGGATGCTTTGTCAACAGACAAAGTTAAAATAAATGTCACACTGGCACTGAAAACTGCAGGATTAAACTCCTCCTGGTGGTTTATAATTTAAGAGAGAAAAAGGCAGACAGACACCCAGTGACTGGGCTGAAAAGAAAAACTCCTATTGACTTCAGTGGGTTTTGGAGCAGGTCCAGCGCAGTAAAGGTTCAAATCTGATCTCTGGAGTCAGAGAGTGCTTGGCCACTGATTTTAATCAGCAGAATCAGGCTCTTAACCAAAGTTTGTTTTACATTTCCTGCTTTTTTACTCACTTTGTAGCAAATCTGGAAGTCATATTTGTTTTTGGGGGGCTAAGTGAAAGTAAATAAAGACTGCCATAAAATTCATGACATCTTTAAATTAAAACACAAAATTAAAAATTTAATTTTTAAATGAAAACCTTTCCCTTTCATTTTCCCAAACCAGCCCAATGCTTTAGAAAAGCCTGAAGTAAACTCTGGTTTTGTACAAACAACAATATTTTGAAAGTTTCACAAATTGTCCTGAAGATTGTTGAGGAAGGGAATTTTCCCTAAAAAAATACACAAAAGACTGTCTTACTAAGTGAAAGCTGTAAGATGCTATATTTTATGTGATTTGTATAAAACAGTTCATACAAAAATGACATGGGGCCATGTGGAAAATAGGAAATAAGATGCAAAGACATCTTTATCCTTCCCACACCTACAGCATTCTGTGACTTTTTCGCCAAGGATTTCCAAACTGCAGCTGAAGAGCATATTTGCTAGGCACTGAATACTGAGGTCCAACCTGCAAAAGCAAGGACAGATTGAAAAACAATAAAAAATTTCGACTTTGGCCACTCAAACCCTTTCTAAGAGTCTCAAGCAAGTTTTAAACAACAAGGTCGGTGTTCGTGGAAGAAGTGTTCAGCACTTTATGTCCTTTGTAGAAAAGGAAAAGTCTTACAGAGGTGTTCACCTCTGTAAGAGTGGATGGTTCATAAGCATATAGAAAAGAAAACAGATAAATTCTGTCGAGGCTTTCCACATTCTGGAAGTGACTGTTCAGGGGCTCTGATGCTCCCCACGTTGCTCTATTAGCCCTGGACAATTTGACATTGGCATTCAAGCCAAAGCAAAGATCACTCGTTTGACATGCTTCCTTCGGGAATACTTAGCAAGTGAGAGAATGGGAGGGAGCCAAAGGTAAACTTCAGCCTTACCCAAGTAATCTACCAGCGATGGTGAATTCAAGCATATTTTATTTGGTTATTGATGGGTTTGTTCTTCTACTTATTTATTGGGTAAGTTTTACTTTCAGTTAGCACTCTGAAAGCTGGAGCTTCAGCAGGTGACACCCAAGCAATTTTTAAAAGCACACAGAGGAAACTTTGGTCACCAAGCCATGGCAACGCCACACAGAGATGGGATCTTCCTTCCTCATCCCCACCCATCTTCTAACCAGCTATGCGCAAGCAACAGTTTTGTGACAACTGTGAAGGCTTTGGTACAAGTTTAGCAGAAGGGGAAGTAGAACTGCTTCCATACTACCAATTTATTTTAAGTCCAATGAACAAAATCACATCGCAGTGCTAAGGAGAAACTGCAATCCATAGAGAGAAATGGACTTTACAGGGTTTCTTTAAAAAGTCTCTAAAAACAGGCAGATTTCAAAACTCTTATGACTTATCAAAAGAAGAAATGCACTAATTTTCATTTCATACAATAACTAAAAAAATTACTTGGTTTGTGCTTAGTTTTCTGTAGCCTGACTGTAGATTTCTGCAGAATCTTATTTCTATCTGCTAAAAATAAATAAAATGGATGGTTAAAAGTTTCCAGTGTTTCAGAAGTTATTATCAGGCTTTGTCAAAGAGCTCCTGTTTGGGCAGTTCAAAGGGCTGTCTGAAGGGATTACAGCTCTTTCTTGTTAGTGGGATCCTCTGCATAGAGACCTAGCTCAACAGAACTAAGTCAGAGTCATGGTTTTGTGAGCAGAGTCCTTTCTAAGAGTCAGGAGAAAATCCTTCTCCGTGCCATGCTCCTTCGTGGTGCTGACTCTTGCGTAGAACTATAGACAAAAGTCTCTGGAGCAGAAATTTCTGGTGGACAGGAGCCAACATATGGAGCAGGTATTGTTCTGGCCCAGAGACTATGGCTGCGATCATCAAGGAGAGGAATAACTAACTCAGTGGGATAGCTAGAAATCACATAGCTGAGATGGGAAGATGTCTTAACAGCAACATTAGGAAAAGAAAGAAAAGTTAAAGAGATAAAAGAAGGTAAGAGGTTTTCCCTGCAGTTGAAAAAACAAGTTCTTATAGCAGTTGTTCTAATGCATAAACATCAGCAAAAACCTCTAGAAAAGATCTCTACTTTGAAGAAGGGAGACATCTTCATCGTTTGAAGGAGTTCCTCGCTGCTGTAAATGAGAAGTCAGCACAGCTGCAATGTCTTACAGGCCTTTGTTTCAAAGGACAAAATTACTCAGGATAGTGTGGGCAAGATTGCCCACATAAGCTACAAGTGGAGACAAACATGAATCACACAAATAAAAACTCCAAGAAGCAATATCCAGAAATGTAGCGATGTCTGTCTCTGTGAGACTGGGATTAGATCACACGTTAATTGTGATTTTTGTTTGACATTAAAACTACCTTTGGAGCAGGCTTTGTGTAACAGCAGCATTGCTGGAAAGAAAAGGTCCTGAAAAATGTCTTCATACTTTTCTATATATGTGTATAAATATTAAACTGCCTTCCTTTCAGACACGCCACTGAACTCGGCGCTTGTTTGGATGTTGAACCTGGAAACTTCTCAAAAGTTTTGCGTACGGATAATTCATGAGTTAAAGCCCAAATTGAAATGCCATGTTACAACTTGTAGAAATGTTAGACAAATATAATGACCATATTTTCCAGTTACCTAATACCCACTCAAAATATAAAACCCGAAAGAACGAAATTGTTTTCATTGCTGTTAACCAGACAATATCACTCCAACTAAATATAGTATGTGATGAAACCAATTTAAATATTGTCCAAGTATTTAACACTGTAAATATTAGACTTAACACTCCATAAAAACAGGCTTTGATGATGCAGGCTGACAAAAGGAGACTAGTTAATTGCAGATTACATCATGGCTAGGACAGCATCACTGCTAGGACAGCCATGATAAATGTGAGGTGAAAAGTAAATCTAATAAAATAAAAATAGTCTCTGCTCAGTGTTCACCTTTATCCTTTTTGCTAACCTTTCTTAGCAAAGATGGGGGAAAAATGTAGTGCCAGGTAAAGGAGTATCTGGAGTTCAATGCATTCGTGAAGCTTGCGTTTATGGCCAGATTCAGTAAAAGATACAAACCTGCGTTTGACTTGTAGGATGTGTTTATTTCCCTTTCACTACAATGGGACTCATATGTACTTCTGACATTTTCCTACCATGGGAAGCTTTCCTGAATCGGGGTCTGAAGTCTGTTAAAACTACTGTAGGTTTTGTGAGGAATAAATACATGTTATTGTAAAGCATGGTATGGCTCCATCAAAGGTGAGGAAACAAAGGTCCATTTAAATGGATTTATTAAACTTCTGAGCTCAGGTAACTATGCTGAAAATGGGGGCAATTTCCTGGCATTGCAGGTCTGACTTTCTTTTCATAGCAAACCTGAATCCTTGTGTATCTATCAACTTGAGTTAATCTTCATTGATATCTGCCCAGATATTAACGTCAAGATGGATTCTGCCCTGTGTTTTAAGAAGGCAGGTCAGAGCTGTGGTACCAGGATGTCCCCAAAGCCTGGAGGTGGGATATTTCTACATGGGGTTAGCTTCAGATCCACACCAGTAGGAGATACAGCTTCCAGGTGAAGCCTGGCTTCTCACTTGCACTCTTGAATGATATGGAGGCACCACTCAATCACCCTCTCCCCTCCACTGAGGGCTCCCAAATGCGCCATACCGAGGCCTGCTTTCTTACTTGCCCAAGATAACAGAAGTACAGTTTAATGGACTACAAAAAATGTATTGATTGCCCTGAGAGGGTAGCGAATAACTCCTTGTAAGATCACAGCTGCTGTGGCGGTGAGCTGACAAAGTAGCTCAGGGAGGAGTAATTTTATTGTTGAAATCACTGAAGGTGCTTCTGGTGGCTGATGCTAATGACAAGTGGTTGCCACCATATTTTGGACATAAAGCTCACATACCTCCCAGAGTGCTGTTTCCCTCTCTTATTTCATGGGTCTTTTTTTTTCTCTCCTGCTCTATATAAGCCGAGTTCCTGCACTTTCTACAACATCCTTCAGTGCCTAGAAAAACAACTAGAAACGCTGATGCTGGAATGACCCTCATGCTAACAAAAGGTCTGGTCCCAAAGTGGCTTGTGAGGCCTGTTAAAATGTCAGAGACTCATATCAAAATAATGACATTATGTAGAATAAGTGAGTCCAGCTGTCGATGTTGACACTCTTGAGCCACGAAAGGAGAAAAGTGATATAACTTAGGATAACTGTGGTTTGTGCAGGCACAGCTACATTGACTTTGTATTTGCCTTACAGACGGAGGTTGTTACCTGCAGATATGCAGTGTTTTCGTTAAGTTCATCCTGAGCTGGTGGCCAGCATTCCTTCAGCAGCAAAGCTAGTAACTGAAGTTGGCACCTGAGATAAAAACTGTCTTTTGTGTGTGTGTGTCTTTGCTTCTCCTCCATGTTGGTGTCATGGTTTAACCACAGCCAGCAACTGAGCACCACCCAGCCGCTCGCTCACTCCCCCT
>NW_008825072.1:599264-637409 GCF_000699105.1 Pygoscelis adeliae
GTCCCCTCCCAGCTGCTTGTGCACCCCCAGCCTACTCGCTGGTGGGGTGGTGTGAGAAGCAGAAAAGGCCTTGACTCTGTGTCAGCACTGCTCAGCAATAACCAAAACATCCCTGTGTTATCAACACTGTTTGCAGCACAAATCCAAAACACAGCCCCATACTAGCTACTGTGAACAAGATTAACTCTATCCCAGCCAAAACCAACACAGAAGCCCACATTTCAGAGGCAGTATGAGGCAGGTTGTGCTAATACCTGAAATAAGAAGCATATGCTCTGAATGGAGCAATAGTTAGTCTGAAATTAATTATTAAGTGAAGGCTGTGCCACATGCGTTAACATGGGTGCTTTCAGTAGGCTGAAGTGTGGAATGTATAATTCAGCCTTCCCATCCTCAAACTCATGATTATTTTTGGTCTTTCTTAGCATATCTGTTTCTCAGCCTATCCATATAGGATAACAATACCTAGATAGTAATACCAGAAAGGGCTGCCATGATTGTACAGACTTGGCAGAGCACAGGTGAGGAGATGGCACATGGTTTCTACCTTTAACTTCAGTTTGAGTTGTACGATATATGAAAGATCACTTTGGTCTCCAAGAAGTACCTACCATACTGACTTACGCAATGTATATGTAATTCATTATAGAACATTATATAAGTATTAATGGAGGACAATACCTAGTGTATCTAATTTAGACACCTAGAACTTAGCATTTCAGCTGTATCAAAAGTTTCATCTTCTGTTTACAGTGTAATTCAAACCTCCAAAGTAAACGCTCAAGCGTCTTCTGTCAGTGTAGGGTGGCAGATCCCTCTGGGTGCCTGCAGAGGTCCTTCCACTAAGACTGAGTGTCCACCTCCGTCCTTGCAGGTTCTTTTACAGTAGGAGACCAATATGCTAGAAACACATATCTCCATTCAGGATACAGTTTGTTAAGTCTTCTTTCCACAAAGATTCCCAAACAGGGCTGGTTCTTGTTAATAAACAAAGCAGTGGTGACAATCTTGTGGCCAGTACATTTGTCCCAGGGGATGGATATAGGTTCTAGGGTTACCTTCAGGAAATCTGAAGTAACACTACAGGAAAGGTCTTTAACCAATACACATCATCATATTAAAATGAGTTTGCTGTGCTTAAGACTCGTATTAATGGCTCAGGAGTCTCCAAGGCTTTAGGTAGCTGTGGCTGCCAGATCACAGCAGAGTTCTAGATGGGAGATAGGTATATGTCCATAGACAAAATACTTCTGAGTTGTGTTGTCATCTAATTCCAAAGTCTGAAAAACTTTCAGGCCAACGAAGATGGTAATTAAGGGCTAGACACTCAGGGATTTGCAAGTTCTGAAAAGTAGGTGGATTACATAGTGGATTTTCCTGTGTACATTTTACATAGCCAAATCCCAATTTTAAAGAATTTAAGGCTGAATGGTTCCTAGCCTCGCATCTTCCTTCCCAGCTAACTCTTCAGCATTTTGTGGTCTTCAGTGTCACAGAATCTAAATACCTGTTACTCTAAACAGATTGAAACAACATAGCTGTTGTACACGTAATATGACTTCAGTGTCTGCCTCATAAAAACAGAGAAATGAGAACAGGCTAAACACTGCCTTGAAAACACACCCAACCACATAAGAGGCAGAGAATAGATATGAATTCCAGTTTATTTCCTCACTTCTCCCTCTGTAATGGGCCAAGCCAAAGGCCTTCAACCCAGACAGCCCTGAACTGTGAGGAAGTTCAGATCCAAACTCTTAAAAGCCAGGCCATTTCTAATTATTGTTATTGCCTCATTAAATTTATTATGTTGAGCCATTTCCAGTGACCTCATTAACTCTCTGCAAAGATTTTGTCACATACAATCCTTAACAGATGTCTGATTTCAGGCATTGCGAAGTCAGTTGTCTGGCCCTTTCCCCAGCATGCATAGACCCTTAGCTCTCCAGTCCTGTGCTCTACTGTCTCTCAAGAAGGATTTCATTTTGATCATGCTGTATTCGGCTGTGTCCCCTCCCAACTTCCTGTGCACCCCCAGCCTACTCGCTGGTGGGGTGGTGTGAGAAGCAGAAAAGGCCTTGACTCTGTGTCAGCACTGCTCAGCAATAACCAAAACATCCCTGTGTTATCAACACTGTTTGCAGCACAAATCCAAAACACAGCCCCATACTAGCTACTATGAAGGAAATTAACTCTATCCCAGCCAAAACCAGCACAGTTGGGTGATTACCTTTCTCTGTCCATCACGCACAGCCACGGTCCACTTCGGTAATTGAACCCTCTTCAGCAGAAGAGGGGCATGTTGCTCAGAGTGCAGCAACAGAGAACATCTTCCACAGGCCAGGAACAGACTGGTCACAAGTGCAGACAGGAATGGGATGCAGGCACCCCTCCAGCTTCCCTTGTTTCCACTGTATTTGTCTTTCTTAATTAACCCTCCACCATGTTACTGACCCAAAGACATGGCAACAGCACTGTTGAGAACTGCAGGGATTAAGACATTTGCGTTATAATGCCTCAGTCATGAGATCATAAATGCCCTTGTGCTCTGTTTTGTTATGCTGGGTTGATAATGGAGGCTGATAAAACTCCCACTTTCTGTATTCAAGTGAGCTAATGTGTCTGGGCTCGTGAGATCCTGGCAGGCGGAGAAAGCAACAGCACAAAGTCCCCAATCTCGGATGTAATCAAATAATGAGGCTGTTTGAGGACATTACTTGTTAACATATTAGCAGGTACCAGGGGTAAGTGAGTGTTTATTTAGTCCTGGTGTAAAAGCATGTCTAAAATGATTTATGCCGGAAGCTGTTTCACAGCAAACAGGCTGCTTTCATGAAAGCGGGTCAATCACCATCTCCCGTCTGCTCTCATAAATCATATTCAGGTGTTAATGTAACCAAAAGGTTTATATATTTCTGCACAATCAGCATGGGGGTCTGGGTGGATCCAGTAATAGCCTGCCCACATAAATGCCTTCTGCGTCTAAAGGCTGATATTTGGGGGGAGTCAAATGACTGATTTAAAAAAGAAAGAGAAGAAATAAACTGCCATGACAAGTAACAAAGCGTACGTACAGTTTTCCAGCCATATTTTACATACACAGGAGTAACTTGCCACTGTCCAGATCTACTGCTGGGACTGTTTTTGCATCAGGATAGCTTCCATACATATGCTCTAACAGAAAGTAGACCATGATTTTAATGTAACAATGACAGATACCAGAAGCAGAACACCATAAACAGAAATTGGCTTTCTGTGTTCCCCAAATTTCTCTAGTTAGAGGTCAGTGTCACATTATCAACCTCTTTTTCATGCTGGTGGAGTACTCCTTTGAGAGATGACATGGGTCCGGAAGGACATCCTGGACCTACATCCAAAACACAATTTCATCAAGTTCCATCCTGAAACTTGCCGCAGATCTTTTCTTACAGAATGGAACGGAATGGAATGGAATGGAATAGAATAGAATAGAATAGAATAGAATAGAATAGAATAGAATAGAATAGAATAGAATATTTCAGTTGGAACAGCCTGACCACTTCAAAGTTAAAGCATGTTATTAAGGGCATTGCCCAAATGCCTCTTCAACACTGACAGGCATGGGGCATCGAGCACCTCTCTAGGAAGCCTGTTCCAGTGTTCGACCACCCCCTCCGTAAAGAAATGCTTCCTAATGTCCAGTCTAAACCTCCCCGGTGTGGCTTTGAACCATTCCCACATATCCTATCGCTGGATACCAGGGAGAAGAGATCTGATATTTGCTTCTTTGTCCTCCCTCCTCTTGTTGTAGGGTGTTACAAGACTGTATTTCCCTTCTTCCCAGTTCTCAGCCTGAACTTACTCATGGCCAGTTTATATTTACAGCCAGATTTTATCCTATTCTTCATGTACTCTTTCCTATGCCAACATTGTCCTTTGGTTTAAATAGCTTTTCTCTCCCACATGTATTTACCACTGGATATGTTTCTAGCTTGGGTCTTCATGAAGTCTTAGACCACAGAGGACATAACCCCCATAATATGGCATGATCCAGAACTTGCATGATTTGTGTTCCACTTTCTTCAGGCAAAAATTTTACCATTTTGGTTCATATCAGTCAATAGTATCTTCTCTCAACCTTCAGTGGTTCATATCAAACAAGGGAAACCATTTGTCACATAAACCAATTTGGATTGGTCTTACAATGGCACATATCCTGGAGTAGCATCAGTAGCACACACCTTCTACTTACAAAGCTGCAGCTATCTCTTTTGCTAACACATTAATCAGCCAGCAAATTCACTAGCACTGTTAATGCTGGAAAAAAGGCTCCAAAATATTGTAACATAATATTTTGATTTGGGGACAGTATTTTGTGAATACAAGTGGCAAATGTATTTGTTCCGAGGAGTGACATCATACTACTTGTTTGCTGAAAGTGTCTGGAGACTTACTGACGGACCCATGAAGCCCAGACTGTAGGTAATGACTGTGTTGCTAGGACTTCAATAGTTAATTGCTCCTCATTATTTGCTTCTTATGAGTCATATTATACCATTATGAAGTCAGAAAGCATTAGGAATTGAATAAAAAAACAGAAAGGGATACTGTGCAACATAAATAACCAGTCAGGTGCAAAGATCAGTGAATAGTTGGTATGATCAGATTGAAGGTAACACATATTGTTAAAAGTTAATATCTGGTGACTAGATGTGAGTAAGAAATGAATTTGTATAGGAGTATTCAATAATAAACAAGTATTTCTATGAGGAGCAAAGCTAATGAAGATGCACTCTATGGATTTGTGTCTTTTTAAAATTCTCTCCCCATCACAATAGCAAACAACAATTTTTGTTCTTGGTAAAAACCTGCTACTAGGCTATGGATAGCAGAGCTTTTTTGTATATGCTGAACTTCTTACAAAATCAAACTAAAAAGGATTACATAAATCCAGACTGTAAAACAGCTCACTGGGACCCAAGAAGGTTGAGTTTGTCTGGTTGATGTGCATCATAGATAAACAAAGCTGCATCTGGAAGGCATGCGGTAGTTTGAGTTACAAACACTGCATGTTTGTAACAATCCCTGTATTACGCCCTCTTTGGTTAATTTCTGGTAGCCCCACAGTATCCTTTACAGGAAGCATAGGAGCTGGCCAATTGCTAAGAAAGCTGATTTGTGAAGAGCAGAGGAACAGTGAGTTTAGCAAAACCCAGGTCAGTGGGTTAGCTGCGAAAATGAGATGCCCTTCTTTCTTTATCAGGAAAACTGATTTCAGGTTGTTCCTAGGAAAAGAGGCTCCCAAATGTTCCAGTCTTTGACTAGAAGATCTTGACACAATGACTTCTTTCTTCTACAAGAAAGTAGTGGCATCAGTCCTTCTTGGTTTTTTCTTTTTTTTTTCTTTTCCTTTTTTGGCACTTTAGAGAAGATGGTGGGAATCACAGTCAGGACTTGTATCACCTTGTATTTTTCATGTTTTTTTTTTTCCTTCCTGTTAATGTGTTGAATTATTTAAGCTAATCTAAGAAGGCACATTGACAAATAGGGTTGTCTTAAATATTCTTCTCAAGTCTCTTTGAGTTGCATGCAAATTAGGGTGTGAACTTGGTTGGGTAATGGTTTGACTAGTTGGCCATCATCAGATTGGGTACCCACTGTCAGCTACTCTATTCTCTACTCCTCCAGAGTCTTGCTGCGTGACATTGGGCAAGTCTTCTTGCCCTTCCAGCTTGCTCTGTTTAGCTTGAAGTTCTTTGGCACTGAGGTTTGTGTCTGGCTGTAGACATGGCTAGCACTCAGCATAGGGATGAGGGGCCTCAAACTACACAATTCTAGTACAAAAAACAAATTTACTGTAAAACTCTTTATTGCACATAATGGACCAGCTTAACTGTTTCAGTCTCATTCTGAGAATCTCATTTAGGCATCAAAGCCATCACCACAGGATGTAAACAGTCTTTCAAAAATTAAGTAAAGATGACACATGAGATGATTTTTAATTCTTTTAATCCAAGTCATGCACATAATGAGGCATTTTTCTGTGTCAATTTATTTCAATTTTCTTCCTTTCTCCAAGAACCATTTATTGACTTGTCATCTGTCATTTAGACAATCAATGTGATCTTGAATTCTGATTTAGAAATCAATATAATAGAAGACATAATTAATACACCTATTGCCAATGATTAGACAGGTCTAACCTGGTTAGCCAGCCAGCAACACACATGCAAAGAAGAATACTAAAAAGTGCTTTTTGGTATTACCATTAAAATGTACAATTAATCATCAGCCCAACAAGAATCACTTGTTATTTATCAGTCCTAGAAAGGGAAATACATATTACAGAATGGCACAGAAGATGGAACTCCCTTAGAAGTCTTTTAAATTCTGTTTTGCCTAAATAAAATAAGAATTTATACAGTTGCCGTATTGTTTTCAAGACACTGTTGTTGTGAAGTACTATACTGTTTTACCTGTACAAAAGGAGAAGAGAGTAAAAGTAGGTATTAGCTTCCCAAGACTGTTTAGGTCAATCAATAGTCAAACTGACTTGATTAGACATTATGTACCTCTTGATGCATAATCAGACTAGAAAGCAAGCTGTTCTGTGTCCTATGCCACACTTGCCTGCTTGTGGACATATGAATGTGGACTAAGGAAGAGATGAACTTTACTACAGGAGAAACTGTCCTTATTAAAGTCCAAGTGACTCTGTGGTCCAAGTAACTATATGAACCCTGAGCAGGATGATCCTGCGGCCATGGAGAACTTCCAAACTGAATACATGAAAGAAGACAAATACTAGGAATTTTCAAACCAAAGTGCAGAAGTGACCTAGAGTCAGGTGCTAACCCTACACTGCGGGTTGTTACCTTTAGGACCATGGCTGCTGCTCTCTGTTTCCTGCCCAAGGACCCCAGGCTGGGCTGTCTCCCACCTCAGTCAGCCTGAACTGCCTGTTGTTGAGCTGAGTTTCACAGTTATGCTAGCCATGATGCCTAAGATGTGAACCTCTCTCTCATTATGGGACAGTTCATGGCAGGATTCCTCTAACCTAACTGTAGTCATTTCGAAGTCTGGTTTCTGGACTATGCCATTTGTGGAGAATCCCATTGCAGGAATGGAGAGAGATTTGCATCTTCAGTTGTGATTCATCTATCATGTCCAAGATAGCTGAGATGAATGGAAGAGATCTTGTGCAATGACTTTAAACGAGATACCTGTTGTTTAAAAGACTGAAGTTACAGGAAACAAATTTCACCCTTTCGCTGCAGAATTAAAAGCCAAATTATCTGACTCCTAAAACAGACCCACTGAATAACCCTGCTGCCTAACCCCCTGTGACAGCATTTCCTGAAGGTCATAAGATGAATGTAGGGTAATGTTTAACATAGATGGGAAGAGAAAACAGAAGGAAGCAGGATGTGGTGCTGGGAAAGGCAGAAACAATATCTCTCTGGTACCACTAAACAGGATTGCAGGGACCATGGAGACACATCCTCCATGCCTTGGGAGAAGTCCCAGGTAAAGGTCAAGAACAATAGAAGCAAATGCTCATTCATTTCCTTACTACAGTTTTGTTACTGCCCGTGTGTGAAAAAAACATTGCTGAGTGGCTAGCCAGGCAGCAGTCAGAAGTTTTTTCAAGCTATAATAGCACTCATCCATTAACCATAAATAATCTATATTTATTCGAGGGGTCCCTAACAAAGCCATGTGTACATTGCACAGAGCATTAGACTATCAAGGTATAAACTATTTAAAGCAGCCGGTGTTTGAATTGTCATTTTTTAAGTTTAACATTATGTTGTTTCAATATCTAAAGCCTCCTTCCCAATGCAGCAAAAATGCAAAACACATTGAGAGAAAATGTAAAACATACTAACTTGATTATTACGAGTGCTCTGGATTGTGTCACAATTCACTATTAATTTAGACCACATTCCAGTGGCTTCTCCCTTCCCTCTGCATTCTGGACCAATCTGTCAGAGAAATACAACACCGATTAAATAAAAAATATATATGTGCATATATATATTTTAAAGCCTGCTGCTTGGAGGAAATGTTTTGGATATGCAATTTAGGGAGAGTTGTTTTCCATTAGCAACTTGAAATGATGGGCTGATTTTGAGGGTCATTTGCATAATGAATTTCTTCTGGGCATCAGGGACATCCACACGGTCAATTCTATGAATACCATCATGAGCTTAATGGTGAGGTTTGTCTCAGCTCCGCCCACCCATGATGGAGACCCAAATGATGGTTAAATCCCCTCATTGAGAAATTGTTGCAGCCAGAACCAATTTCTGCTTTGGGAGAGGAGGAATGGCCTTGTGGTTACAGCTCCAGAATATGGCTCAGCAAAACCGATCGTGTTTCTGCCTCTTTTATAGACTTCCCATGTGACCTTGGGCAAATCACTTACTCTTTTCCACCTGTAAAGTGAAGAAAAAGAATTTTCCTATTTTTTCAGATTAAGAACATAAATTCTTTGGTGTAAGGGTAATCTCAGCTTGCGTTGTGTTGTGACAGTGCTAGGCACAATGGGATCCTTGTCTTAATAGAACTATTGTGAACATAATATTTATTTAGGGCATTTTGACATCACTTTGTCCAAAGCAGCTTTTGGAAGGGTTGGGGTTTTTTTTCTCATGCATATAATAGACTTTTCCGAGATTCTAGGGGTGTTTTGCCACTTTTCTGGCCACATAGCATGCAATCAGTATGTCAGGCATGTATTAAAGAGGCAACAACTATTCCCAGTAATCTCTGTTGCTCTTTCGCAAAGCCGAAAAGCCAAGCTTCAGAACATCTTTTAGAAACCCCACAGAAAGATTTTATCTCCCAGTAGAAAATTGCTCAGAATTCACCCTACATAACAACAAAAGGACTATGTCATGGTTTAGCTCCACCAGAACAGTGAACAGATCATCCTCAGTCTGTGAGGTTTTGATGTACTTGCTTTTTGTGCTCGGTGGTGGTAGTAAATTTCGGGCAAGCAATTTGGGATCCAAACTCTTTGTAGCTGGACAGCACAGCTGCAACATCTCTATCCAGTTTGTACCCAGAGGGAACCATAAACGCCCAGCTGAGCACTCCCACTTCTAGTTTCTTGCTTATGGGAGAAGAGCACATCTCTCAGGGAGGACATCAGCTCTCCAAGTCACTGTCAGTTTGCATGGGACGAAAGTTTGAGGGATTAAGTAAGAGAGAAAAAGAAAAACTTTGTGATCAGTGCTAGGCAAATCCCATAGGTACATCTCCTGAATAGCAGAGGTTTTCCAAGGCTGCCCAGGGTGATCTAACTGCTGAGTCCTGACCCCAGTGGGAGCAAAGTTTGGCAAAAATGGGGCAGGGGTCGGGGAAAATTCTTCCCTTGCTGAGTGGTTCTGCTTTAAAAATGACCTCTTCTTTCTCCAGAGACACAGGCCTTTTGTGTGGTGGTGCTCAGCCACTCCTCTGAAGGATAAAACCAGACTATGTGGGGTTTGCTCCAGAAAGACTGGAGCTGGGTTCCAGTCTGATAATGCAAACAAATTAATTAGCTACGGCTCCAGTGTACCCTTGTCATTTTCTGCCCTTTGTTGTGGTGTCCTAGCTAGGAGACTCATCACCCTATGCTCCTGCCGTGGCCTCTGCCAGAGCAGAGAACCTCCAGGAGGACTCTGTCAACCCCGCTGATCTTTTCCGCTGACTGGAGAGGGAGCCTAATGCAGGTGTTTCAGTGAAACTTATACAATCCAGATGTAAATCCAGTGGCAAGTCCCTCAGGATTAGACATGTCTGGAAATGAACATTATTGGGCTGATAAGATTTCTGAGCATTTTTTCCACAGGAAACCCACTGATTTTCATCTCTGGGTTTGGCATGCAAACTCCCTAAGGCTCCTGGAGAGGCATACCTTGGATTGCCTGTGACAAGATATGAACAGGAGAGCTCAAGCTGACATGAAGAACCAGGCTGGGATGGCAGTTAGGAAGGAAAAAACACTCTATTCTTTACTGTCTACTTTGAAAATGTGTTCAGGAAAGGATTACAATGTCAAGATTGTAATACTGGTTGTGTTAAGAGTCACTGTTTGGAGGCAATCATTATTTGGAGAAAAAGCTGAGAGAAGAGGCCATTCACTTCGTTCCTGCCGATATGCCAAATAAAAAGGGATCAGCTAAACCACAGACAAGCCCCTTTTTGCTTTTGTAGCTGTTCATTTTTTCCATCAGAGCTCAGACCACGGAGCTAAAATTCAGTAATGAAAACCTTCCTTGCAGCCATGGCTTTGCAGTGCCCTAGACCAGAATGACACTGAGGTGAAACGGAGTCGGTCCCCAATTCTCTGAACTGCAGCGGGACATACAATGGTCTGAGCTTTAATCTTCACACAGATGAAACTGCTGCAGTGGGACTGGTTTCCGGGCTGATGTTTCTCATTGCTCAGTTATTGAGAGCCTGACAGGAAGCAGAGAAATGTTATCAATTCCCACTGCTCTGGACCATCAATCTTGCTCTGCTGGCATATCTGACAGCTCGAAAATGATCAGGTAGCAGCTGCTTTTTGATTTCTTCTATTATCTCTAATCCACTGTCTCATGAAATGGTTTGTTAATGCTTTCAGGACATGCTAGCGAGGGGAGTGTGGTTTCCGCTCTAGCCAGCAGGTAGAGCCAGCAAGCCTTGCATCGTGTCACAGGTTAACAGCAATTTCACAGAAACCTGGATAAACAGATAGCTTCCTCTCTCCCTTCCTCCCCCAGAGAAAGCACCACACAGGTGACCTTCTGTAATGAAGATTTCAGTGTTTGCTCAAGTGACTGCACAAGTAAGATCAGGGGATGGGAATCTCATTGGATATAAACCAGCATCCAAACTGGGCTAGCTCTGTATTTGGCTTTTTTGTAGGAAAACAGAAAAGAAAATAAACAACACCTTGCTACTTTCCACAGGCATGTTTCTTACACTGCAAGGGGTGGTGGCCCAGGGAAGGCTGCTCTGGGCATGTTTGAAGCCACGATGCACTACCTTCTTCTTCTCCACTGCAATCCTGACTTTGAGTCATCATCTCCTTTCTTTAGTGTTTAAAACTGAAAACAAGGTGGTGTGTCCCAGAAGCTCTGTTGGTTCATTCGCTCCACACCACAAGCAGCAGACCTTCACGCTGGCCACCACCTGTGCTTCAGTCCCCGACAGAACTCATCTGTCTGTCTCATGGTCAGGAACATGGCCTTAAACGATGTGTTTTACAAAAAAGTACACTTCAGCTTAGATTTCATATTGTGTTATATCTAAGACAAAACCTAAATAATTCTACAGACAATAGTTACATAGAAATAATATATAATTTCTCATGATAGCATATGTACACAAACATCTTTGATTATTTTTGTGAATCCTTAGACTGTTCCATTTCAGCCTGTGATCACTTTGTATAATTTCATTTTATTATCATTAATGACCATAGGTCTAATTTCTTGTTTCAAAAATATAACTGACATTAGAATCTACCTACAGTTTTTATATAAAACATGTAGTTATTCTTTTTCTCCCAGTGCTTTTAAAAAACCTTTTGAATTGCTCTCCAATCCAATTTCTAGGCTTTCCCAGCACAGTCATTTGTCTCTGATAGGCACAGTTTTTCAGAAAGAGGTCAAGGATGGTGAAAGTTGCTATCACTTCACAAGAGTTGATAGTGCTACTTCCCCATCAATGCTTTCTTTTGCTTGCCTTGCAAGGCCCCTTTCAGTTTCCTTGACCCTGCAGCCCTGCTCCTTTCTACTGATACAAGAGAATTAATAATAGAGCTCTGGTTTTCACCGGAGCTGCACAACTGCTGGGATATGGCAATAAAACACACAAGCATACACTCACAACAGCTAACCCCTCCACCTCCTAAAATCCATTTTCCTTGAGGCCTTTGATCTGGGGCAGGTGGGAAAGAAAGCAAAAAGCCTCTGGGAGAATTACGACCACAGTGCCTTCCTAGGTGGCATTGCCGCTTCCTTGGGATTCCTTGTACCATTAATGGCTCCTTTGTGCCAGTGTGTATCAGACCACCAAGGCATTTACCCAAAGGCTGTGTGTAGAATAAAAAGTGACATTTTGCTTCTTCTTTCTGGAGGTCAGATTCATTTCAGTCACACAGCAGTTCGTGCACAGGCAGATGGGTAATGGGACAGCAGGTTGGGGGAAGAAGTGGTTTTATCATCTCTTTCTCTGTGGGAACAACCACGGCTCCTCACATAAGCGTGTGCTCCCTTCCCCCAGCATGGACTCCCAATCTCCTTAAACTACTTGGTAAATCCCCTTTTTATTCACCTTCTAAAATTCACTAGCAAAGAGAAATAGCTTATCTCTTTGTGTGGTGTTATTGTGGCCTCAAAGGCCAGGACTGAATAAACACCCAGCTCTGCTCCTGGATGTTTTCTGCTATTGCAGTTGTATCTTGCCAGGACTGCCAAAGGGCTGGTAAGTCTTCCCATAATTTGCAGACATGCTGGACAGGTGATATGGCTGATAATCAGCTAACTGTGACAGCTGAAGGAGACCTCTGCACCTAAGTTTCAAGGACTGGTGAATAACTCATACCTAGCCCTGTGTCGGTTGTGTGCAGGAGAGGTCAAAGAACCGTGCAAGTTCCTCCCTAGTCTTGTGAAGAACCTTAGAAAAAACAGAAGTCTTCAAAACTGGTGGTTTGCATCTAATGGGCATAAGGGAGAAATGAGTAAGTTGTACAAACTCCTTGTGCGTGATGTGCCCCATCAGTGGTGTCAGGTACGAGGAAACTCTAACTGCAGCTGAGCAGGGAATAACCAGATGCTTCTACAGAAATGGCCTTCTGCCCTGGAGTGGAGGTTCTTGGAGAAGACAAGCACCTTTCTCATCCTTGTTTCCTCTTTCCATCCTCTCAATCCTCTTTGGCAGCAGAGGCAGCAATCCACAGCCCCAGGGACCTCCCTCTGCTTCTCTGTCCTACTCACCCTCTCATCCTGCTCCTGCCACCTCCTCTCTTCCCCTTGGGCCTGGTACTCATCCACAGACCACTGCAATGCAGCTGTGCCTATTTCATGGAAAAGCCTGGAGCCAGCTGTGCAGGACACGTTCAAGCTAAGGAGACTGCTTTTCTCCACCAGTGAATGCTTTCAAACTACATGGAGGGCATCCCAGGCAGAAAGTTTGCTAGGTGTGCCTCAAGCAGTGCAAGAGCTATTTTAAACCAAAGGCAGAAATGTGACTATCAATCAGGTTAATGTGACCCCTATCCAGCTGCCTTGCTTTGAAGAGAAACACAGGTGCATTATTTCACCATTTTTCCCAAGTCTCCCAGAAACCCTTTACATTGAAGGCTGCAGACACAAGTGCTGAAGTGCTGGGTGTCCAAGACAGTGTCCGAGTGGAATTTCGATTTACAGCCACAGTGGCTTTGGAAAAGTCATCGTATTTTTGAAACAAAAGAAGGAAACAGAAAAGAAAAATAACAAGGGCTGATGATGTATCTCCACATGATCTCTTGTGATAAATTCTCAGTAAGGGTCAGAGAAGCCCATTCAGACTGAATAGAAAAAAATATGCTTGAACCCATGATCGTTAGGCTGACTTGGAGGAAACACTCATTGACTTCTCAAATCTCATGCATCTGTGAGTGAAGTATTGAAATCGGAAATTGAGAGTGATTCCTTTCCCCAGCTACCATTCTTAGACAACATTGCTCAGTTGTGTAACCCCCTGAAGACATTAAAATGTCTTTCCCTTCCTGTAAGAAAAGATTTTCTTTTCCTTCCCTTAAGACATTACTTACAGGGTCACTGACTTTGGCAGATTACTTGCTAAATTGAGTTGCATCCTGATATCCTATATTTTATTGTGATGACCACCCATCTTGACAGCCACTTGGTCTTGACCTGAGATTATCCAACACTGAAATCATGACTCTTTAAAGAGAGGGGATTAATGGCTGCTTTAAAGTGATCTAAGATCATCAAAGAAAGCCACAAGCACTCACCTTTCTCCAGCTCCTGGCCATACAGACCTGCTCCCCCTTTTGTCACAACATCAGTGATCACATAGCTGCATGGGGAATTAAACCTGTTTGGTGATCTGGTTAAAAAAAAAAAATTAAATTGCAAATGTCTTCTTGTTAAGGTGGTTGTAAGCTGGATCAAAGAAGAGGTCTGAGTCTTCCACAACCATGGATGTCACCACAAGAAGGACACAGGAGTAAATGCCTGCTCTGGCAGCAGCAAGGTCCTGGTGAACTGTGGGAGAACCAGTGCCTCCTCATGGGCCCCAGGGATGGGAAAGCACTGGAGAGCTGTGAGCCTTAAATCAGGTCAGTATCTACACTATACAGAAACTACCAAACCTAGGAATGGTACTCATACCCCAGCTATCTGACCCAGGTAGGAGCTCAGAAGGAGCAGCAGAAGGAGCTCAGGTTTGTCTCCTCAGAACAACAGTTGGTTCATGTGAAAGAAGACACAGAAGCTGGCCCCTGGGTTCTTGAAGTCTCTTTCTCCTCCCTTGCTTTCACCTCTTGGCCTTTGGTTGCATGGAATATGGATGCAGTGCCATTCACTGGATTTCCATAAACCCTCACTCTTCCACTGAGTCTTTGAAGTGCAACCCATTATCAAACTGAAACAAGCTCTATGGCATTTGAAAATTGAGAGATTTTTGTAAAAAAAAAAAATGTTCAGCTTGTGTTTTGAAGTTGATGATAGACAATCTCATAATTTAGTAGCTATGACAACAATGTGAGTTAATACAGAAATTCAGCCTTCCTGATGCCTGGTGGAAAAAGAAGTGGCAGAGGGGCTTTTCATTTTCCCACCTGCAGGGAGGGGCTGAAACCCCTGTTGCACCCAAGGGCTGGTGGAGACAACCCCTGGCTGCAGTTTCGGATCGGCACAGTGTCCTTGCAGAGTCATGGGTCTCGCTGAAGCATTCCTTCATCAATAGGCACCATTTATCACCGAGATGTGACTGGGTTCCAACAGCGACAGAAGGAAAACATTGGCAATGTTTTCATTAAAAGGTACAAAAGATTTGCAGTGTAGCTGACAGAGGCCATATGTGACCTGCTTAGTGTTCAGTGGGGCTGATAAAGAGCAAAAGGAGTGTCCCGTGAAGGTAAAGCTATACCTCACCTTAATGAACAGCAACTCGGGGTAGGAGGTTGGCGAGGTTGATCAGATTTCCTCTGACCTGGAGTTCAACTTCTTTGGATGCAACCAAGAGTGGCTGAGATAGCAAGGTAGCTCAGCATAAAGGGGGGGACCCTTTTTTCTTAATGGAAAATCTTGGCCTGGGGCTGTTCACAAACTGCCAGCAGCAGCAATGTTCTGCATGCAAAATGGTGTGTTTTGCATGTCACAGCAAAATCCTACCAGGAGAAGCACTGGGATCAGTGCAAAAATGTCCCTTTTCTTCCACACACGTGGCCATGCAGAGACACATGAGCACACACACACTTCCCTCTGCTAGGGACAATAAGACAAATTCTAGGACCTCACAGAGATGAAAATGGGCGCTGAAACATGTTTCACGTTCATGGAAACAGTGGCTAACACCGTTTTGCCCAGCAGACTTAATCTCTTTTGAAATCAGCCCTCTTGGGTGAGCCCTTTCCACACCCTGATCTTGCCCTTTAGTAAATCCAAGCTAGTGAAAGAAGCTAGTACGAGTCAACCTGTGCAAGACCATTTTGGAGGTGTGAAGGAGCAAGACCCACCCACACTCAGCAGCCAGCCTTGCACATCCATTTTGCAAGCATGTGATCAGTCACAGCAGTGGCAGGATCACCAAGGTCTTGGCAGACAAAGCAAGTCCCCTATCACCCTGGGCTCTGTCAATAGTCCAGAGGGCTGCATCTCGTCTTCTAATTTTATATCCAGGACACACAGAAGTGCTAAGGGACTGTGGGCAGAAATTGAGACTGTTTCTTAGAGTGAGGAGTCTGGTCTTCTCTCACCTGAGTCAAGAAAAGTTGCCCATCAGTTCTGTTCATCTTATTGCTAACCTTCCCCTCTGCCTGCTGCATGCACTTGCTGCATTTTGCCTGGCTTTTCTTAGTTACATATTTACACAGTGTTTCATATTTGTCACCTTTTATTTCATTCTAGTGTTTTCAGCTACTACTGTGAAATCAATAAAAAAATCTTACCAAAGCAGCGTAGGAACAATGGTCTGTATAATCATACCAGGTGTGAGAGAAGAGGGAAACAGACCTTGATCGTGTTTCATGCTGTTGAAAAACACTTGAATAAATCCAAACATTTCCTCAAAGTTAAACTGGAGGTCAGGGATAGAGGAAGAGACTTGAAGTTACTTCATTCCCTGTAGTCTTGAGATCAGAGTAAACCACAGCTAACTTGTAACACCAGCCACTGACACACAGCCAGCTCTGGGGTGGCACTTGGCAATGTTGAATCCAGCCAGACCAGAGGCTGCGATTTCTCTGGCTGGAGGCATTTGAGTGCTAGTTCACCTGCCGGCTGCTGGGGCCCTGGTTACAGCAGTGCTGCGTGGAAAACACTGCAACTGCTTTATCAATTAGGGAAATGAACCACAGTGAAGAGCTGAATGTCCCCACAGCTAAAAGGTTAATATAAATAATTATATTAAAAAATGTTATTTATTGTTTCTTTAAGTAGCAGCCCTTCACAGCCCCATGGCTCTGTGGCTGGAATATGGTTTCACAGAATTTACGTGGGCACTTGTTTAGGTGTGTGGGGGGAAGATGTATGTTACAGCATCCTGACACACTCTCATTGTATATCAGATGTTACTCGCCTTGCTCCTGCCCTCTGCTCACCTCCTTCACTGCCCCATCTGTGCAAAGGAGGCTTTGTAGAGCTGGCAGGGTCAGTGATTAATTACACAAAGATAAACAGAGTTAATATTCTTCCTGGATAGAACTAATTACTCAAGTGTTTGCTTTTATAAACCTCAGATTGATTGTCTCAGGGACAAATCAGTCTAATTGAAAAGACCGTTTGTTTTCAAAAAAAGGAAAAATAACATGTTTGTGCCTCATGGGTTTTGGGGGGCTTTTTTTTCCTCTCCTTTTCAAGGAAATGGAGGCAGTGAAAGAGTTGGTGCATATTGTTGCATTGCTCACTGGACATCACAGCTACTCCGGCGGCTGTGCCCCAGCCGTTCCCCAGACCATTCTCCTCTTAACACAAGCTGTTATTTCTTACACCAGCTCTCTGTGGAGGATCCTGGTGTGTGAGGTGGAGAATATGCACATACTGAAAAGCCGCCCCAGCCCAACAATGTCAGGATTTAACTGAACAAGGGCAGGAAGAGAGAAGGGGCATGACTTGGTCCAGAGCACAAGAGTACCCTCATGTCTTTTGCTTGTATATTCTCTGAATTAACTCATGAAGACTCACATCTGGGAAACTGAAAACAACTGGCACATCATTTCTGCTCCAACACACTCAAAACACTTTACAGCCTTTCTGTTGCCCAAGTCTGGTGTGTCACCTCCTACTCTCTTCTCTCCATGGCACCTCAGCATCTCAGAGCTCTTTGAACTACTTTGTCTTTCCTTGCAGCCCACCCCCTCTGATGTCTTCTATCACTGATGTCTCTTCTGCCCTTTTTCATTTGTCTTTGTTCCTTTCCAGTAGACTTAAGCACACAGGATTGGACTCGTGAAGCAGCTACAGGACAAGAAAGCTGCCTGGATGTCATAACAGAAAATACTGACACATAAGACATAAGAGAGTTGGCACAAAATGCATAACTGGGTCCTTCACCGCTGAGAAACCTGGTCCAATGGACTGAAGCAAGGAACTGGAAAAGGGGTTGCATCTCAGGAGGGACCTTGATTATTGCTAGATGAAGATGTCCAGGAGTGTAGGCTGAGGCTGGGACGCTGATCTCCAGCTCCTGATCCCCGCTTATAGTACCAACCTGCTCAGCTTATGTCTGCATCACTGTCCACATGACTTCTTGTGAGTGGAAGGGGAGAAGTTCTTGCTGTGGAGTTGGGCTTGTGAGTGAGCAGGACACCCGCATGCCATTCAGTTCAAGTTAGTATTAGCCAGGGAACTACACTGGCCATGATAATGCAGGAGGCAGGTGAAATTCTGTGTACTTTGCCACATGGACCAGCAGACCACTTCCCATTTTTGGCTCCGAAAATCTCTTAACAGAGATGAACTCCGTCTGTGTGTTCCTGCTACATATCACCTGAGTGAGGCTGTGGGACATGAAAGCCACCTTCCACCCTGGCTAAAAGTAATCAATCTTAAATTGTCTGTGCTTAGTGATAACTGAGACAAGGGAAAACCACCTCCCAAGCATTCAACTATGTACGGGCTGGGTCACTGAGGGACAGGAAGCATTTCCAAGGAAGGTGATGGTTAGTACAAGGGCAGGAGGTTGATCTGAGAGTGAAGTGGCAGAACAGCCCCAGGAGCTCTCAGAGGAGACAGGAGAGAGGTGCCAGAGACTGCCAGAAGAGAGTTTACTAGTAGCATCATCCTGGAGAAGAAAAAGCAGAGGCTTTGCAGGCAGAAAGAAGCTCAGTGCCATGTGCAAAGAAACCGCCTCCTGCTGCTTGTTTTCATCTGCTTGTTTTCAGCTGTGCTTGGGAAAACATAGCAATACGGACATTCTTCATAAATAAACATACATAGCACCCACTTCTTTGCCAGTGAAAATAACCCTGCAGACATTTTGCTAACTAGTCAGGTCTGAAAGGAACAGAAATATCACTGCTGAATTAAGCTCAGAAAGAAGTGGAGGGAAACCCCAATAAACCAAGTCTGGCCCAACTCTGTCTAGCACTTTTTTCCAAAGAAAAAAGATTTAATGCAAGTTTCTGTATTCTCCACCACCAAGAAAGTCAGGTGAGCATTTTGCTGCTTTAAAGAATGCAAACCATCAAGCAGGAAAACACTTTTTCACAAATACCTGCATCAGGCAATTAGCCAGCCCTTCCATTAAGCCATGACAAAGATGATGGTATGCTGTTGTCTCCCGCACTTTGACTTAGGATGAGAAAGCCCAGCAGCACCTTGTAAATCCCAACGCTGCTGACAGCCAAAATCAGCAGCAGCTCATTCCCCTGGGAAAAAGATTTGTGAGAAAGGTGCTGCGCTCTCCTTACCCATATGCTTTCTGTTCTCACTACATCTATTCCTTCACCTGCTTTCTGTTTGTCTCTGTCACAAAATTCATGTGTGAGAGCCCAGAGATGAGAAGGATTTTGCTTTTCCATTCCCCACTTCCCCCTCCCCAAAGAGAAGACACTTTTAAGTGTTTGAGCATTTCCTCAAAAAGGGCTTTTCTCCAACTCCTGGCCTTCCCTTGCTGTCCCTCCCTTTTGCTGTGGATGAATTATACGGTATCAACTGTCCTCAGCAACCATCCCTGCTCCAGTCCAGCACTGCAATGTGCAAAGAGATGCACGGTGGAGAGAAGAAAAGTGCAAAAAGAGAGAGAAAAGTAATTACCGGATATTAAAAATTGCTGACCCTTTACAATTGTTAATGCTGAGAGAGGATTTTTTTTTCATGTGGGAGTTCTGGGCAATTTTCACAAAATTGCTGGGCTGTTTGGTGATCAGGCAGAAATTCAACTGCAATAACATGTTCTCTGGTTTCCTGCCCAATTATGGAGAGGTTTGGAGGTGAAGCCACAAAGTTTGACACCTTTGATCAAACCTTTCCTGTTATTGGCAGGAATTTTCTCCCTGAGAATGATACACCTCGTTATGGAGGTAACAACAATAACTTTCCTCCTCCAATTTCAGGGCTGATGCCACAGAAAGCACCTGCTTATTGGTACCAGTGTTACGGAGAAATGCTGCAGAGCAACAGCCTCTCCCCAGGCTTAATGGGAGGAGTTGTCAGTGGAAATTATTTGGGACTTATGTCCTTTTCCTGTTTCAGTTGCTGCTATCATTTCTTATTTCTAGTTGCTAATAATAACCATCAGACTGATAAGCAGTAATTCCTATCTGTACATTGCAAAGAAAATCAGGGTCTTTTTTTACATAGGGAGAAAATGAAGGACAGGGAAAGGCAGGGGTTTGCCCAGCATCACCCAGTAAACCAGTGGCATACAGCCAGATCTCTTGAGACCTGATTCAGTGACACAGCTCAGAAGAAATGCTACCTGACAATAAATTTTTCATAAGCACACATACTTATATACATGGATAACAAGGTAAAAATTGCACATGATATTTCACAACAGTGCTGCAAATTGATTCATGTATTTGCCAAAATGTTTTCCAGAAGCAGCCCCAACTTTTGCTGTCCAACAGGCAAAATGATTAAGCAACTCATATCCTTGTAACCACCTCTCTCTTGCTTTCCTTCTTCCTGCCACCTCAGTGATCTTATCTCATCATTGAATGCTAAAAGTCAAACCCCAAATCTGAAGAGTTTTCATACTGTTTCATGACAAGAGGTTTGTGGAGATTAACATGCCTGAAACCATCTTAACTACAAATATCAGGCTGAAATGCTCTGGAATTTACTACACAAATGCATCTTTTTTACAGGTATTTCTATTTGTTTATTTTAATCAGTGTAGCCTGGCCAGAATTTCCTATTCCATCCAGATGAGAGAAAAGGGAAGGGAAGGGAAGGGAAGGGAAGGGAAGGGAAGGGAAGGGAAGGGAAGGGAAAAAACTTCTAGAGGAAGGTTATGAACAGAGAACATCAGCCATAATGTGGCATAACATCAGTCCAGCTAGCCTTACATCCTATCTTTATAAGTCCATTGTCTGGATGACAATACTAGACAGGAGTAGTGACCACTTTTTTTTTGCATCAATGACATTTATACCAGAACTGTTACAGTTTTTGAATGGCTTTGAATGCGATTCGCAGGAGGGACTTGGCATCGGTCCCCATGGCGGAGAAGGCTTGGCTGGCTGAAGTGAAGTGCCCTGCTGCTGTTTAATCAATTGAAAAGGCAGATGCCTTGCAGGACTCATGTCTCAGTTTCTTAAGCAAAGTGTAGTGTTGCACCAAGTCAACCCCCCTCCAGAATATCTACAGAAATGCTATAATGAAGACCTCTTTACAATGCTTATCTCACCAGCATAGTAGAAGAAGTTGGTAACAGAAAAAGCATGCCATGAGTTTCCTCTCTCCTTCTGTTGCATTTGTTTTCTGGCATCTTATAATACCATTCCATAACCTTGTGTCATGTGCTGAATGCTTATGTGTGAAAATAAAAATATGGAAAGGTGGGTTTTGCTTCAGGACTGCACAGGAGTTGATAGGAGCACTTTGTGGTCAGATATAGCTACTATAAATTTTATTGAATTTGAAACAGGCACTGAGAAGCAAATCACTTTGCAGATGTCAGGGCAATTCAATCTGCAAGGAACCTGATCCTAAAAGCATCTGCACTGCACTGGCTTTCAAACACTAAGAAATTTTAAACATCTAAAACAACCACTAGAAGTTAAATCTTCTCGCTTACTTGCAATCACAACCTTGTGGCTCACAGAAAGGGTTCGAGGATTTGAGTCAAGGTATATATGGCCTTCCTAAAGATACATGAATGCAATAGTTGGTAAGGCCAACGGTCCACATAGGCTGGCATTCATTCCCCAGCAGACCTGACATTAGGTGCCTGAGAAAGGAAATAAAAGCAGGGCAAGGGTTTAGTGATATTTTCCCAGAAAACTCTGGAGATTGATTGGTGCAGTCTTAGGAAGAGTAAGTTAATGGGGGATCTTTTTCCTGTCTTCAACTACTTACTGGTTAATCTATAGGGAAGACAGAGGTGAACAATGACAGGACAAGAAGCAATTAGCGCAAGCTGCAAGAAGGGAAATTCTGATATGCTAAGAATTAGGAAAAAAGTAATGATGAGGGTAGTCAAAGAATGAAAAAGCACCAAAGAGGCCTTGAAATCTCCATTCTTGGAGCTATTTGACTCAACAGGACCCTGAGCAACCTTTGAAGGGGGTTTTGGACCAGAAGCTCCAAAGTTCCCTTCCAACCTAAATTACACTATGGCAATCTAAGGAATACATGGTTCTGATCTATCTTGTTTTCTGTTCTGAACAAATGTGCAAAGAGCAGTCACTCAGCTTAGGTTTAGCTGAACTGTCCAATTTAAAGAGAGAAACAATGTTTAGATCAGGATACCACCAGTCAGGACAGACAGCTCCATAGTGTTCACTCTGGTGTCTTGACTCCATCCTCAATACACTGTGTGACTGTGGGCATGTCTGGGAATGCTGCTAATGCAACAGATTTCACCCTAGCAAGACATTTTTCTACCTCCCTGGGATGTTGAGAGGTTTAGCAGTGACTGTTTTGAGGTCCTTCTGAGACAACAGCCAAAAGAACATTATTATTTAGGGTAACCATATTTCCATAATAAAAACTTGGGGCATTTTTAGTGTCAGTATTTCTCATGATTGCAAAACAGTCTAAATGTCCCTTTTATGGTGTTCTGAAAATGTCAGCTTTTTATTATGCCTCAACATGTATATATTTCTCAGAGCAAGGGCATGGGGTTTTATTTTGCCAAGCAACACCATGTTCTTATGAGGTCCATTAATACAGCTGATTGGAAAAGGCCATCTCTGTCCCTGTGGTAAATGCCATTATTTTGACATTCAGATTTTGGCCTCCACTAGGGTCAAAGAGAGAAAAACAATATAATACCTAAACTCTTACAGCATGTAAATACTTAAAAAAAATGTTATTTTTTTGTTCATAAATCAGAACAAATCCTATAGTGCACAGCTACAGAGCTGCACATTCAAGAAAAGGGAGGCTGACTGGGACAAAGGCCTGAGGTTTAGATGTCCTAGAAAGTACCAAAGGAGCTCTTTAAAAAGCAGCCATTTATCTTCACCTGAAAAAACCTCAAAAATTTCAGGACAGCAAACTAAAGTTTCACTTTGACCCAGTGAATATCCTCAGAATCTCCTTCACACACAGAAGATATTGAACAAACCCAACTTCAAGCAGAAGATGGGACCAGATTGGGTTTGGGTGCATTTTTGCACATCTGTCTTTGCCCTTCACTAATGGGGATGCTAGGTGCACCTTTCTTAAGCATCTAATGTTCTGCTCAGTTTAAAGTTGCATCTTGAACAACCATTGTGTTCTTATGAAAATTGAACACTGATTATGTTGAAATCGATTAATGGGAAAACACTGAATGAGCTAGATTTTCTAAAGGAAGCTTCTGAACAATAAGAAAAAGTAAGTTTTGTTTCACAAGAACTGGGCCAGAGTGAGAGAAATGTAACATATCAAGTGCAGTTTGAAACACTTTGCTTTTCACATATTCATTTCTGACTATTTTCTTCCAGCTTAAAATTTCTTGTAAACTGAATCAGAATACTGACATGAAAAGCCTGGGAGTTTGTTACCTCGATGTAGCATTAGCTCAGGAAGTCAAAATCAGGAGGTCTTAGCTTTGAGCCAGAAAATCTCTTTGGAAGGTAAGATTGTTGCAATTCTAGACTACTTGTTCATAGCTTCATAGCATGAAAACATCCTGCCATTACGTAGAAAGCAAGGCTCCACATCAGCAGTTTATTCCAAGTTATTCTCTTTTGACCTGCCTCAGAGCCAAGCCCCAAATTTAACATTCGAGGCTTCAATCATGCATTACAAGATAAAACAAAGTCCCCAACATCCTCCTCCCTCCTCCAGCTAAATAAAAACAAAATTATTTCAGGCAGAGAAGTCATGAACAAGCCAAACACAGCAGGGCCATAATGTGCAGCCTGACATTGTTGGCTCTAAACAAACAAACAATTGCACATTCATTTTGACAAACATCTGAAGAGCTGCACTGCACAGAAAGAAGAGTCCAGGGTCCAATATTCATTCCCAGGGCAAGTACACTGGCTTTGGTGGAATTACTCAATAGGTTTGCAGAGCCATTGTGCTTCTCTCACTTCCAGCAATATCCAAGCACATCTGAATCACATTCTTTTGCTAACCGTTTCCTCTTCCCCTGTACAAGAGCAGCCCTAACGAAAGGAGCAGCAAAAAGATCAGCCTTTGTTATCTTTTCTGCCTGCTCCAATATTTCAAGTACTTTGGGGCCTTGCTAGTTCGCTTGAACAGCAGCCATTTCTTGGTTTATTCGGCATAAATTATACAATTATGTTTCATATCATCACAAGGCATCAGCAAATGAATAGCAGACACCCCTTTGCACTCAGCCTGTTTAAACAGGATGCCGGCAGAGGAAAGAATGTGTAATACAATGAGTGCTCACTATTTCCAATGGCAAGAGCCCTTTTACACCTGCATAAATAGAGCTGGGCCTGGCTGGTTGTAGAGGCATTGTCTCTTCCAGTTACATGCCCAGCTGTTATACCAACCATTGTTTTCTTTATGGTTTGGTGTGTTGGCTTGCCTTCCACATTGACTTAAACCACTACCTGAGTGATTATCTTTGTGAAAAGACAGACAAGTAACAATAGAAAGCAACAACATACTGCAAAGACATCGCTGGAGGTCTTTAGTTGCTGAACCTGACCCTTTGGTTGTCATAGATGTGAAAAGCAGCTCGTTTCAGTTCCTCCACTGGCTATTGTGAAATTTGCTATAAATGGTCCCAGTGTCAATAGACTTCAGATTTTACTGACGACTATGGGTCCGAGCTCTGGCTGAACGCCTGTGTTCATAGCTCAGGTGCAAGCCACAATCTTGAGCTTTTATCCAGGATCACTTTTGAGACACTCCCCCTCCTCACATCAACTCTCCAGAGAGCATCAGTGACTCTTCTCTGTTCTGATGGGGTCTGGCCCAGATGTTGCAAATAGTGATGTGGTAGAGCCTGGGAATTCAGATGGACCATGCTGGGCATTGAAATGGATCACCTTGGACACTGAAAGCCTCTTCAAGCCTAGCCTAGTTGCTAGGCTTATATTCAGACTTCCTGATCTGGTCCTTAAAATGGCCATGGGTGCCTGCTCTTGTTCAAGTGAATGACTCAACAAATCCTGCTCCCAAATTTAATCCCTGGAGGGAAGCTCTCCAGAAATAATGAGGAACCTTAAGCTGCCTAGGGTATCAGAGGTGATTCCCCAAACCTAGCCATGGTGATAAAGGGTTTTGTGCACAACTTGTCATGAATACACTGCGGGAGGAAAAAAATAGAAGAAACATGAGTTCTCCAGACACTGCAGTACGGATGGGTGAAATGCCCCATCATCAGCTGTCAGCTGCCATTGGATGATCAGAAGACTTTGATATTTAAAACAGACCTTTAAACCAGATGCAGTGTTAGATTAAAAACTATAAACCTGTTTAATCGTTTGGCATTATGCAAGGAACGGTTTGTTTAATTAGAAGGTATTTGGCAACTTGTTAGATTGTAAAATGTTTGACAATATGCCAGTCAGACCCTTGAAGCGATGATAGCAACATAGGACTTGTACATGTTGTACATTTTGTGCCACATGTGGGGTACGTGTCTGTCCTGGTTTCGGCAGGGATAGAGTTAATTTCCTTCTTAGTAGCTGGTACAGTGCTGTGTTTTGGATTTAGGATGAGAACAAAGTTGATAATGCACCGATGTTTTAGTTGTTGCTAGGTAATGCTTACACTAGCCAAGGACCTTTTAGTTTTCCATGCTCTACCAACTGAGAAGGCTGCAGGTGCACAAGAAGCTGGGAGGGGGCACAGCCAAACTGGCCAAAGGGACATTCCATACCATGTGACGTCATGCTCAGTACATAAACTGGGGAAAGCGGGCCGGGGGGGCCGCTGCTCGGGGACTGGCTGGGCATTGGTCGGTGGGTGGTGAGCAATTGTACTGTGCATCACTTGCTTTGTGTATTATTATTATTATCATTTTATTTCAATTATTAAACTGTTTTTATCTCAACCCATGAGTTTTACTCACTTGTGTTTTTTCAATTCTCTCCCCCATCCCACCGGGTGGGGGAGTGAGTGAGCGGCTGCATGGTGCTTAGTTGCCGACTGAGGTTAAACCACGACAGTGTCTTACAATGGAACCATTCTGAAGTGGATTTAATGGCTGGGGAAGGTGCCGGTTGAGCAATGCAATTATTTTGCAAAATAGCTACTGCGTGAGCAAAGTCAGTGAAGGATTTCTTCAGCCACTATCCAGATAGAACACCTCTAGTTTTGGTCCTCAGGCTTTCCCACTCTTACCCTCTACCCTCTAGAATGCTTGGCCCTGCACACATTAGGAACCTCTGGATCTTTTTTACTAATCCCAACATTTATCAGTCCTTGGTACATGACTCAAAGCACCTCTCTTAAATCAACCTTTTAATGGCCTACTCTCTCATCTGGTTAAAAGGTGGACAGATAGAAGACATTAAGATAAAATGCTACTCCTGTAGTGCATTAGCTTTTCTGTGATTGTCTGTGAAGGACAAGATACTGCAGACATGGACCGCACGACACCCACCCAGTTAAATATGAGCGAGCCATCCACATGCAGACATTCCTGTTCATATTATCGTGTTTCCTGCATACGTTTTAAAAAGTGAATGTTTAGTGGATACCAGCACAGTTCTTTGCCTTTTCAGAAGGGTAAGCTGACTTCATTGTGTTGAACATGTTGATACAAAAATAAACAGATGACAACTCAGTAATTTCACTGATTGGAAATGTGAAGGGATCAGGTCCTTTGGGGTTATATCAGGTAACCTGGCTTCCAGTTAGAACAGCTTTTCCCTGTGTTTTTTTCTGGCCCTTCTGATTTTGTTCTAGCAGAGAAAGAAAATGGGAATAATGGAAAATACATGAACAGAGCTACTCAAAAAACATCAGTGCATAGTTTCGTGTTATAAATAGGCAAATTTGAATGCAGCTTGGCTCAGCAAAGCATTCTGATACTAACAACTACATTTTTGGCATGAGAGGAATAACAACTAATCATTTTGATTTCTTTCCTTTTGTTCTTTAAATGCTAAAATGTTATGTGTCAGTGATAATGTTCTGATTTGCTGTTTGAACATATAGTACACATCAGTTATTACAGTACAATAATGTGTGCATCCTTTCATACTTAACATTATGCTTCAGCATTGAATGGAACATATTATTTTGAAGTTGATTCTCAATAAAGACATTTCAAAATATTGGAATTCTTTGCAGACTGGAAATGTTGGGGTTTTGGCCAGTTTTCATTAAGAGAACATATGAGCAAACTTCCTAAATCTTCAAAATGTAAACATTTGGATAAATTTTGATTTGTTTTTTATTTGATATCACGCAGTTGAGTAATTATTTATTTTTAATATGGTTCCCTGACACTGTTCTTTTTTGTTCAGTAAATTGATAAACTTAGGATATTTGATTTCTACTCCTGCTCTAGGTTATCCATTGTGCTGTCAGCAAGTCGCTTCAATTTTCTGTGCTTAAGTTCTCTACCAGGAAAATCATAAAGCCTGCCATAAAGACCTTGACAGACATTACCAACCATGTCTTCCTCCATCCTGCTTTTAAAGACCTACAGTGGCAGAGACTCCAAACCCTTCCCAGGCAACCTATCCCTGTGTTTTCTTCCTTCCCCTTAAAAAGTTTTTCCTCCTGTCTAACCCAAACAACCACTACTGCAATTTAAGCCCATTACTTCTTGCCTTATCCCTAGTGGATATTGAGAAGAGTTCATTACCTCCCTCCTTGCGGCAGTCTTTAACATATTTGAAGACTGTTATCACGACTGTCTCACTGTTGTCTTTTTTCTAGACTAAACAATCCAAGTTCTGTCAATCTTTTCCACAGAAGTTCTATTTTTAGTCCTTCTCATCATCTTTGTCATTTTCCACTGGGTTGTCTTTTATGTAGCCACCATCACACTGTCTTCTTTCTGCCACCTTCTTGGTTTTATCTTTGTAGCTGAAATGGTTTTTCTCCAGGTGCACATGTACTGGCTGGCACAATTCAAACTTGAGGTGGTGTGGCATTGCTGTTATACCCCTGGTAATAACAACAGCATGCCATGAACCAGATCACCAGAAGTTACTGACATAACATCAGCTCAGCCATAGATATCAGGGCTCTATGTTGAAATATGGAGAGATTAAGTAACTATAGCCAGGTCAAGGTGATCGTTGGCATGAAAGGCTTTTCTCCTTTCTTTTTTCTTTTTTCTTTTCTTTTCTTCTCTCTTTTCTTTTCTTTTCTTTTCTTTTCTCTTTTCTTTTCTTTCCTTTTCTTTTCTTTTCTTTTCTCTTTTCTTTTCTTTCCTTTTCTTTTCTTTTCTTTTCTCTTCTTTTCTCTTCTCTTCTCTTCTCTTCTTTTCTCTTCTCTTCTCTTCTTTTCTCTTCTCTTCTCTTCTCTTCTCTTCTTTTCTCTTCTCTTCTCTTCTCTTCTCTTCTCTTCTCTTCTCTTCTCTTCTTTTCTCTTCTCTTCTCTTCTTTTCTCTTCTCTTCTCTTCTCTTCTCTTCTTTTCTCTTCTCTTCTCTTCTCTTCTCTTCTTTTCTCTTCTCTTCTCTTCTTTTCTCTTCTCTTCTCTTCTCTTCTTTTCTCTTCTCTTCTCTTCTTTTCTCTTCTCTTCTCTTCTTTTCTCTTCTCTTCTCTTCTTTTCTCTTCTCTTCTCTTCTTTTCTCTTCTCTTCTCTTCTCTTCTTTTCTCTTCTCTTCTCTTCTCTTCTTTTCTCTTCTCTTCTCTTCTCTTCTCTTCTTTTCTCTTCTCTTCTCTTCTCTTCTTTTCTCTTCTCTTCTCTTCTCTTCTTTTCTCTTCTCTTCTCTTCTTTTCTCTTCTCTTCTCTTCTCTTCTCTTCTCTTCTTTTCTCTTCTCTTCTCTTCTTCTTTTCTGTTATCTGCTTTAGTTTGGGTTTTTTTTCTTTTTTTTCTTTTATTTTCAAAGAAGAATTCTAATGAAAAAATGTTAGAATGAGGTCTATAAGTAAAACATCACTGGGATGTAGGAAACTTCTCAGGAAGTTGGTTACCTTTGAAAAACATTGGGGGGCATAGTTTTATTGTCATATTGAAATAGTGATTTTTATTTTTTAAAAATCAACTGAAAATCTGAAATTGCTGGGAAAAAAGGATGCCTGGCAAGTGTGCCTAACTATATGAAAACCACCAAGGTCTTTAACTTTAACTTCTTTAACTTGAATGCTATTTCCATCTGGGTCATTAGCAAACATTTCAGCAATACAAAACTCCAAACTACTCTGATCTAGTATCATAAGCAACAAACTTCACCACATCTATTATATTTCTAAACATACTCCCCAGAATCATCACAAAGTGACAGATGTAACACGCCAGGGGTGACTAACATTTATGGTGTTTCTCTGTATACAACAACACAGGGTGTCTATTATATAAATCTGGGCTGCTTTTTCATGCCACATAGATCTCTGAATAAATACAACCTAAAAGGGAAGATAATTATTTCAGCACAAGTCTTAGTATGGAGATTTGGAGAAAGGAGGTAAATATTTATTCCTACATTTATTTCTTGGAAAGCTGTCTTGGCTATAAACTGTTTCAGGCTTGTAAATTCCTCTCTGAAAGCTAGTCACAGGCATACCTCAGATAGGTTCAGAATGCACTTTTGTTTCAGATAAGCTATATATGCTGCATAGACTTATCTGGCTCTCTGCTAAAGGTCTTCAGTTTGCAAAGTTGAGCTAGAAGTATCCCGACAAAATGCTTCTATACCTGATGTTTTTCTACTTTTCCTTGCACTGAAATCAGAAGAACAGCGTTTCACATGATTCCTTTAGTGCGCGCGCGCGCGCTCTTGCTGGCCCTGATCAGAAATAGGAAATGCAATAGAAAGCAAAATTGAGCCACTGTGTATTAAAAGGGCACACATGGAGTAGTGGGCAAAGTATCCCAGTGGACCTGGTTTAGTCAAACCCAAGTGACTGGGGTCCATCCAGGAGAAACTTGATTTAAGTCTCTGTCCTTGTTGTGCAGGAGATCATGCACAGCAGGCTCACTGTGACAATCTCTGCATCTTCTTGCCCCTCTGCAGGGCATGCTGACAGCAAAGGAGATTCTGCCCTTTGTTTATTTGTGAATAAAGCTAAAATATTGACTACTTCACCTTTTCCACCAATTACTGTAGTTCAGAAAAGGCCAGTGCACTGGTATGCCCAGAGCACGCTATGGTGAGCTTATGGGCAGTTGCTACCCTTCGCTGCTGTGTTCATGCAGGCATTGGGCACTCAAGCACAAACCAGGCAGTCACAGGGTAAGCACTCCTTCAGCTAAGCATTTTGCTTTGCTGGGTATGACTCTCCTAAACAGAAGTCTTCCATGTTTATACTAAAAACAAATCCTGTTGAAAAAGAACATCTCAGGCCTTGGGAAAAAGCCAAACAAACAAACCAACCAGCCCTTTAAATTTTTTTTCTGAAGAATCCTGTCCTGCTTCATGGATGTTGTGTTCTCTTTCATTGCATCATTAGCAATACTGCCTGGGAATATCCCTTTTCAGCTGGCAGCCTTGTGCACCTCCTGCATCAAAACCTCCTGTTCTGAGGTGATCTGAGCTGCAGGTTGACTGAAAAATCAGCTCCTTTCCTTTCTGGTTGTAACTGGAAACCGCAATGATAAAAAGCAGGTTGCATCCTCAAGTTGGCATCTAAACTGTTCCTCCTTCCAGGGATCCACTCTCAGAGATCATTTCTGATGAGCCTTCTCATTACAGCCAGCTGGTTAAAGAAAGAACTGTGGCAATTTCACTGACATTCATATTATCATCATCACTGCTTAACATTCACAAGGGCTTGGGACCTTTTGCAGATCCCACCCTCTTTGTGAGCACAAAACACATTAAAAAAATCATGGTCCCAAAGAGCTTGTTATATAGATGGCAAAAAAAAGCCCATCCCTGAAACCAGAGGAGGAGGGTTATAACTGTAAGACAGACACATGGGGTTATTTTTGCAATAAAACTCCAGTGCTGGGAAATACTGGACCTGTTAATATAGCACTGACTAGGTTACATACATGGTTTTAGCATTTAGTTTGGACATCTTCAGCTCCCACAGATCCATATGTTTTATGGATGATCAGGACCCAGTCCTTTTTATCAAAGAGGATCAATTCAGCCAAATGCCAGATAAAGAGAGAAATCTTGCCCTGGCACCTCCCATCAGTTCTGCCCTTCTCCTTTGGAGCATCCTTCCCCTCCAGCCAGTGGGGCATCTTACACGTGCAGTGGGGCAATTCAACTTAAGTCAAGGGGAGAGGGCTAGTAATTTTCTGTCCATCCATCCCAGTGTCAGAGGAGACCTCCTCTTCCTCACAGCTCCTGAAGGGTTTCTAGTAATCAGTGGGACCTTGTGCTTTTCCTCCTGGCATCAGCAACTTTCCCCTTTTATCACATTTGCTGCTGACTCCTTCCAGTCTGCTGCTCCTTGCAGCTGTCTGCCAAAACCAATATTCTCACAGCTGCCAGAGGCAGCTTAGACTGGCACATCATAAAAGGCAGCAAGGGCCACATTTCCAGATTAAAATAAACCCAGCCACTTCAGCACCTTCTGACAATGTGTTTGACATGCCTGAGCTGTGGCCTCACTCCTCGGCTCTGACAAGACACAGACATGAGCATGGCAGCTCACATGGGCATCTTGCTTCCTCTCCATATGCCCACCAGGAATGGCCTGTAGGGTGACACAGTGCCATAGACCTTATCCTGCTCCTCCCTCATACCCACCTTCTTTCCTTGGGATTACAGAGGAATACCAGACTGATCCTGTTGCCTGTGGTAGGACTTACCTCCTAGCCTTGCCATGATTAGGTGCATCTACTGTTAACTTATTTATGGCCACCTCCTGATACTGGTAGGAATAGGAAGAGACCTTGACCATTACAGTACAATACATCTTTTTTTGGAAGGAGGCTACCCTCTGTGTCCATCCGCAACTAGTAACAAAAGGGAAGAGCATCTCTACACATTCCCAGCCAGCACTACGTTCTTCTTTTCTGAGAAAAAAAATGATGAAACTGGCACAGCAGCCTGCAATTCCAGAAGACAGGAATTCCTAACCCAGGTGGTCCTTTCCCATTTGCCGTTCCAAAGAAAACTTTGGCTCGCGAACAATGTCTAACAGGAAAGAAATTCAATGCAAAACAAAAAAGAGCAAGCCCTGGACAGAACAGGATAAACAGTGCCTGAACTTTCTGCTTTGGGTAGAAAATATATTCACAGGCTTTGAAGGCATAAGGCCTCTTCGCATTTTTACTTAAGTCAGTCGGTAAACTAATTTGAAATTCTCTGGGGAAAGGTCCCAGGGCATGTGTTTATGGGTCACTGAGGGTGAAAACTCTTAATCCCAGTCATAGGGTAGCAATCAGTGCTTACTGAAAACTCATCTCACAAGGACACAAGCTCCCGCATGTCCCTCCTTAGCATGCTAATAAAATGGGGGCACATGGTGTGGCACACTAACTCCTTTTAAGGATCAACAGTGATCTAGGGGTCTGTCTTTATCTGTTTCTACTTCTGACATCATGAAGCAGGCACAGTGTTTTGGGGCAACTGCCAGACTGCCTTACTGCTTATTTTCCCAGATTCCTACCTTACTGCTGTTCTCCCCTTTGGCAGACTGCAAATGAATCGACAAGTTTCGCAGCATCCCCTCCTGCCACCTCCCTTCACCCCATGCTAGGATGCTTTAGACACAGAGGTTGGTTCGTAGGCTCAGTGAAACTTTACAGCCACCAAGAAGCGTTGTCCAACCTCTAGACTGCTACCATCAGGAGATTGGCATCAGTGCTATGAAAATCACTGGGTGTTTCCCATCACAATACTCACTAGCCAGTTGCTGTTGATCTTGCCAGACGTTCATTATTTGAACTGAAGTCATTCTTCTTTCTCCATACTCCTAGTGAACCTGTTCTTTTGAAACAAAGGCTTGAAATTTGGCTGGAAAATGTCTTTAGGTGTAGCCTTTTGTTGTCATATGAAAATCCACCTAAATTTGATCCAGTGAAATTAAAGACTACACCATGTCTGGAGCCAGAAGCTGTTTTTTAACATAGTAATGCTGATGTATTATATTTAAGAACATTTCTATCAGCTGCAGTTAGTGGATATAATCAAGAACCTTTCTAGGTCTCTCTTATTCTGTCCTCTCCCTGGGCCTCTTCATTTGTGGGAAAATCTTTGGGGATAAAGAGCTGTTCCCTGCCTCTTCTGGGGGTGGGAAACACATCTTGTGCTGGGTAGCTTATCCATTCATACCATCTTTATAAACTGGTGGTGGGAATGACTCGAGTATTTTAGTGGAGTTAAAATGGTGCAAATACATTGTGAGATGCATCTTCCTTACTCAGCGCCATCCAAATTCCTCAGATTTTAACACAGTTATAAAATCGATGAGATGAGTCTCTCTCTAGAGGTGACTGTCTCTCTACATTGAGCATGGAAGGAGCTCAAACATTGCTTAGATTGGATGTCTAAATTTTGCATGGGTAAAGTTAGTGCCAGTGTGAAAGAAAAGGCCTTCATAAACCTTGGTTATGGAAGCTGAGAATATTGTGGCTTTCAATCTATCAGCTGCCACTTATATGCTTCATTAGCAAACAACTTTCTACTGTTTTTTTAACTTCTTGAAGCGGTTTCTTAATTTCTGAGTCAAAAATTTTCCCATGAGAAGGCAGGGCGTCATCTCATTCAAAAGTCTTCCCTAGGAAATGGTTGATTTTTAAAGGAATTTTTTTGCCAAGAAAATGAAGATAAAGTATTTCCCATCAGCCTTGCACTCTGTACCAGCCAGGATGTTCCTCATGGAAGTTGCAGTCCTGAGTTTGTCATGACCTTGTCTTCTCCTGAGCTGAACATTATCTCCACAAAAATATTTGAAGGTTTTTTTTTTCTAATATTAGTTGCCTAAAAGGCAAGCAGTTAGTCAAATGGCATATCTGGGTTCCTTATCTAGTCAGTACAGAGAGCAAAGTATCTCCAAATATGCAGTGATCTGTTGTATCTGAGGTGTGGTGTTCAGGATGAAATGACTTGCACTCTAGATGGGCTTATCCCTCTCTTTTACTCATTTTAGAAGACGACTTTTAGACAACTACAGTTATAGGAAATGAATCTGAGCCTCCTATGACTGAAGTGTCCCAGTGCCTCAGGATACTCCTTACATTTGGGTGAGAAATAACTGAAATCTGATAACACCTTTCATTCCACTGGGGGAAAAATTGATACTCTCCTCTTCTGCTCTGACATGGGATAAAACAAGTATGTGAATTTCCCATGAGTCAGATATTTTTTTCCCATCCGTTGCTATTTTTTATGCTGTGATGCTATATGTAGAGTTGTACAAGAAGGAAAGCTTGCCAAAAATATCAGCTCTTCCTAACCAGCATGACAGATACAATATATGCAATACAGATGGAAGACAGCACAGCGCGGACACTTTTATAGCATGAAGATTCTCAGCACTGTCAAAAGCAGACTGTAAAAACAATAGGCCTGATTTTCCTCCCATCTGTCCTGGTGTAAATCAGATATAAATCCAGGAGAGCTGCACCTCTATAAAACCAAGAAGTGAGAAGAACTGGGAACTGGACCCATCTCACCTTCTAATCCCTGCAATAATTCAAGTTAACACCATGTTACAGACCAACTTTTATGAAAGGCAAGAGGAGAAATGGTCTTAAGTTTTATGTGGAAATTGAAGGTTTGCATAAATTCCTGTCCTCCCCTTTTTATATGCTTACTGCTTCTGAAACTTAGCAAATCTAAGCTACAAAACTAGATATCCTTTCAGGAAAAAGCTGTACCACCTTCACAACAAAATATGTAACCTAATCACTGCTGTTCAGGTTCTTCCCCAACTCCTGTTTCTCCTTCCCCCCTGAAACTACAGAAAAATCTTCCTGATCCTCAGCCTGTTATGGTTCTTAATCTACCAGAAGTAAGATGGCAAATTGATAAAGGAGCAACATGAAAAGGGGTGACTGAGAACGGGAGGAATAGATGTCTGTAAAATCATGACTGGCCTGCAGAAGATGAAAACAGAATAATTATTCACTCTCCTCCAACACAAGAACAGGAAAGGATAAAACAAACTGGAAAGTTGAAGACAACGTTAAAAAAAAAGTTGGTTCTTCATAGAGCATGTAGTTAAGCTGTAGAAATGCTTGTCACAGGAGATTGTGGAAAGTAAAGGTTTACAAGAACTCAAAAGGGTTTTTGGCGAAAAAGCCCAAATCTATCAAAAAATGTTAAATACTCCAACACAGGAAGTCACCTGAACCATATCATGCCAAAGCCTGAGGGGTATTCTGTGGAAATATCCCTACATATGCTCCCTGGACCATTATCCTGGACATTCAATGTAGGCTGACTTTGAACAGAGGGATGGACCTTTGGCCTGCCTGTACATGGTTGTTCTCATGTCAATGCATGGGATGCAACCTGCTGGGGCAATGTCTACATCTCTTGATCTGGGAACGGGTATGACTGCAGAATCCACACGTTCTTCCAAAAACAACTCTTGACTTGTGTTCATCCCCAGACATTTGGCATTGCATGTTGCCTACCCAGCAAGCCAGTTGTAGGAGACCTGGCTGGGTCTCAGGTTCACATGGTAGCTTCCTTCCTTCCTTGTTGATCCTGTCAGTCCCACATCCTGCTCTCCGCTGCAGAGTGACTCAAAATCCTTTTGACAATCCTTCAAGGCTGTGGTCCAGAACCGCAGCATTTAATAATCATGCTATCCAAGCCATTTAAATCATGGATAAAGAAAGAACAAAGTGAAATCTGCTCTCTGAGCCCAGCTGCACACATAATAGAGGGCTTTTACAGCCTAACCCCAATGGGCATTGCAAACCCTCATTGACTCAAGAAGCCAGAATATATTCTCCACAGGAGAGAGTGCAATTCTGGTATACAACCCATCTGGATCAATGCAGAAGGAAACAAGGCAGATGAGAAGAAATAATGTGGGACATAGCTAGAGGATGAAGGCATAAAAACTGGCCCAAGCAGGACCACAGCAAATATCCCAGCAATACAGCATGATCAAAATGAAATCCTTCTTGAGAGACAGTAGAGCACAGGACTGGAGAGCTAAGGGTCTATGCATGCTGGGGAAAGGGCCAGACAACTGACTTCGCAATGCCTGAAATCAGACATCTGTTAAGGATTGTATGTGACAAAATCTTTGCAGAGAGTTAATGAGGTCACTGGAAATGGCTCAACATAATAAATTTAATGAGGCAATAAAAATAATTAGAAATGACCTGGCTTTTAAGAGTTTGGATCTGAACTTCCTCACAGTTCAGGGCTGTCTGGGTTGAAGGCCTTTGGCTTGGCCCATTACAGAGGGAGAAGTGAGGAAATAAACTGGAATTCATATCTATTCTCTGCCTCTTATGTGGTTGGGTGTGTTTTCAAGGCAGTGTTTAGCCTGTTCTCATTTCTCTGTTTTTATGAGGCAGACACTGAAGTCATATTACGTGTACAACAGCTATGTTGTTTCAATCTGTTTAGAGTAACAGGTATTTAGATTCTGTGACACTGAAGACCACAAAATGCTGAAGAGTTAGCTGGGAAGGAAGATGCGAGGCTAGGAACCATTCAGCCTTAAATTCTTTAAAATTGGGATTTGGCTATGTAAAATGTACACAGGAAAATCCACTATGTAATCCACCTACTTTTCAGAACTTGCAAATCCCTGAGTGTCTAGCCCTTAATTACCATCTTCGTTGGCCTGAAAGTTTTTCAGACTTTGGAATTAGATGACAACACAACTCAGAAGTATTTTGTCTATGGACATATACCTATCTCCCATCTAGAACTCTGCTGTGATCTGGCAGCCACAGCTACCTAAAGCCTTGGAGACTCCTGAGCCATTAATACGAGTCTTAAGCACAGCAAACTCATTTTAATATGATGATGTGTATTGGTTAAAGACCTTTCCTGTAGTGTTACTTCAGATTTCCTGAAGGTAACCCTAGAACCTATATCCATCCCCTGGGACAAATGTACTGGCCACAAGATTGTCACCACTGCTTTGTTTATTAACAAGAACCAGCCCTGTTTGGGAATCTTTGTGGAAAGAAGACTTAACAAACTCTATCCTGAATGGAGATATGTGTTTCTAGCATATTGGTCTCCTACTGTAAAAGAACCTGCAAGGACGGAGGTGGACACTCAGTCTTAGTGGAAGGACCTCTGCAGGCACCCAGAGGGATCTGCCACCCTACACTGACAGAAGACGCTTGAGCGTTTACTTTGGAGGTTTGAATTACACTGTAAACAGAAGATGAAACTTTTGATACAGCTGAAATGCTAAGTTCTAGGTGTCTAAATTAGATACACTAGGTATTGTCCTCCATTAATACTTATATAATGTTCTATAATGAATTACATATACATTGCGTAAGTCAGTATGGTAGGTACTTCTTGGAGACCAAAGTGATCTTTCATATATCGTACAACTCAAACTGAAGTTAAAGGTAGAAACCATGTGCCATCTCCTCACCTGTGCTCTGCCAAGTCTGTACAATCATGGCAGCCCTTTCTGGTATTACTATCTAGGTATTGTTATCCTATATGGATAGGCTGAGAAACAGATATGCTAAGAAAGACCAAAAATAATCATGAGTTTGAGGATGGGAAGGCTGAATTATACATTCCACACTTCAGCCTACTGAAAGCACCCATGTTAACGCATGTGGCACAGCCTTCACTTAATAATTAATATCAGACTAACTATTGATCCATTCAGAGCATATGCTTCTTATTTCAGGTATTAGCACAACCTGCCTCATACTGCCTCTGAAATGTGGGCTTCTGTGTTGGTTTTGGCTGGGATAGAGTTAATCTTCTTCACAGTAGCTAGTATGGGGCTGTGTTTTGGATTTGTGCTGCAAACAGTGTTGATAACACAGGGATGTTTTGGTTATTGCTGAGCAGTGCTGACACAGAGTCAAGGCCTTTTCTGCTTCTCACACCACCCCACCAGCGAGTAGGCTGGGGGTGCACAGGAAGTTGGGAGGGGACACAGCAGGGACAGCTGACCCCAACTGACCAGAGGGATATTCCACACCATAGGACGTCATGCTCAGCATCTAAACCTGGGGGAAGAAGAAGGAAGTAGGAGGAAATTCAGCGTTATGGTGTTTTGTGTTCCCAAGTGACCGTTACGCGTGATGGAGCCCTGCTTTCCTGGAGATGGCTGAACACCCGCCTGCCAATGGGAAGTAGTGAATGAATTCCTTGTTTTGCTTTGCTTGTGTGCGTGGCTTTT
>NW_008825072.1:637855-638429 GCF_000699105.1 Pygoscelis adeliae
AGTGTGCTGGTTTTGGCTGGGATAGAGTTAATCTTCTTCACAGTAGCTAGTATGGGGCTGTGTTTTGGATTTGTGCTGCAAACAGTGTTGATAACACAGGGATGTTTTGGTTATTGCTGAGCAGTGCTGACACAGAGTCAAGGCCTTTTCTGCTTCTCACACCACCCCACCAGCGAGTAGGCTGGGGGTGCACAGGAAATTGGGAGGGGACACAGCAGGGACAGCTGACCCCAACTGACCAGAGGGATATTCCACACCATAGGATGTCATGCTCAGCATCTAAAGCTGGGGGAAGAAGAAGGAAGTAGGAGGAAATTCAGCGTTATGGTGTTTTGTGTTCCCAAGTGACCATTACGCGTGATGGAGCCCTGCTTTCCTGGAGATGGCTGAACACCTGCCTGCCAATGGGAAGTAGTGAATGAATTCCTTGTTTTGCTTTGCTTGTGTGTGTGGCTTTTGCTTTACCTATTAAACTGTCTTTTTCTCAATGCATGAGTCTTCTTAGTTTTACCCTTCTGATTCTCTCCCCTATACCACCAGGGGGAATGAGAGAGCGGCTGGGTGGTGCTTAGTT
>NW_008825072.1:638497-642587 GCF_000699105.1 Pygoscelis adeliae
GAGTGAGCGAGCGGCTGGGTGGTGCTCAGTTGCTGGCTGTGGTTAAACCATGACACCAACATGGAGGAGAAGCAAAGACACACACACACAAAAGACAGTTTTTATCTCAGGTGCCAACTTCAGTTACTAGCTTTGCTGCTGAAGGAATGCTGGCCACCAGCTCAGGATGAACTTAACGAAACCACTGCATATCTGCAGGTAACCCAGGTGGCTGGGTTTAAACCACGACAGCTTCCTTGCGTGCTTGATCAAGGCTTGGAGGCCTGGGTTCCCAAGGAAAGAAAGCTGCTTCCAGGTTTTAGTGGTTTTGCTGAACCAATTGGATAAAAGGAAATCATTAACACCTCAGCACAATGACTTTTGGACCCTGCTGTTGTTAAGAAAAAACACCGCAAATCCAAAATCAACTGAAGCCAATGGGAGACTTTTCATACATTAACTTAAAGGTGCCGTGTGTCAAAACCTGAAATATGCAATGGAGACATCTTCACTCTTGTACACAAATGAGACTTGTCTCAGACAATAACACACTCTTCACACAGCTGCCTTGTTCCCTTTTACTTACTTAACTTCTATTGCTGTCTCTTATTGGCTGTTTAATCCCACAGCATCAACCCTATCAATGTCTGCTCTCGCATTCAGAAATACCTACCCTGGCAGGGACTGTGGAATGTATGGGACAACGTCAAATTCAAACATGGAGAAGGTAAATTATGCTATAAGATCCGTGAGCACCAGAGTCAGAAAAGGAAGAGTGCCATTTTCTCTGTAGGCTGGCAGTGCTGTGCCAGTTCCCCAGCCTTATTGAGAGCCCATGTATGAAGATTGCTTCAGACCAAAAGGGTGGAACTTCAGCAACTCAAGCCAATGCTCTGCAGATTTAAAACTAAGTACCACCTATCTTGAGCAGGGGAGCTGTTATATCACTGAATGGAGCACTTTTTCTCATGCGTGGAACACATGTTTATTTTGTCACATCATTTGTAAATCTCCAGTAATGGTGTAAGAGTTTTATCTCCAACCTTTTTTTTCATGTTGGGTTTTCGACAAGGTAAATGAAAAAGCCATCTCGCTTGGCTGAGTTACAGATCATGACTTCAAGGGCATTCTTTCATTTCCAGCCTTCTGTTGCTTTTGACATAAATCTTGGGACCTGGACTACTTAGAAAGCAGCAGGACACCCCAGTCAACATTTCCTATTCTTTCCTTTCAAAATATTCTTGTTTTCATTATAAGGTACTCTCAGAAAGGGGAAGGTTTTATTAATTTTTTTTTTTTGCAATGCTACAAATATGAGGAGATCAAGAGCAAAGCCCATGTCAGACAAAATCTGTAGCCGCTAAAAGTGATCCATTGAGTTGAGCTACATTTTGCATATGTGTGTATTTAACCTCCTTGTTGCTACGGGATTTTTTGTTACTCGTTCTTCCCCCTCTTCCAAGTGCTGATGGAGTTTTAAGATTCCAAGGCTAAGATATTTTAAACTTCAGTATTAACTGTATGTTTCCTCTGGGATATTCTAGGTAAACTAAATGCTGATTTTCTTGGCATGCTCTCCTAAGATTTTATTGGTATCAACATTTTCTGTGTCTCAGGTCACATGGCAGCAAAGTTCCTCCTGAAAGTTCAACAAAACCCACACTAAGAAAAAGACATTCTCCCCTCATTTTAAGCCATTATAAATTAGGCTCTAGGCATATGGGAAATTAGGAAATTATTACAATGTGTTTATCTGTATACAAGAACCAAACATTGGAAGGTATGGCCCAGGACTTTGGAGATCACAGTGTTAGAGTGAAACAAAATATACAAGAAACATATCCCTTTTAAAGAAATATTTGTATGCACACACAGATATGCCTACATGTGTGAATATATACGCATATCAGCCAAAACATGACTGAAAAGTATCAAAGTGAAAACCCTGCAGAAAGGATATGACAGAGAGATCTTTTATCATGTTTCCAGGCTGCTTTAAATGCAGCTGTAATACCAGACTACAAAAGGCAATTTCCAATGTAGTGTCTATTTTGAGCATATGCATGTACACATAAATGTCAGGAAGTGTGTACATGAATTTGTGTCTTGCTCTAGACTTACCTACCCTTCAGTAAGATGTCATACAGGTTCTCACAAGTGTCATCACTGAGCTTTCCAGGCCCTTTGTGATTTTTGCAGCCAATACTTGGGTTGCTATTTTTGGTTGGTTTTATGGTACCATATGCTCTCATGCCGTGCATCAAATTAAAGGCATAACTACTAACAAGCACCCATATGCATATGGCATTTAGGGTTCAGAAAGGGAAAGAAGGAAACCCAACCACTTCTTCTGTTGGGAACTGCCTGTGGGAGGCAAGACTGTGGGCTGAATTCAGGCATAAATCTGTTCCCAGTTAGGTGGGAATTCTCATTCCTTTTAGACTGTTTGAATCTTTCAGTAAGAACATTTCACAGGATGATATTGTTTAAGAGTAATTAGCAGATATAAAAAAAAACCAAACCCACCAACCCCCCAAACCTAATCAAAGCATCTTAGTACAAAAATACAGGTAATTAATGGGAATATATTTGATTATGTAAACAATCCCACTTGAAATAGATTTTGAGTTTTGAGACTGGACTATAAATACTCTACACACAACTTTCCGTATAATCAACTTTCATCTGGGGCCTGAGTGAATAACTGGCATGTCTCAGCTCACCTTCCCATCTGCTCAGCTTTGCCAGTGCTGTCTGCCTTGACATCCTGCTCTGCTATTTCTCTAAAAACATGACCATTCACTCTACCCTGTTAGGTCCTTTCAGAAGGCTCAGTCTTTCAAGGATACCTTCAGTTAACCTGGTAAAGACTCTGCTTAAAGACGATGTAGTCTTTCATTGGAAAGAGAAACTTTTGGAGACCAGACAAGTCTGCTGGTTGGAAATTAATTTACAGCTGCTGGTAGAGGAGTCACAAAGGTGTTAATTTGTGATGGGGAAAGGGAAATTTATTATATTTAATTTTATTTACTTTAAAGATGTTAGTAAGTCCTATGTGTTTCTCACTCCTGTGGTCAATGTCTTGGTGGGGGAAGACTTCTTATTGAGAGCTCTTTGGGAAAGGAACTTCTTGTGGGCTTTCTTATGTAGTAGAAAAATATCTAACAAGTTTCTGTTACAACTGCAATGACATCACAATAGAAAAAAGCTCCATCTGGGAATTTTCTCTAAAGAGGTTTAAAGGACTTTCTAGAAGGAGGTGATAAAGGAATCTTCGTAGTCAACGTCCACAATCTATGATGCTGAGAATGAAATCTCACATGTAAAACAGCCTCAGATGAGAAAAAAGAACTGTCTTAACAACACTAGTCATCAAGAACTCTCAATGCCCAGCACTATACTCTTCCACAATGCAAATTGTTCTAGGTTTATTTCCAAGTGTCAAAGCCCTGTGCAGGATTGGATGCTTATGTCTAGATTGCCTCTCACATGGGGACATCTCTCATTCATGCTCACAAGTACTCTAAAAGTTTAGGTGTCCCCATGTGCTCATGAGTGCTCCATGGTGCATCGACCCTTTGGAAGTTTCTGTTGGAATGGTAATTGAGGAAATCACAAGACTGCATTATTTATGGAGATCATCTGGTCTCACAGTTCACTATGCAATATGGAAACAACATGTAGCTGGATATCAAAGGCCATGACAGCTGCAGAGGGCCACATCTTTTTCCAATATCACTGCTTTGAGGGGGGGGGGAAATGTCTCCTTTCTGAGCTCTTCTGGATCACTGATTTGACTCAGAGCCTGCAAGGAAGGTCTGCAAATCAAAAGGTATCAGTGAATGGTTTGTGAATTATTCTGTGAACAAAGTACAGATCATTAAAGCCAAGTTCCCTTCTGTTTCTAATCACTTCTCCCTTAATTTAATCCCTTTACAGTAAGAGAAAATACAGAATGAGTGAATGGCAGAGTCTACAGAGCGATGGTCATGAAGGTGAGACAAAGACCAGTTGATTCTGGTCAGGCCTGGACTAGACTCAAGGCTAACTGTGTGGTTGACAAAATACAGGTAGGTCTGAACTCAGTTAGCATATTCCTTAGTGTGTAGGG
>NW_008825072.1:642604-647304 GCF_000699105.1 Pygoscelis adeliae
TGGTAGGAGCAACACAGTTCTGAAGAAATCCAATGATCAGTCCCTAATTTGCTGTTTCTAAATAAGATCGCTGGAAAAAGCAGTAAAGTTGGCACTGTGCTTCTTTTGCCCATGGCAAAGAAGCCACACCCTTGAGATGCACCATTTGGAGTTCTGCTGTCTTTATAGCTTGAGTCCATGTGGTACAAAGGCAAGGCCTGGCAAGTTGAGAGGAAAATACAGGAAGGCCTGTGGCATACCCAGAAGGGCCACAACCCTGCCTAAGTTTCTGAGCATAACTGTGTTGTTGAAAGAACAGCAGAGAGTTACTCATATCTCAGGCAGTCCTGAGAGGATAGTTTCAAATAGATCCTAAATTCCGTGGCACTGATAAAGCAGGCCAAAATTTGCTTCAGGTTTTTATTTTTCTTCCACCTTGGCAGCTTTCTTCTCCTTAAAGAGATACTGAGAAAATCTGTGTAAGTTGCTGCAGAGCAGACAGACGACATTCTGCTCTTTTTGTTTGCTTATTCCTTCTGGACTACGCCAAAAAAAGATGTGGAACTTGTTACTTTGCAAATTCTTCCCTGAGAAAGCACTTGACTGATGCTGAAATATGACTACTTGGCTTCCTAGGCTGTCAATTCTGATTTACCAGTTCTGTGCTCTCGGTTCAATTCTATAAGCAAAGGGAGCAGTAATAAAGGTAGTAGCACAATTACAGTGAAGCTGAGGGTGGCTTTAGGATAGGATCACATTCCACATACAGTAGTCAGTCTGACTTCTTGGTAGAGGAATTCCTAGGAAAAGAAGGAGTTGCTGTTTATCTGCCTTTCTTTCTGTAAGAAGACTGTTGGGGAAAAAGAGCTCTTTCTTCCCGTGCACCTCTGTTCTCATCACAGATGTTTGTGCCCTAGTGAATATTCTTCAGTGCTTTGATGATCTCAAAGGCTGCAGAGAGACGTCTTCCACTTCTCTGAGACTTTCCCACTAACAGATCTCTCTGTTAAGCTATTCTATGTCCCCATAGCTTCCTTTCCTTAACTACACTGATCCTACCTTCTCAGGCTGTGTGAAATCATTCCTTTTATATAAGATTTTTATTTTATATCTCATATAAGGAGGAGAAGGAGTTGCATGCATGCACTGTCCCATCTTCATTCTGTGGGTTTTTTTTGGACATACCCAGAGTCCGTTAATGTTGATATTGTTGTATTTGTATGTGGCATTTTTTAGCCACATTTATGTGCTCTTGGCCACACACCATGCGACTGCGGTGGTAAATGCATTATAAGACATAGACAGAGATGGAAGCAGGAGGATTAAAAAAAAAAAAAGTGAAATGGAACTGTAGATAGATTTGACATCTCAACATTTCCTTATCCCTCAGGAGACGCATGCATTATTTGTACATTTCCAGCAGTGTAGAAAATGCCTTTTCCAAATTCCCTGCATTGAAAGGGAGATAGTTTGATCAATGAGGGGGATCCCAACATAGTTTGTACAGATCAGACTTTCAGCTCTGAAACTTCTAAGCCACAAATATGTCATGTGTCTACAGTTATCATGCTTAAGAAGCAAACTGTGGCGCATTCTACCAGCTTCATATTGGATATAAAGGCCATATTACTGTCACCCAATCTAGAAATGATGAAGGCTCCAATCATTGAAGGGCACAATGTTAAAGGAGTCGGCAATCAGCCTCAACAGGCTGGATGATAAACACAGATATTTCTGTTTAGAAGGGAACTGTTTTGTGTTCAGACCTCTTGAGTTCCTCCAAGTCTCGAGATCTTGAACTTGAGTCTGCTGCAGTATGTGTCAGCAGGTCTTTCTGCTAACCCCAGAGTGCTTTGGATGGGCAATGCTAGCTTTGAAGCTGGCAAAAGTCTGAAAACTTTGCATAAAACAGGGCAGCTTCAAGCAGGAGTTAAATGCAGTCAACTGCAGCCCTTTTCCTGACAGCAGAATAGGACTAACCACCATTAGTCACAGCTGCAGAACAATTAATACATTTTTCCTTTGCTAACCAAATGCAGTTTGCAAGATTAAACCATACAAAAGGGTGGAGGGGTTTTAACACATGCCAGTTGTATTTGATTTCTCCAGATGGCAGCAAGTACAGAACGAGGCTGCATTTCTCGGTGTGAACATGAATCTCCATCTGCAGCCTCTATGCCACAAAGCCTGTGACTCATTCAACTGCTTTGCACTGGCTGGGCTACTGCTGGGTTTGCGTAACCATGTTCCCTCAGGACTGGGTCCCCAAGTGCTCCAACAGACAGGCCCAGATCTGCACATGGTTAAGTCAGAAGAAGGCAGATCTAAGCACATCAGGGATCTTTAACCAAATCTGACAACAGCCACTGAATTCAGGATTCAGTTTCTGTCCCTGAAAGCCTATCTATCTGCCCCAAAAGCTCTTAGAATAATGCCCAACACAATGGACTGACCTGCCTGCCCTCGTGTTTTATACTCAGATTGAAGAGCACTTTTTAAAGTTTTGAAACCGTTCTCATTCCCAGAAATGTGAATGAAGACAGGTCATGCCCATCTATACAGACTGACTACAGATGCCTTTCTCATCTCTTTTCTTCAGAAAACTGTGCTGGTCCTTCCAAGTTTTGTGCAGGTCACTACAGAAAGGAGATGTCCCCACAGTTTCTATGGCCTATGCTCTTTGAATGAGAGGCTTGCCTGCAAGAGGGATGAATGGTTTCATACAAGTAGAACCACCAGATATAGGCAGTGATATAACAGTTCTTCTAATGCATTTCCTAATACTCCTCTAACAAAAAGTACTGAAATAATAGTTCATAACCATGAATTTATGTGAGTGCAAGTCTCTATTCATGCAGGCGCGTCACTTCCATAGCCATTTGGACACCTGTCCCCATTTGTATGTTGATGAACTCTGCTGAAGTCAGACAGTGGAATCAATCAAACATCATCTGGTCTTCCAGCTCTACCCCGTCCAAGTTTTGTCTTTGGTCACCCATTCTCATAATACTCCTATTTTCCTTCCTCAGTGAGAAGTGATACTGTTTTTATTTGTGTGTGTTACTGTAGCTTGAAGGAGCCTATTCACATGTCTGTAATCCACAGAGGTAACTCAGGATGAAATAATATTTTTATTATCTAACCATCTGTGATGGGCAAAGGTAGAACAAAGGCATTAGCTAGAAGAAGAGTCTGAACCTCTGTCTTTTAGTACTAGCTTAGTCTTTAGACCTTGTTATCTCCATGGTAAATGGCAATCTCCGCATACTGGAGATATATCAATGAAGAGTTTTTAGGTTTTTCTATTCATGAGAGATACAAGTGGGAGAAACTTGACAGATATGCATTTATATGTTTGTGATATAGAAAGATTACCAGCTACCATGGACATAGCAGGCCTAAAACCCATGTGACTGCTGTCTAATGCCTGGCCTTTGCAAGTGCCAACCAACTACCATCATGAAAGGGGTGGACAACTAGGTATGGCTGTTGTCCCCCCTCTCTGCTCACTAGCTGGTGCAGAATAGAAAGTCACACTAATTTCCAATCTAAGAAGGACCAAAGCTACTTCTGGGTGCTACTAGGAGACTGCCAACACACATCACATGGCATGAGGGTTCAGATGGTGAGGGCTTTATTCTGTACACTGCTACAGAGGAACACAGTGCCTGTAGGAATTCATGCCTTGGTCGGTTTTACAAGGCTCTGAATATGTAAGACTGAATTTATAGAGTTTTCTTATTGCTGTTTTCTCAGCATAGTGGCTCCCTTTGTGAGAAGGAAGGCAAGCAAGCAACTAGAACATTAGAAAGTATTGTATTTATTGGGTCCTCTAGTCATCAAGAAAGTGGGAGGCAGAAGAAAAGAATTCTCTTAGGAGAGATACAGATTAGACTTTGAGTCAGTCCTACAGCCAGCTGTTTTAAAAGCCCCAAAAGGGGCTTAACTATTTAAAAATGATTTAGCTGGTGAAACTCTGCCATATGAATTACTTGGTGGAATTAAGGAGACTAGAATGATGAGGAAGGAGTGAGGGGCTTTATCGACTCAGCACTAAATGTTCAGCTGAAAAAGGGAGGGCAGGCAAGACAGCTCATAGATGCCTGTGATTTCCAAGCGATCCATGAATGTTTATTGGGACGTCATGTCTCTGACCCTGGAATGGGATGCAAGCCAATCTGTATAAAAAGATACTCTTATATTCTGGGCATAGTTTTGCGGTGAGCAGAATCTGCTGTATGTATATTTTATGTTTCAGGTTGCAGAGCCCTGTGTGGGAGTTTTATATAATGTCTTTCAATATTTATTTGGTTAAACTTTACGATTATGATCCTTAAAGAAAATGATTCTCAGATGCTGGATCCTGCGTGTATAATTTGAATGAGATTATGCACACACACAGAGACAATCTCTTACTCGTATACAACAGCCACTCTATCATGTATGCTTCTCCAGCCCTCCACTTCTACATATCTCCAATAACATATTTATCCTCAAAGTCCCCATATGGGTACACCAGTGACAGTCTCCCCACGGCAGAGTGACACACTGACACATTGGCCTAGATGGAGACAGTGCCTACAGTTAAGTGACTCCCTGGGGTCCTTGTGGTTAGTGAAGACAAACTGGTATGTCCAGAAGGTGTCTAAACCCACCAAAGACCTGAACTGCCTGTGGAAGGCAGAACCTTGCAGGAATTTTTACTGGTTCCCTGCAAAACC
>NW_008825072.1:647359-680329 GCF_000699105.1 Pygoscelis adeliae
TCCAGACAAAGTTAAAGTCACCACTATAAGTGAATTTATTTTCCCGATTTCTTTGCATCTTTGTCTTCTCTTCAAGGATCCCCATCCATGAGTCTGATTTGTATCAGGGAACACGTGTGCTATTGCCTCATTTCATACAACTTTTCTAGAGCACTTCAGAAGACAAATGAAAGGTGTCTACAGTTTAAAAAACAACAGTTCAAACTGGAAAGATTAAGGTAGGAGAGGGACTGTGTGGGCTGACAGGATGGGGGCTGGGAAAACACAGCCACTGGTAGAACAATAATTTATCTAAATACCTACTCTTCTGTACATTTCAGTGCAGTGGGAAGAGCGATGTTTTCCAACACAAAAGAAGATCCTTTGCTTCTTAAGCATTCCAGACCACAGAAACTGGAACAATTTGCTGGTAGAATGATGGCCAAAGGGATCCAAGAGTCCTCCATCAGTAATGTAGAGACACCAAACATATTCCAAACATTATTCTAGCATGTTAGTCTGCTCCCTGCTAGTTCTGCAGTTCAAAGCTGGTATAATCACAATGATGTTCATTGGGAAAAGCCTCCAGTGTTGTGCTTCATCCCACTGTCTCTTCCACGTGGAGGTCCCTGATTTCTGAGCTCTTCACAAATTATTTAAAGGAGGTTAAATTAATAAAAGTCTATTCTTCTACTTCTTTCTCCCATATATAAATATACGCAGAAGGTTAAAGGAGATTACTGTATGATTTTGGGTGCATGAACAATAAAACTGGCCAGCGCTTGAGAGATTAAACTGAGTATGGGCTGGGTTTGCTTGGTGGTGGTTGAATCAGCTCAGATGAATGATGAGACAAATGTGTGCCACACAGGCCACCAAAACTCGAGTGGCTTGGAACAAGCCAGGGCAGGCAAGCATGTGGGTCTAGTCACACTAGTGAGAACAATAATGTCTTTACTATTCACATGTAATCAAAGCAGCCAAAGATCTGTCAGCACAGTAGTTCTCATTAAACATAAGCATTTGCCAATGGTGAGTGGAACCTGGCATTTCCCAGCCAGAAATATGTGCACAGACAGTGTGTGTTGCACACACACACGCACACTCAGCCTGAGGCTTCTGGGAAGCATCAAGCCATACAGCTACTCGGTGCGGGCCCTTAAGACCAACATCTTTGGTTTGCAGATGGTTTACTGCACAATGAAGAATCTTCTGTAAAGTGTGGGCATAGTCAGTCCAGAGCTTCCAGGAAGCACTGAGCTGTGGGCACCAGAAATGGTTGGGATTTTCAGGTGTAATGGAGGTACGATCAGTTGATTTCCTTTAAGCGCTGCACAGTAGCTCTCTGCTCTTCCTGTTGGATAAGGAAATACTAGACAAATATCAAAAATCCTCAGATTCCACCAAAAATGACTGCCAAGTAGAAAACAAGCATATGTCTACGGAAAGACAGATGTAAAGTTACCTTAAGCTGTTGCACAGACACTAGGGACAGTGAAAAGAAAAGTTAGGCTCTAATCACTACTGTGCTGTGTTATGTTTCCTCTCGCATTCCCATCTGGGTAGGAGGGAGAAGGAGAAATCAAATACCCTGAAGTTGAGTTTAGGTCATCAGGAGACTTCAGGGTTAATGGGAACCATTATTGCTGAGATGCCAGGGAGAACTATTTCAGACCTATCAGCTCTGCCAAAAAGAGCAAAATCAATCAAACATTTGAGTTCCTGTGTAGGAAGTAAAAATAATTATTCTGTTATTTATTACTGTAAAAAAGTTTCATTTCAGCCAAAATGTCTGAAAAAAAAGCATTCAAATTTTATGCGTTTGTGGCTTTAGGAGGATTTTAGTTGGATGGTTTAAATGAGTCCCTGTGTGTGTGTGTAAATGTCACAACATGCCAAATAAACAAGGGTCTGAGGAGTCTGAATACAGCTGCATTTGAACTTTGGGAAAAATCAGATTCATGGCCTGGTTGTATTTTGGCATAACAAACCGAGCCAAAGCCTTTACCCAAACACACCCAGGACTGTGAAAAGTTCAACCCTGCATCCAGTCTCTGCTTCCATGTCTGTTGCTGCCCTAAGCAAGCATGAAATGGGCTGCATAGGCTTTTTTTGTGTCACAGACGGACCAATATTTTCTGCTTCAATTTGGAAGTGCCTCTTGTTGCAGCTCCATAATTAGCTGTTTCTATAGCAGATGTCAAAAGCAAAATTAAAGAAGTTTATTTTCCATCCCGGACTGAGTACTTCCTGAGAAAAACAACTCTTTGTGAACATTTAAATCTGCATGGTGACCTGCATTGCTCCACTGGTAATGTTTTGTATTGCTAAGAGAGAAACCAGGAGCCGATTCCCAGTCTCATCTTTTCCTTCCCACGCCACTGGAAGCCAAGTGTTCTGCTGAGGCAGCAGGCTTGGACCTCCGGGGCACTGAGGGAGACCCTACACTGGTGCAGTTGATCAGAAAGCCACAACTTCAATCATCTGCTCAGCTGCTGTGCACATCCCAATGCTTAGCAGTGTCCCCTCTGGCTGATGATATGTCTCCCCATTTTTTCTTGCAGGGCTTTCCCTGTAGGAGCATTGTTTTTGCAGGCAGAACACCTCCAGCTGTTGCCAATGCTAGGATTTCACCTTCTACCAGAGTGGGCTAGAAAATGATTATTTCCCCACTAGTTTGCTGAACAGTCATACAGTTTAATAGAAAAATCACATCACAGCTATCAAATTCTGCAGAATGGTTCAATAAACATAGGTGACAACCCAATTCCCTGTTACTTCTATGGAGGGGTCTAAAATAACATATGTAGATCGTCTGGGCATCATCATTATTCTTTTAGATGATACTTCGCCACAAAAGCATTCAAAAAAATAAGCATGAGAGTTACTGTTTTCTCAGTTTTGGAAGATCACTGGGAATTGGCCCAAGATTGGATCTTACTTAAGGGAAGATTTCTCCAAAGGGAAGTTCCACATGAGACAAGTTCCCTAGAGATGGAAGAGCTCTTGGCTCTTGGCTGCTGCTTTTATGAGACGTATCTGGAGAGGCCACAGTGAGCTATAAAAGAGACCTTATCAGAGAATGCTTTACAAGGCTCATTTTCACAATGATGGCTACCTCCAAGGCTATGCAGTTGAAAGTGTGTATTCACCTCCTTGAAAATCAGGGCTGTCTTGACAATCTGCTCCAGTTCTGCATGCACTGATTTTTGGTTGTGTTATGGGTGACCCTTTATGCTCTGTTTAATGACTTTATGGGAATCTGGGAAAACGTCCAATCATTCATAGTTGAAATATTGCACTTTGGACTTGGTACCAATACAAGCAACCTTGTACTTTATAAAACTGACTGGGAACTGGTTTCCCACCCCTTTTACTCTTCCAAGAACTACAGCCACCACAATAAAGTAGCAGTAGAATTTATGATCATTTACAGTAAGCTGAAACAAAGCGCTTCTGGTATCCCATCCTTGGTGCTAGCTATTTTGCTTAAAGTGTTGAGGCTCCTATGAAACGCTTCATGCACAATTGCATGCCAGTATCTACCAGGCCTTTCAGACTCCTTTGACCTGCCCAGAAAGTAACAAAAATCTCTTTGCAGTTGCAAAATAACACATGTTAGCTCAGATCAAGTCACCCAGAAAGGCGGCACTGCTGACTCAAGGCCTATAAAGATTCTCTCTCAGTGATTTTTTTACTTCTTTGCCATCAGTATGTTTTATAAAAGTCACTTTTCATAGTAAGGCTCTTATACATCCAAATGAGCTCCTGACAAATGCAGAAGCAACTTTAAAGTAACCCGGACAGAGATGAAGGCAGGTGGTCTTTAATTTCAGAAAGAGCTGAGAGAGGGAGATCTTCCCAGCTTGAGTGATAGCTCTGCAATTTGAGTTAGGACAAACACAGCTCCCAGCCCATTGCGCCAGTATATGGACTGTTTTTAAAAGAAGGAGATGTTATGTCTGTCAACCTGCCCAGAAATCCTTTAGCTGGCAAAAGGAATCTGAAAGCGAGATTGTCAACAGCCAAAAAGGATTATTTTGCAAAGGCTTCAGGGGTGTTGGGACTGGGGAGGGGAGGAGAATTCCTAGAAAACATATCTGGGAAAACAGACTCGCCATTGACTTGTAACAAGAGCTTAATCTGCTGTAGTCAAGCATAAACGTGTGGATTCCCAGGGCTGTGGCTTGCTGGACAGAGAGTAGCCAAATGGAGGAAGTGTTGCCCATGGTGTTATTGTGTGTAAAATGGGAATAAGCATAGTATAAGCTATAGTATGTATGAGCCTGAATTATGTGGGGGAGGCAAACTCCCCTGCTGTAGCTCCTGTACTTTCTGCATTGGTATTGCAGTTCAGGAGCTTCTATCATAAGGACTCCACACTCCAGAAAAAGTCTGGTTGATTTGGTGTGTGAGTAGAAAAACTGGGAAGGGCCCATGACCCTAGAGAGCATCCTTTGGAAAGCACACCAGCATGAACCTTCCTGGTCCCACAGTCCCAGAAAGGACTTTTTATTCCTCCCCAGGCTCATAAGCCCTTCTCAGCCTAACTGGGGGTGATGGCTAGCACGAGTGTTAAAGGCTTGCCTTTGCCCTCTCAGAGGAGACAGGAGCGAGTACTGCTGAGGGTGGTCCCTGTGAGATGTCCCCTCATTACTGCAAACTACACACAAATAGTTTCATGCTGCTTGCAAAAGCACGACCAGTGCTGCCTAGGAGCAAGCAGTGGAGTTTAAACACATTTGACAGCTGCCTATAAGGCATGTCATTCATTTTACGAGTAATTGTAAAACAGGAAATTCAAGAGAGATGCCTATGACAGTCTGTGGAAGTAAAAATACAAAATGCAGAGGTTCAATAGATTGTTCTGGGAGTTTCTCTCAATAAAGATTTCCTTTAGATGTTTATGGATAATATGCCTTCTGTGCCACACACAGATCTCACAGCTCAGCACTGATCAAATAAGCCTTTTCTCTCAGCAGTGCTTTCCATTGCCACCATGGCAAGCATGGGGTGAGGAGCTTCATGATTAGTTATCCAAAAATGAGGAAACTCAGGCACTGAGCGGTGAAGAGCCCCAGGTCACAAGGGGATCAAGAGCAGTGCTGGATCTGCAACACAAGCACCTGACATAAACAATATAATTCAGTGTTTCCCAAAATACTCTGTGATTCTAGGTATGGAGAGGTAAGAGGAATGGGTGAAAACAGAAAGGTCTCTTAAGACCTCCTTTAGAGACTCATAGTCTCAGATCCTCAGAAAGAAGTGGCTGTCTAAATACACCTGAAGTGAAGCACCTAAGGCCCTGGCTAATAACTTTATGAAGATATTCTTGAAAAAGGAAGGCATAATCTATGATGGTACATCTATTGCATATTTGCTTATATCTATCCTGTAGAGTTTAAACACCATCTACTATAGTATATACAGTAGAAAAAACCTGTAACAGATGTAGCAATAATAAGGCAGCAATGGTACCCTGAGTTTGCAGAGGGCCTGAAACAGTAGCTCCAAATTGCTCCTTGCCCTCAGGGCTTCCTTTTTATTGGTTTCACCACTTAAAGCATAAAAAGAAGCCCATGATGAAGTGCTACAAAAGCTGCCTTTGCTGAATTTACATATTCAGGGGGAGGGGGAAGTGCTTTCACCTTTTTTTGAAGGAGGCTCAGTTTTCAAAACTTTGAGAAAAACTTGTCTCTTAAATCATGCTGTCTCTCCAACACACAATTATGAACAGACCATGCAGGCTGTTTTTTTTCCTCTGTATCTATCCATTTTTGAAGTCTGCTCTGCTAGTTCTGAGATCATTCTTTGAAAACTGTTGTCATTAGCTTCAGAGTTAAATAACCTGAAAGTGAAATGGAGTGGCCAAAATTGACTGATTTTATTTTTCTTGTTTCACCAAATGACCCACACCACTATGATTTGGTCTGACAAAATACAATTCTCTCCCTCCCTCTCCTAATTTCTCCTTGTGACCACTGGGGGGGGGGAAAGCCATTCTTCGTGCAGGTCTGACTGATAGGCTCACCTGCAAGTGATCTCATCTTTCTATAGCTGATTTGAAAGCAATATGTTTAATCCAGAAATGCTGTTTGTTCATGGTCCTTCTATAGTACACAGAGATAGTTTTTACTAACAAATCTCTCTGCAAAAGCAAGCAACATCCTAGAAACTTGCTCTGACTGCTGTATAGACACACAGGAACATGTAGATTTTTCTTGGCAAAACTAACCCATGGCTCTGACATAGTAAAAACAAAAGTCGTAACAACATATTAGAGGGCAGGAAAACTCAGAAAAAAATTCTTACACTTCTTGACATGATTTTTTGCTTTAAAAAGCCTTACTCAGAAAGCATGCTAGTAATTTTGCATTTGCACATTATTCTTCGTTGAAACATGTTTGTTAAAAAAAACACTGTTAACCAAAAAAAAAAAGAACATCCACTATTTAAAATTGCCACCAGTCTTTAGTGGACTTTTCCATTGGCTTTGTCTTAGAGAAAGCAAACATTTGACTTGAGGGGTTATAAGGCAAATGAAGAGTTGTTACCCTTCCTCTCTCAGGAATGGAGCCCTCAGGTTGGTCAAGCTTTTGTTTTGGAAACCAAGGGCCCTCGTAAAATTTCTCTCTCTTAAAAAACTCCCTCGTCGTCTAGCAGTGCCCTTCTCAGTGAATCCTGCAGGTGGACACACTTGGCCTCTTTCAGGATAATTTGTGTGTAAATACTAGGGTTCATTCCAAAACTAGGGGACACTTTGAAACAATGTTGTGATGAAAAGAAAAAGAACAAAAGCTGTTTTGAATAATTCAGTCCACAAGACATTTTAGATTTCCCATGGTACCTAAAGCATCTTCATGGGGCAGGCAGACATCACAAAGAACTAGGGGAGATCCACATTTATCTGAATGGCAGCTGGAAGCACAAGTATACCTTATGGCACTAGACACAGTTACATAGCTGAATCCTATTGAGACCCACTGAGTATCATGGTCACATTTTTTTTTAATTAAAAAAATAGGCTTGGTAAAGCCCTTTCACTTGCTTAGAAGGAATCTGCCCGATTCCTTCCTGAGGAGTTGACAGTTTCTCTTCCCTTTCTTTAGCCTTCAATTTTCATTAGCACTGTTACATGGAAGGAGTAACAAAACTGCCTTAAATAAAGCACAAGGGGGTGCCAAAATGAGTGCCTTCATTAGCAGGCTGTTTATAACAAAAGGGCATGTTAAACACAAATCTGCCCTGCGGATAATTTGTTAAACTGCTCCTGTGGTCAGAAGTGTGGTCAGGCAGTAATGTCCTGGTGCAGTTAATCACCCATCAGCAGACACCTGTAATGTCTTCTGGAAAGGAGGCCTTCGTGGTACAAGATGGCACAGGGAAATGGGAAAGTAAGACAGGTTTCAGCAGCACTGGAAAGAAGAGAGACTTTCTGAGAGACTGTAGGGCTGTTATAAATCACATAACATGACAGCTGCTCTTCAGTTATGGTTTCAGTATTTCATCACAGTGGCATAAGCCATACTGTAGAAACAGCTCTTTGTTCCCCCTGCTAGTGGCTTGTTCATGTTATAGATTTTAGCTTCATCCAGCTTCTAGCTGAGGGACTTAGAACCAGTTACAAAGGGACAAAAATAGAGCAGAAGCAGCTAAAACAGGATTTAGGTGCTAAGTCCAAAACTGCAGTCCAAAAACTCTACAGGCACCTAAACCTGTAGGTTTTTAGAACTTGGCAGTCTCCTCTTTAGATTTGGCAGTTTCCCATACACCTGCAGTTTTGCTACAGCCCAACACCACTTCTCTCTTGCCCTTTGGCCCCATCAGTCTTGGATTCCCCTCTGCAAAGCTTCAGCAGAAGAGAAGGGTGCCCCACAGCAAGGTTGAAGGTCTCCTGAGGAACCTCTTGGGTGAGGAGGTGACTTACGTGCTGGTGTTTTCTTTTAAAATAAAAAAGAGAGAGCCCTGATGAGATTTGCTGGAGAACAGAAGTTAATGTCTCTCCTTATGAGGAGATCCTGAGACCTATCTGTCCCATGGCCAAGTTTTGGAGTGGGGCAGGAAATCAAATACTTCTTACTAGTAGTGCCCTACTAGAAGGAAGATTTTGGGGTAGATTTGAGGATCTTTCAGCCCTGGGGGATTGAATTCTGTGATGGGAAGAAGACATTTAAAAAGTGGGTAGGTGTAAAAGGACTTCACTGACTCCAGCACATCCCAGGAAACTGAGAATCAGCCTTCAGATTTGGAAGGACTCTTCTCAGCTGCACGGCAGGAGTCAGTTTGCTACTATCCCTCACTCTGTTTGTGGGCATAGACCTCTGTTCCTTGATGGGAGGAAAGACTGGCAGACAGAAGGTAGTTTAGAAGACTGCCAGAGTAAGAAGACAGAGAAGAACAATGCAAATGTTGTTCATTCTTCATACTAGCAAGAGAGTGAGGTTTTTGTCTTTCAAAATACCTGAAGAAACAGATGTTATACTTGCTCCCCATGTCAACATTTGACTTAGACAAATCAGAGAAGGTTTCTGATGTGTTCTTTCCAGCAGGGAAGACACTGCAGCTGCTCCAGCTTATTCTGGACTTTACGCCCGAAGTAGGATCAGCTACTGTTTGCGGTAAGGCAACAAAAGTTACTTTCAGCTTCTCCCCAGGATGAGTTTTCTTACTCTTCATCCCCTTTTTCAGAACAAAAAAGCTACTTAGAGAAATATTAATAACAGTTGTTTAAAGAAAAAGCTATTTGAGCTGTTACATAAATTGCGTAAGCCACTGCATGATTTCAAAATCACATTATTTGCCTTATTTGAAGGCATAACACTTTTTCTCTCAAATGAAAATGTCAGAACACAGCAGAAGTGGCTCAGAAGAGCCTGAATATAACATCAGCTGTGCTTTCTTCCTCCCTCTCAATTCTGAACAAATATAGCCACTATTTTCAATAGGGTTAAGTATGCAGAGGCTAGGCCAGGTTGCAAGCAGACCTAACTTCTCATTCATGCATCAAGGAGAAAAAGAAAGCATTGTATCCTGAAGCCTTCAAAGTGAAAAAGCACTTCAGGCTTGGACTTTGCACAGCCACCTGCTTCTATTAGCTGTAAGGAAAAAAAAGGCAGGTTCGCATAATGTTTTTCACTGCAAACACTATCCGCCTAAATATGGCAAGTACTCACTCTCTGTGCTCTCTGTACACACCGCAGTGAGTTATTGGAGCTGAAAACCTCTCGCCAGTGATTGCACTTAATGACTCTTCTCTCACTTAAACAATTTACTGTATAAGGGTGTGAAACCATCTACTTTTATTCCTTGGAGAGCTATTGAATTCATTGTCATGACAAAGATTCCTTGCCTACATTGTAACAAAAGAGGAGGAAAGACAAAAGAGGAGATGCTACGATTAAAATGGACACACTACCTGGGTTCTTACAACTTTCCATCTCTCCTGGTAACTCCTGTCTCCTCAAACCCTTGGCACCCGGCATGTTCCTCACTATGCCCTCATGACATGATCTGATGACCTCTGGAACATCCTCTTCCCCATCAGTCCAGGAAAAGACAAGCCAAGGAAGAAGCACGGGAAGGAGTCCAAATGAGTGGCAATCCTGGAGCTCCTGGCTTCTTGAAAACTACTTGGATCTTCAGTAGAGCTAGGGTAAGAGCTGTTTCTATACCTTGGATCACTACATCTTCCTAAGAACTGGCTCTAAGACACAGTGTATGACAGGAATCTCCCAAAACATCACCACACGTTCTAAACTAAAAGATTAAAGCCAGAAGGCTATTCTTGTGTCCTCCATCCTCATGTGTTCAGTTTCACCCAGACACCTCTAAATGAAGTGTGAAGATTGAGATTAGCCCTAAGCACCCCTTTTCTGAGGAGACTAAACTCTCAGTCATAGATAACCAGGTGCCAAGAATCCAAAGCCTCCTCAAAGTGACAAAGATGATGTCCACGTGACTAAATGAACCACCCCAGGGTGTGGAATCTCCTCCGCTCCCTTCCACCTTTAGCTCTGCTGACCAAATATAACTTCGAGTAAGATACACCAGGGAGGCATCCAAGGTAGACAGTAGTCTGTCTCCATACTGCTACAAGGTGGTCCTGGAGCCTCAGTGACATGCCTTCAGGTATAAGGGATCTCTCATGTGCGAGGGGAAGGTGAGATGATAGAACAAACCCTTGTGACATACCGAGTTCATTAATTATCAGTTAATGATAATTAATGGAATGGCGGACAAACACCCAGTGTGTGGAGCTAAGAACATCTTAGTAGTACATCCGTCAGAACAGCTGCAGCTCAACCAACCTGAAGAAGACTTTTGCCTTGAGAATTAAATAATTTTCAGCAATAAAAGTGTGAGATCATGCAAAATAATGAGTATAGTTCAAGCAGCAGGTAGAAGCAGCTCTGGAGCATCCTGCTACTCCTGGTGAAGTCTTCCCCTCTGAGAGTCCCCAGACCACAGGCCGACATATGCCACCTCCCATATTCACCTGTCTCCTTTACCTATCAAAGCAGTGACTTTTATTTGCGATCAAGTCCTGTTTGAGTGACTTATTGTGAAGCTTTCTGCACTCACCACTCTACAAAGCCCATGATGACCCTAGAGGGGGGTTAAATGGATCCCTCCTTCCCTCTCCCATACAGTCAACACCTCACAGTGCTGACAGGGGATTCCTCTCCCTCTCATCCCATGGTGTGACCCACCTGTCCCTTCGCCCTTTGGATTGGTTCCAACAAGGGCTTTGGACAAGTTGCAAGGGAAGTGTTGGCTCAGTTCCTGTCCATGTTTAGGATCTCAGCCAACTTCTTGGATTCTGACTCCTGAGTCTTCCAAAACGTCAGGGGTTTGCCCTGCTCTCTCAGGCCCTGGCTGAGATGGAGAGCAGAGTATTGGCTCTGATAGAAAGCTCTGGCTAAAGACTGCCCTGAAATAAATGGGGCCAAAAAATTTCTAGCTTCCTCACCTGGCTGAAAGACTCCCCAAAGAACTAGTCTATTAAAATGCACTCTTTTTTCAGTTTTTGCTGTGCATGTTACTGAGAGTCCAGATTTCTTTCTGCTTTCCAGTTTGGTCTTTGTTGTTGTTATTGTTGTGTTTTAAAGGAGTCTGTTAGATATGAGAAACAGTATGTCTCAGCACACAGTGCCTGGCTCATAAGTGCATAGGGGTGCCAGGCCTGGGAACATCATTAGCAGAGTTGTTTAGAGAAAAGGGTTAGTTAACCACAAAACTGCTCTGCTGATAATTTGTTTAACTGCTCCCGTGGTCAGAAGTGTGGTCAGGCTCACAGCATCCAGGAGCTGTTAATCACCTGTCAGCGGGCTCTTGCAGCGTCTTCTGCAATTGCGGCCCTTGTCGTTTGAGGCCCTGTCAGCAAGGGAAATGAAAAGAGCAATATTCATAAAGCTTTCAAGAGAGAGAGCAGAGCTGTGGCTGAATTTCATCTGTGGTGTATCTCATCTGGGAGTGCATTTAATTTGCTAACAGAAACCCCAATTCTTATGGCAGTAAGGGATCGTGCAATCAGCATTATTTTGCAGCTGAATTTTTAATGAACTCATACAGCCTGTCTTTCTTTTTCTGTTACTCCACCCCGTCCCTTACAACTTCTGAACACGTGGGCCCATTTCAACCAAACTGGACACTTGGGAGAAGTCTCGTGCATATTAAGTTCCTACATTTCACAAAAATAGGGCAGATGATGGATAGAAGAAAGAGTGCTTAATGCCCCTCCTGGGAGAATACTTTCAGTGCAATCTCAGCTCTTATGTACCTGAGAGAACATCTATCTCCTGAGAGGAGTCCAAGTGTCCCAACTGCAAAAAAACTCAAGTTCGCATCTTATTAGAGACATCAGAGAACCCAGTGTTAGGACCCAGAGTCCCAGGCTCCTGGTCTGTTAGGACTGCTGTGGTTTTGCATTGAAGTAGGGCTGGGGGCTGAACCCAGATCTGATCTGCCACATGAGTCTCTGCACTGGAAAACAGTCTCTGCTCCACAGAGTTACAATCAGAAAGGAGATGTGGGCCAGAGCACACCAGCAACTGAGAAGTGGAAATGGCTGAGGACACTGCTGAGAGACATGCGAGTTTCATTAATCAGCCCTAGTGATTCAGGACAGGAAAGAAGATGCCGTGTTTGACAAGACTGTCACCATGAAGGTTCGCTCTGGGATGATCGAGCATAGAAGCACTTAAAAATATTGTGATCGAGTCATCTGCTCACTTCATTTTCTCAATAGTTTGTGCTTGATCCCATACCTAGGCACACCTCCAGTCCCCGACTCTCTCTAAATATCTGCCTTGCCAATTAAACATGGGGTATCCTGGAGTATAAGGATCCATATCGAGCATCCTCCTCCTTCTGCCCACTCCTTGCAAAACCAGCCCCAGTCTTCTCCAGATAACTCCCTCCACTCCAAACTCAGTACCTGACCTCCAGGCAAGGTCTCCTTGTCTGCCCGCACTGCCTGGTGGATCTCACTGCACTCCTTGCCTCAGTCCGTCTTCCAGAAGCTTCTGCATACCAGGTGCCACCAAGGCCTGTTCTCAAAACCCTTTATCCTGCCAACACCCACACAGAGACGTCTCCTCTTCCCCCTCTGTCACTGAGCCCTGTGGCTATCTTGCTTTAACCAGTGACTTTTGCTCTTCCTTGTGAAGCAACAGCACTGACACATTTTGTCCTTTCCCTTTTCTTCCATCTTAGGTTGTCATCCCACTTCACAGCAGGGATGGAAAGGGAGAGAGCGCCAAATTTTAGTCCATCCCCACATGTTCTGCACCATGGATCCTGGTCCTGTTGGTTCAGTGTGTTACGAAGGAGGAAAGTGGAGAAGGAAAGACACAAAGGCTGGAAGCAATTCCCCTGTGTTATTCTCATGCCCAATTTGTGACCTTCACTGTGGGGTGCCCCTTTCTTTAGGAATCACTTACCCAGGGTCACTAGATTCATTGCCTTTGGGGGGCTAGAGGAGTCCCACATGATCCCTCAGACAGATGTGCTGAAGAGCACAGCCACTTTACTGATGCCCAAACAGTCCTTATCAATGAGTCATTTGAACCAGAGCTGGGTCCTGCTCCCTCCCCTCAGCACTGGAAAACTTCTCAGTGCTATGCCTGCAAATCAGAGAGGGCAAAAAACAGTGCTGGCCATGAGAATTAAGAGCAGAGAGGGGAACTGCAGCTTTAAGTCTGTATTAGAGGTATGTTTTACCCTTTCCCTGAGGAAAAAGAGGAAAACATGAACGTACAAAGTAAATGCATATTTCCAAGAAAAATGCCATGTGATTAAGTGATAAGTTTTGACCACTTGGTGGTGGGTATTTCGTCACACAGGAAATTACTGTTAAGCGTCACTATGCACTAATTAAGCTTTATTTGCTCCGCATCACCTCATCGCACCCCGCAGCATGTGCACTGCCTTAACTCGGTCTCCGCACGTCCAGTTCTGGGCACACACACAGAACCGCTGTAATGCTGCTCCGTCTGCCGTGCGGAGCACTGCTCCCCGGCCATGCTGGCAGGCCATGCTGCACTGGGAGCTGCAGGCTCCGCTCCTCACCCCTACAGCCAGGACTTGAGTACATAAGAGCACCACCTCGCGTCTGTCCTAGAAAGAAATGCCCGGCTCCGCTGCTTTCTGCTGCGGCCTTTTGGGGCTGTGTTTTGCCAGATGATGTATGCATGTTTTTGAGAGCAAGCATAACCTTGTAAGGAGCAAATCCATGGCTCTCCTCTCCTGATAAGCACAGCTCTTCCTTTACATGGAGCAGATGAGGACTGTTTATTTAACCACTGTTTTACATAACACAGTAAAACAGTGTGTATAAAGGTGCAGGGGGACGTTTCGGGTTAGCAGCTTAGCTCGCCTTGACAGCAATCAGTCGGTGAAGTTTGCAGCAGCAATTCTGGCAACTACCTTGATCTCCGACTAAGGTGAGCTCATGTCAGTCATTGCTAGCTGCAATTTCCAAACCAGCTCCATCATGCTGCTTTACTGCATGAGCCTGCTGCAGCGGGAAAAGTGGGCCATATGTTTAGAAGTCACTGCAAAGCCCCAGTGAGCCCACGGGAATCGGTACGTTGATTTTGATGGGCTTTAGACTGGACTGTTATGCTCCAGCAGCCTGGTAAGGCAGAACAGTCATTTCAGCAAGGCTGTGCTCAGGCACATGAGGCAGTGTTAGTGAAGAGGATGAATCAAAGTGACAAGGAATAGATAGATGGAGAGTGACTTTGGGGGTAATTAGATATATCAGCGATGTGGGATTCAGACCAATACTCAGCGTGCACTGGAGACCCTCCCTGCTCCTCTGCATGGGGAAATCCTGTTTGTTTCCACCTGGATGCAGGTGTATCCCTGCTCTGGAGCTGGGGGCTGTGGTGAATGCAAGCCTCTGAGTGACTATTTATCCAGGCCAGACATAAGCTAGACAGTATCTATTGCTTACACTGCTCTGGAAGCTTCTGGACTTAATTTTCAGAACAGCCAGTAAGCAGAGTCATGGGAACCAGATCCAGTCCTGCTCTGGTGTGTTCCGAGACCATCAGGGACTTACAAGCCTCTCGGTTGATCTCCTACAAAACTGAGTCCATAAACCTCACCCAGAGTTGCCTGCAAGCAGGCCAAGAAGATGTGGGGAATGAGGCTAGGCCTTCAGAGCAGGGCTGGCTGGTTTTCTACTGGACTTCCTGCCAGTTACAACAATGGGACCCCAGGGGCTTCAGATGTTTTGCACCACAGTGTACATATAATATCATTTGGCCATGCCTTTCCATGCTGTATCTTGGTTAAGCCCAAATATTTCTGCCTACTCAGTACTCATGCTAACTACTAAATAAAAAGGACTGTTGCCAGCATGTAAAAGATATATGTAACATTGATCTGTCAAACCTGGACCCTGGCAAAGCTTTCTGAGACTGTAGACCAGAGCATATGCCTACAAGCATGGTTTCTGTTTCCTTGTTGCCAAGGGACTCATGTCTATCTTATTTAGTTTATTTGTGGGAAAGAAAAAAACGGTCAATAAACATAAAATGCAACAAAAGAAAATGCCAAACTAACTCTGACAGGCTTTCTTCATACCACTTCCTTTTGTAGAGAAACAGCATCTGTCCACTTAAATTAGAGCAAAATATTGAGAAGATGTTTCCTAATGAGCTGGCAAATAAAGATGCCAAAGGGGTGAGAGCTGAACTCTGGAGATGATATTAGCTTTTTCCCCCCAGTTCAAATTCAGTCTTTATTATTATTATTTTTGCTTCTTCTTTGCATTTCATTTGGCAATGGACTTTTACAAGAAGTAAGCTTTTTAGTGTTCTCCCTTCTGTGAACTCAGACTGAACACAGCCAAAATTAACTTCTCCCTGGGAGGTGAAGATAGAAGAAAAGGAAACTAATCTTCATTTCCTACCTCTGTCCCCCTGACATTCTATCCTTTATTTGCAAGGCCCTCACATCATCTGCATATAAGAAAGAGAAAGAAAATAATATATCAAATTGGAATCCACTGTCTGTAAATATTTATCCACTTTACAATGGCATTGCCATAAGTAGTTTGATTTCTCATCTACTCCAGATTGCACTGCTGTAGGAAAAGTAACCTCTTTAGCCCACCACTGAATTCTGTGATTCATCAGTGAAACAACAGGGTTTTGGAGGGTTCAAAGTATTTCCTTTCTAGTCTGACAATACAAAGAAAAAAAGGAGTTGTTTCTGAGGAGGGGCCAAAGGGGGGAGGGAGAGGTTTGCTGTTCAAAGCAAAGAATCTATTGAAAACAATGGAATAAATTGACTTTGATGATTTTTAGACATACACTTTAGAAGGTGTGTGCCTTTAGAAAGCAAAAAAAATACTTAACTAGCATTTAGTTAAAATACTAGTAAGTATCTCTTTTGCAATTAGGCACCTGGTAAGGAGAGGTAGGAAATTTTGTAGATTCTGCTGGGAAATGTTCTGACTTCCTAAGTATAACACTTCTGATTTTATAATGCAACTTTTCTTACAGGTTATCTTTCAAATGTAGACAATATAAGTCTGTCATATTTTTGTTTATGCTGCAGTCAGATATAAAGGTTGTAAATTTGTGTTGATCACAAACCTTGTCTAAAGCACGTGTGCACTTCCATGACACTGTTTATCTTTAGTGTTTGGCCAGTTGAGATAACACGGTGGTGTGTCAAACATGTGACATGTCTTATCTAGATACCATGAACACTTTTGTTGCAGGGACATGTTGACACAGCGCTTTTGAGTAGATGAAGACAACATGATGGCTCCACTTATGCTAAGGAACAAGATGAGTGTTCTTATGTTAATCCTCCCCCATGCCTAACACTATCAGCTTGAGCTTGCAGGGTGGAACTGCTCAGATGAATTCAGCAATAGAAATGTTAAAAAACAAACAGTCCTTATTTTGGGTATAAGAAGGATTTCATTTTGTTATTGTGGAATTAGAGAGAAAAAGGTAGCCAGTTCTTTTATATAGAAAACGTGTACCTGCATGGGAACTTGCCTTTGGGTTGTTCTTTTCCTTTGTTAAGAATAAAAGCACAGTATTTGAGAATGACAGGCTTAAGGACATTTGGAGTGAGAAAAATTAAGAAATACTGTTCTTAAGTTCTTTCTTGACCACTAGCACAAATCACAGCTGGCGCCTCACTAAACATCACATGACAAATTCTGTCATGCCTGTATACCTGACAAAACTACAGTATTTCAGGTCTGCATCCTTGCTTGGGGGACTCTACAGTCCCCTCTGCGTACCCTAGTGATATCCCTTGATGTACAAGGAAATCATAAAGGACAAAATTTAGCTGGAAAACTGCATTTTTGGGAGTGCAGGGAGAAATGTAATCTCAAAAAAATAGCTCTTTAAGAGCATGTCTACCCTGTGACATGGAAGAAAGCAGAGAAGGGCAGGAGTTGGTAGGGGTTTGAACTGGAAGTCCACTGAGCCCTGTGTGAAGGTATCAGATTAGGTCTGGAAGCACGACAGCCACATTTGTGGGATACCAATGCCAAGCTTCTCAGCTCCAAAGGCAGGACTGGAATGGGCTGATTTTTGGAGGTAACACTACAGAAACCAACCTAGGTCCAGCTGCCTCCCAGCCTCCCTCCTGTACAAACGATTTCAGGGGAGGTGAGGATTGCATGACAAATTCAATTAGAGATGAGCCTGAGGGGGAAAGAGGTTGTCAAAACAGATGATTAAAATGAACGCAGTTTGAAGCCAAGGGGAGTAACCAGCATTAAGTCGTGCCCACAAGCAAGGAAAAATAACGTGCTAGGAGCTACAAGGTAAAGTGGACGCATTTGTTTTTTTCATTGTGTTCCTTCAGTTTCTCATTTTCCTCCCCTCCCACTCTCTATAATGCTACTGCTTGGCTACACATTAAACACTTTGACGGTCACACAAAATCATCTAACATTTCCATGGCAGTGAAACACTAAAGCATAAACTGTTTATTTCTCCTGAAATTTGTAAGGAAAACAAACATTTTATAAGGCTCCAGTTCCCTCTGCCTTTTCCTCCCCTGTAGCCCCCAAAATTATTGCCAATGTAAAAGACGAAAGAGAAAATAGACCTTAAGTAAACAGAGTCATGAGTGTTATTTACTATCCGCTGGTTATATGCCAAGGAGATATCAACCAAGCAGACATTAGGAAAATATTTATCCAAGCATTAATATATTCTTTACACATGACACATTGCACATCATTATTTAGCTGGGCTGATAACACGGAAGCTTTACTAACAGCATATTTCTTCCTGTGCTTAGAAGTCTTTAAAGCATTTTTAAGCCTAGCAGTAAATCACAGCCTGGTTTGCAGATATATTCTGTATACACATGCATATTCCGCTTCGGCCCTTCTAATCACATGGCTGAACGTCCATGTCTTTTCTTCCTTGGTACTGGAATGTCATTTTTGTCATTGAAAAAGGAAAAGCAAAACAATCAATGTCTGCCACATCCAAAGTTCCTACTAAGATTCCCAGCTGCATCCATCTCCACTGCTTAATGAGGGGACTGATCAGGCGAAGCAGATCAGATAATACAAGAACTAAGACAAATCTGAAGAGACTCCTGAACAAATCAAGAAAGCCTTTAAAATGTCTAAAGTACTCTACTGTTCCAGGGCTGGGAAGTGGTGGGCTTATCCTGGTGATCTGTCAATATGTCTGTCCCTAGGACAAAACCCAAGAATTCTTATTTTTGGTCTTATTCTTTTTTTTTTTTTCCTAAGTTTGGCAGATGAAAATGTTTGGATAGTTCCCATCTGTCCTAGACAAGGAGAGGAACCTTTGGCTGTTCAGACTGTTCCTGTGTAATAAATACCAATTCCTAAATAAAAGAATTAAAGCAAACCTGATCATATTGATTGGAAATGGCATTAATGGGCACAGAATTAGAGGCATGGATTTCTTAACTGTTTAGTCAGCATAAAAGATGTGGGACCCACTGTCCAGAGGACACCATGGACTGAGTTCTGAAGGGGAGGAAGAAGAGGGACAAAGCATGGACGTGGATGGATCAGAGAGTGGGCCCCTAAGTTTCCTTGCATCAGACCTCACACCAACCCCACCAGGACTTTGAGCCCTTTACAGTGTTGTTTTCAGCAACAAGCCTAGGGGAAAGACAAAGGTGTGGACACAGGGCGTCCCATAACTCAGCACTGATCTGAAACATTTCTTCGTACTTCTCGATAATACCATTTAGCCAACCCTTTCTCTAAGCATTAACAAAACATTAAAAGACTCCAGATCTTACTGTGCCCATTTTATATGGAAAGCTGGAGCCTGGAGAACTTTAGTGACACCGCCAGAGTTGGTGACGCTCTCAGGAACAGAAACTGAGTCGTGACTCCTCTTGTCCTGTCTGAACTCCCAGGCCCTCATCAAAGAGCCTGGACAGTCTTTGCAGCTACAGATTTGTGCAGCGATCCACAGGGACTCGTAAAGGCTAAAGCTGCCTTTAAAAATGACTTCTTAGGCATGCAAAGGCATAAAGTTAAAACTTTCTGAGATAAGTTGTAACTTACAGCTCCAGCACATGCCTGCCTACTAATCCATCTTTTCAGTGAAAAACGTCACAAGGAATTGCAGTCATTCTCTTTATAACAGCAAGATCCGCAGGCCACTCAGCCCAACGGCATCCCGCTTTCACTTAGTTAGGGATTTGTCATGCTCTCTGACAAAGGGTTGACTTAATAATGTTCTAATAATTTATCGTGTTAAGAAGAGAAATAAAGAAGGGAATTGTTAACACAGTGAGATTTCCCACACACACTTAAAGGTTTGAAACCTGGGTCCTGCTACCTCTCTGTGCCATTGGTTGATGACACATGTAATGACTTGCATCTGGGACATGATTTTCCAGCTCTTGAATCAAAAGGGAAACTTCAAACCCCCCAAAATCTCTAAGACTCCTGAAGTGAGTGAATTTTTCCGATCAGGCTTATGACTCTTCGTTTGCAGTTTACCAATAATAGCACACTCCAGCCGCACATTTGACAGAAAGGGAAGGGGAAAAAAATGTCTGCACATTATTTCCCAATGAGAAATTCTAGAAGAGATAAGAACATTTCAGAAATAACTGATAAGCTACATCCTGCTGGTGTTTGTTTTTATTTATATTAATGGATTAGCTGAGCTGAATCAAGGATTCAGGGTGAGGAATGTCTCCAAGATGAAGGGGAAGACAGCGTTCATGTGAGTGGTGTTCCACTGGCAGAACGGACTGAACATTGCCTGTTCATTTAATGGCAAGAGTAAGGTTTGTTTAAGGAAGTGAGGCTTCATCTCATAAATTCATAGATTTATTTTTAAGCCCAGATGGGATTATTATCCTCGGACTGGTCTCCTGTGTGGCAAAGATTTTCAGCAGCACCTGCCTCAAGCCCATAACTTCTGTTTGAGTTGTAACACCTCTCTTAGGACTGTCAGCAGTCTGGATTGAGATACTCCAAATGACAGAGACTGCACCTTCTCGCAGAAAATTTCTTCCATTTCAATGCAACATTAATAGTCTAGCAAGATTCGTAACTTGTACTTGAATTACAGGTGGCAATAACAATACTCCAGCATGGTCTATTTAGTTTGTTTAGAAAGTCTGCTACCATGTGTTTTGCTAGTATCTTTCCCATGCTTAAGCTGACACCAGTTAATTTTGTTTCCTACATACCTCTGGGATATACATCTCTAGCCTAACTGGTGGAAAATTGGTTGTTGATGCTCAGGAAATAACCGATTTTCCATCTATTATAATGTGGCCTTTCTGAAAGTATACGCTGCTGATATACAAACCACTGATTACAGTTTTTAGTTAACAAATGGGTTTTGTCAATTGCCCCAGGCACTGCCTAACAAAGTTGTGCTTAACGGCTAAGAAGACCGATTTCTTTGGGGATATTGCTTAAATGGAGCACAGATCTAGCGTACACAACAGTTGCTATTCATCAGGCACTGGGAAAAAAAAGCCTGGCAGAAAGCCAGAAATGTAAAGCAGTCCTATAAGTTGGCAGAGTAGTTTATAATTACTGCTATTAAAATATACACACATGCATATATATATATATGCATACACATATGTGAGATTTGCTGAGATATAAAATGCCGATGCTAACTTCAGGGCAATATTTCTATGATGATTTCATTCCATGATTAAGTATTTCGGAAGGAAGATACAAGATATTAATTAAAGCAGAGGATAAATACCTTCTTAATTAGCTGATGAAATACAATTTGCATGGAAGTGAATTCTTTTTAATAACTGCTGAATGTGCCTAGGGCAATGTTTCAGCACGTCCCCAGCTTTTCCCTTCTGTCATCCTCAGGGAATTCTAAATAAATGTTTAGAGACTAATTCTGATCTTGCTCACTGTTTTTCTGAATTCATTTCACTTTGGTGGAATTACTCCGGTCTGAGAAATCAGAAGGGGAAATCAGGCCAGCTGATTTTGCTGCTTCTTCTTCCCCTTCCTCCTGCACAGCAGAGTGAAAAGAACTACTCAGACCAATGAAGGGATGAGATATCCTAGGTCTGAACACAGAAGGGAGCAAGAGAGATGATACTGAATGGGTGGGCTTTAATAATGACGATGCTATTATCATGTAAATCCTCTTTTGGGCCTGTTTGCTCACCCCCTTAGTTTTCTGACTCCATTACATATTCCCTGCTTAGACATATGCCAGCCCAGAAACTCTGAAGAAGGATATTCTTGCAGCTATGGAATTGCCAGTGGGTGAGAGATATCTTTGTTCATTTAGTTTTGCTATGTTTTGGTTTTGGTAGCATCTTTGCCTCATTTAACAGCCTGCAAGTAGTGCTAGCTTAATATGCAGATGCTGAATATTTTACTTTAACATCTATGATCAACATGTGGTCCCAGGTCATCTCTTTTCAGCACACTACTCAAACTCTGCTCTGAAGTTGGGATTATTCATTTCCTTGTGGCCTCTTCTGTGTCATTTATCACAAAAGAATCCAAGCATTTCATAAATGATGATGATAATGGGTTTATTTCCACAGCTTACTGGTGAGGAGTTTGGCTAGTGTCACGGCTGCTTTATGGGTGGGTAATGGATGCATAGATGTATTAAGATCCATGTTTCTCCCAAGCATGAGAAATACAAATGGCCTGTGATTTGATTTTTCAGCTGATAGTGCATCCTGGCTCATGGCATATGTTCTGACTACCTTTACCACAGGTAAAACTGTGAAAGCTCAGGACTTCCATAAACACAAGCTTTGCAAAGCCAGGACTCATCTAAATAACTTTTAATGAGAAACTGATTTAAGGATTTGCCCAGAGCCAGATCACAACATGGTATCATGTTCTGCCTCCTCCAGAACCACAGGCTGAGTTTTTGGCTGCACTTTTCTCATCCCTTTCTCACATTTGCACCTTCTCAGTCTTACAAGACCTCTGTATCAGCATGGCCAAAATAGGCATCTCTAAGTCTGTAGAGAAGACAATTGATGTCTTTACAGGTGGCATCTGCTGGTTTCCTGGATGTGGTCCAAGTTCCCATACTATGGAAATCCCACTCTGAATCTCTGACCTCATGAACATTTTGGAGTTTGCTTTCTCTTTCACTACTTCTTCCTTCTAATGCAAGTGGTGCCTGGCACCATGTAGGCAACAAAACTGTAGTTCTGGGTTTTTTTCTGACCTTCCCAGTTAGGGCTTTGCTGGCAGCAGAGGCAGATGTGTCCAGAAGATTACTTATTTCTATCTGCAGAGTGAGACTTTCCTGTGCACTAAAAAAATGACTAGAGTTTGGGGTTGGGAGGATTATGCATATAATCATCTGAGACAGTAAAGACTGTCATAAAAAGAGACTGAATTAATGTTTTCAGGGGCATTTGGCTTCATTATTAAACATCTAACAAAAGAAATACAGACTGCATTATCTGGATGGGACGGACTTCAGCCATCTAAACAAAGGCCAGATCAGCCAGCTCCACAAGTAAGTTGTCATCTCAGCAGAGTACATTAATAAAGGCAGTTTGCCCCTGGGACACGAGGTCTCTACTGACAGCTGAGGAATGGGAAAAGCCAGGTATTACAGGCCCTGTTCTAAGCTCATATATGAGTGAGGTGTTGTAAGTGGTCTCTTCTTCCTGTTCTTTCCAGAGATCTCCATTTTCCTCATTCTGTTCCCCCGACAGAAATTCAGAACAAAAGAGGAAATGGAAATGTCAAATTAGCTATTATTTCTTTCACCATGCTGTAACTAGAAGGGGGAAGTTTTACAGGGAGGGAGGAGATGGCAGAGGTATTCACAAGCCATCATGTGCCAGCTTCAAACAACAGCCCCCAAGTTTATGCTTTTCAGATTGTTTGAGATCAATATTTGTGAGTTTTACACAAGCAAAATAATGTATTATTTTTCCCCTCTACACACATTTTGGGAGTTTTTTCTTGTTTTCTTTTAGTGCAATAAGGTCAATGTTGGCACCCAATTTGTTAGTTTTCAACCCAAAGTTCAACTACATTACAAACAGGTGAAAACAGAGTTTTATAATAACAAGGTCTGGTCCACCCTAATAATACAGCTGTGTTCTTCGCCCTGACCTGTACTAACCACAGGGTAGGTGAAAGGCTGCCTTCCTCAAACAATATTGAAGGCACAAACACAACTTCAGCATTGCCATGCAGACCAAAATAGAATTCACAGCTGCCTCATTTTAAAAATCTCCCCACTGCAGGCACCAAAGCCTCAAGGCCAAATTTTCCCTGCATGCTTCTACCCTGGCACCAATATGCTCCCAGCATGGCAGAAAGCACAGTCCCTCTCACCAAGCAAATCTCTTCCACAGCCCAAGTTACACAGGTAACTGTGTAAGAGTTACACCTCTTTACTGGGTTACTAAACTTATTCTGGTTGTCTGTTCTGCTCTATTGCATCAGCAATTTCCTTTCAAAAGTCCAACATTTTTCCTTGGCTTCTTATTTAATTTTCCAAAGCATTTTCACCATGCTATCAGGAGAAACTTCTTACTGAATCCACCCGTCTTCCCTCTCTGGTGCTGCATTCCTACCTGTCGGGGACGGACAGGTGCTTTTGGACGCACTACAGACCCACAAAAAGCAGGAAATCCTCTGTCCAGCTGAGGATGAAAATAGTTACCTGCCTTGCCATTTGACCCCAAGTCCAGAGTAACACATGATTTTGGGAGGGGGAGGGGGACCCTCATACTGGTTTTTTAACAGATGTCATCTAAGGCAGGACCTTAGACTGACGTCACATGTGGATGACAACACAGCGCTTCTCAGGAAACATCTAATATAGCATGTAAGTGGGGGAATATTATTTATTTGTGTGATTTGTTTTTGAAGTGTGGGGGAAATGAAGGGGGAGAAGGCAAGGAGTCGTACTCAGAACTAGAGAGTTCAACATACGATTTCTACAAAGAAAAATGCTATTCTTTTTATGCCAGCACCTTTTAGTTGTAGGACTTAAAAGGGTTTGGGGTTCTTTGTTAACCATTTGGACTGATGCCCAACAGTTGTTTTCATTTATCCTTGACATTTTCAACTGCTCCCATTGAAGTGAGATAAAGTAGCAGAAAGAAAAATAAACGGGCTTTCTTTCTCCCCTCTTTCCCCAGCCGTTTGGGTCACTGTTCTGTCTTGTTTTATGGAGATCTGAACGGGTGCCGTACAAGCTGGCCGAGCAGACGTGGAGGGTGAGGCAGGAAGGACAGCCTGCGGTTGCGGCGAGGGGCTCGCAGCACTCAGGTGCACCTCCCAGCTCTGCTACAACCTTCCTGTGCTGTCTTTGCCAAGTCACTTCACCTCTCCATGCCTCAGTTCCTCATCTGAGAAAGAAGATACCACTCCTTTTTTCTCATCTTGTACCAGCTTTGTGTCTATAGACCGGAAGATTTTTCAGGCCAGGGTAATTTCTTACTACCTGTTTCTTGCCCTGCCTAAAACAATGGGCCTTTGGTCTGTGCGAACATTTAGTTAACAGAAAAATTTAGCTAATAACAAGAGTACTTGTCCAGATCTGCATGTCCTCTGGGTTTGCCTTAGCTTCCTCATGGCCAGAGCTGTTGGAACAGTTTTAATCACTCTGTGAATATACTAGACAGCTTTGAATCAAACCCAAACCCAAATTGAAAACTGATTTGAATTGTTATTTCTTTTCAAACCCAGAACTGAACCTATACTCTTACTTTGAAGACTATGTGGAACTCAAAAAACCCCCAACCAACAGAGCAAAACTTTCTCTCTAACTGGATGAGAACTCAATTAAAAAAATGACTGGTTTGAGTCCATAACAGATTTACATCCTTGATGAATTCAGTTCCCTGTTATTCATCATGTCATGTTAGCTGAAGTTATTAGGAAATCCACCATTATTTGTGTAAAAATTAATAATTCCTGAAAGCTTTAAAGACTTTGGCTTAAATGCTTACTTGGTAGAAACTTGTTATGAAGTTTCATGGTCACTTGTAGTCAGTCTTCCATTTAGAAATCTTTGGTCAACTAATTAGGGAGAAAACACAACTAATAAACAACTAAGAAACAACCTGTAGTGGGAAGCACTTCCCTGAAACCACCAAAAGAGATAAAAATAACAAAGGTCAGCCTGACAGAAATGGTGTTTGGATCTGATTTTCCAGCTCAGTTCTGGCTGCTGATGTGCCTAAGTTACTGTGCTTGGACTTGAGTTTCTCTCAGTTTTGGTTAAAAAAAAGGTAAAGAGGAGCTTGGGATGTTGCGTTCCAGACAGTGAGGTGAGCAGCAACAATAAAACCCAGACATGGGGCCAAAACGCTCCTGAGAATGAATCATACCAATGTCTTGCCATATCTCGAGAGATACAAATTTGCACCTTGCTCTGGACTGCTATGAAAAGCTGTCCCCTGTTAACAGAGGTGTGCAAGTTATCAGGTCATTCCTGTTGAGGAGCCAGAAGCAGCCCAGAACAAATGCTAGTCGTGCCTTGTTTATGGCTGGCCACGGAGGCCGGTCGTGCACCTTAATCGTGCTAGCTAGAACCCGTTGGAATTTCTTCCCTCAATTCAGTTACATTTTTTGACCAAGTCTTATGATCCAGCACAAAGTATACATTTTGTTTTGTCTTCTGGTTTTCTTAGTTTGACTTTGAAATGAAAAGTCCTGCAAAAATGAAGAATCCAAACATTTCACTTTGATTTTCATGAGGTGTTGGTGCTACTTACCAGTCAGTCTTGTGTATTTAGGTACAGTTTCTTTATGGACTTTGATCTCTGCAACTGCAGACAGCCACTGTCAGAAGCCAAAATCATTACAGATTATCTCACATACGAGACAGGTACGCACGCGACTGTGCTCTTCTTGGAAACCTTCTGCCTGCTGCTGTTTTCATAATCATAAAATCAAGGCCATCTTGAGTGAACAGCCTTGGTTTTGACTGGACAAAGAGAGAAAAGAAGAGAGAAGAAACAGGCCTGGGAAAAGCCCAGGTATGCCAAATGCCTGCAATTACCTGCCTCTGCCCTTCCTTTCGACATCTGTGAACAAGTAGTGATGAGTGACTGCAACGACTGGAATTATTAATCTACAGTTCAGATGAATTAATCCTATTTTAGCTGGAAAAAATGTTCCTAAACATCCAGGGCTAGGCCAGCAAAATTAAGCAAAAGTAGGAGAAGAAGGAAGAGGGGAAAACAGCCATTGCTCAAAAAATCCTCATATCTTCTTCATTCTTACTCTCACTCTTCCAGGGAACAACTTCAGTCCCAGCCCTATCTGAGCCTTCTGCAGCCACCAGAATAAGTGTCTGGATGATGTGACAAGGCAGCCAGCAGGTCAGGAGCAGTGAAGCAGATGTGTTCCTGTGCAGAGTATCTCGTGTGTAATATTTGAGATTTGTTCCCCTAGATGGGGCTGTAAAACACATTGCCCACCACATAGCAGGTAAAAAGAAGGAGCAGACTTCCTTTCTACAGGAGATGCTTATAGGACTGCCCTTTGTGAGCACCGTGATATAGTTAGTTTTGCCATGCCAGAAAAGAGATGCACAGAGCACATCTGTGCATGGTATGACAACCCCAATTCATGTTGCCTTTCCACTGGTGAAGAAAAAGAAATCTGAAACCGAAGGTGAATCCCTGCTCAGGTGTTGTTCATAGCTCAGATGGAAAAACAATCAGACAAGAACGTTCGAGATACTCTCTTTAGGAAATAGGAAGATTCCTAGAGGCAGTAACAGCTGTCTGCCTCCTAAGGAAGTCACAGCCATTCATGAAAACATAAAGTCCATCTTCCCTCCATATCCTTCCCTCCCACACCCCCAGCTTCATGGCAGCTCTGCCAAATCTCTGCTACCTACAGGGCTGACATGGCCAGACCCAAGGCGCCGCGCATGCAGCCCAGTGACAGAGATAAGGCCAGTGGTGTTAGAGCAGATGTCTTCTGTCTCTCCGGCTCCTTTCCTTGTTTGTTGCTGTGACCCATAAGCTGTTTCCACTCCACTAAGTGACTGGTGAGTCACCGCAACTCACTGCCTTGGGAAGATACAGGCAGTATCAGGAGCACCGTGTGATCAAATGCACCCAGACACCTGATAAAATCCTCCCTCCTCCCTCTTTCCTCCTCATGGAGGTTCTGTAGGCAGTATCTCTTGCAGGCGTCTGCTTACGTGGCCGTGTTTGAAACCCTCTTCTGTGACACCTATGCGGAGAATGGCTGGCTTGGGTTAAGTCCTCTACAATAATTCTCTGGTCCTCCCCCTCTTCTGCTTTCAATGGTGAAGATGGGGTCAGTGACTTGTGAAAATAAGCCAAACCGGATCAGGTGATCATGTAGGATTAGGTGCGGTTCCCCACTGGGTGTCAAATCCCAGCACACCCACTGCTAGCCCATTATATTTTAATGGGAGGAGGATGATAAGTCAACACTTCAAAGGGAGAAAGAAGGCTGTGAAGAGCTTCCTGGATTCCTCTTTAAGGGGAAGAAAGAATCAGCCTTAATTGAAGTCACTTCTTATCTGTTTCCATCATTTTTGTTTCATGAAAGTGGGAGGTTAAAATGGACAAGAAGAATAGCACAGGAAGAGTCTGAAAGAGAAAACAGTTTTTTCCCTGTTGCTGCATGTCCCCTTTGTGATTTTCTTCCTTCGCCCTGCATGGATAAAATGACACAAACCTGCCAAAACCTGCACAGAGTCAGATTCTTATCTCCACCCCCCATTACCAGAGCTTTGTCCTTCGCAGTTTGCCAGACCCTGCACTCTGACTTTCGCCCATTTGCTCCTGTACCTGAAAGGAGAGTTAAGTGTTGACCTCTTTTGGATCTGCTGCCACCTAGACAGATGTAATTTGGCATTTATGTCATTGCTCTGGAAAACAGTTGCTGTTTTCGGCTCTTAGGTTGCACCTCAAGTAATTTTGCAAGGCCCTCAGCTGAGAAGGAAAAGCATTGGCTTTACCCATAGCAAAAGTAACAGCAAGAATTGCTGTTACTTGCAAGGATTACTTGCAAGGTTACTTGCAAGGGCAGAATTGCAAGGATTTATGTTGCACAAGTGTTTTCTCAAAGCCACGGAGGCTTTTTTTCACTGAGGGAAGAGGCATGTCTCTCTGAGTTTCCCAGTATGGGAAGTAAAATGAAGTTGCCAGTGAAGATGGAGTGGCAGTCGTAAAACTATGTAGTGAGAGGTAAATGTTGGCTTCTCCCCATACATAACCTTTATTGTGGCCTGCTCACACTTGTTCACACAACAAACCTGTCTCCACTAGGTTTTCACCTCAGGCCAGTTGCCTCATGACAGTGAACCCCAAAGAGGAACACGGTGTTTTCTTCTAGTGAAGGCACAGCCTGAACCTCTATGTTCCCTTCCTGACCTACTACCAGATACAACGGTCTGGGCAAGAAGAACAGGAGCAAAAAGCAAAGTAGGCAAAACCCTAAGGTCTGCCACAGACTAGCTTCAAGCTCATCACTTACTGTGTCAGTAAAGCATGGTTTGTTTGCCTTTTCTTCTTTTTTTTTTTGAAGAAAAACTCCCATTTCCTGTCCCTCTGGGGGAAATTTCTCCAAAGCCCATTGTTGGAGAAGCTGTTGCAAGAGGAACTACTTGGCATTGAAGCTGACCCTGATTTAACATCTGGAGCCAGATCCATGAACAACTATTATACCCTGAAGGTAACTGTTGCTGTCTTGTCATAGACACAGATGGTGAGATCATGCTGCTGTTTCTGCTGCACTATGTTTGGCAGAGGCATGAATTAAGAAATATTACAAAAGATATTTTTGTATCTCTAGTATCTTTTGCATCTCCCTCCATCATACACAGAAACCATGTATGTTCTACTTGGAAGAAACGTGAAAGTTAGGACCTGTAACTCCTGGGGAAAATGGGAATGGGAACAACATTCTGGTGTGAAGAAGGGGAACAGCATGACAAAAGGGTCTGGGTGAGGTGGATCAAGTGTGCAGTCAACATATAGCTCTCACAGAACTAGGAGATCACCTTGGTGAAAACTGAGGTCAGGAAACAAGAAGGCATCACTGACTACACTTCCAAACTAACATGGAATAACTAACTGAAGCACCACCTTCAGAAGCGGAGCTGGGTAAAGGAAAATCCAACAAAAATGTCAGAAGGATTTTAGGTTGGTGTCGCAAGGAAATGAAACTTGTGAGCCTGTCCTGTTTGTGTCTCTGTACATGACATGAAATACATGATAGTATTTCCCAATAATTTTTAAGTCTGTCTGCTTCTTCCAACCAAATTTAGGACAGATGTGGAAGAACAAAAAAATATGTTCTTGCCTATTTCTTGAACAGAGGTCACTGGGTAGAGGCAAATCACTCATAGAAGGACCGCATGGATATTTCCACCTTAACCATTGGAAAATCCACATTAGTGTGCCACCCTTGAAGCACAAATTCATAGCATGTCATTGGAAGTGATGCTCATGGCACAATATGTTTTAAACTAACACAGACTTAGATCATGAAACAAGTTCTCCGTAATGTCAGGGTTTTGCCCTTAGTGAAGATACCAAAAGGTCAGACTAGCCAAAGCCAGTTCCAGATAAATGTAAATGGAAAACATGATGAGTGAAAGCAACACAAAGTGAATCCTCGAGATCAGGGAAGACAAGCATAAAAATCCCCCAAACTGAGTAAAACGTGCAGTGGGAAAATATCCATCATTTCATTCCTACATACTTGGGTTACAAAACTGCACCAGGTTTTGTAATGTAAGAAGCCATATAGGATTGGATTGCATGCATTCACACACCCGGGTTACAGATACGCTACATACTGGTTAAAAACTCTACATTAGTCTTACAAACTCTTCCGTTTCTAGAAATGAACTGGTAAGAATGAAGCCACTCATTACCAGGACAGACTGGACACTCTACACACCTCCTAATCCAAGCTGTTGGTTTGTTTAAACACTTCTCATTGAGCAGCTTGACTGGAAATGGATATGTGAGCAGTTCCTTATAGCTGAGGAGACCTGACACTACTTTTCCAGTAACTCATTGGACTGAAATGGCTATTTGTGTGAAATCTAGGTGTTAGACTGGGAAAAAAAGGTATACAACTGTAAAATTATGTCTCCCTTTCCCTAAAAGGCATGTGCTGCTCAGTGTATCGTAGGTGTTGGGTGGGCAGGATTCATAGTGGCATGGAAGGAACAAAGGAAAATGAAAATGAAAATGAAAGAGGCAGAGTGTTCAGATATTAAATGATTCCATTTTATGCTGCTGATGCAATCTGAGCAAACCAGCAATTTCCTTTCAGCCTCTGTTTTATGAGCGATCCTATTCAAGCTTTGATAATAAAAGGAACACAGGTGGGTAATTAAGGAGGTGTGAAACACGAACGAATAGCCAGCTTTCTGCTAGTGCTTTTCGCAATGTGTTCTGGAAGGCTATCTGCATCGAAGTGCTGAGTGATTGAGTGACCTCACAGACTGACCTGGGGACTAATTTTCTTCCAAAACAGAACAAAACTCAAAAGGTTTCTGTAAAAATTTTGATCTAAAAATTGCTGACAGGCTTGCCATTCCAAGAACTGTTTAACAACACTACCTCACTTGTAATCACGCTTTTCATAGATCGCAGCAGAACACAAAGACAACCATACTGGGTCAAACCAAAGGTCCATCTAGCACAAGATGCATCTGGCAGTAGTCAGCAGTGGATGTTTAGTGAAGAGTGTAATAGGGCAAGTGTAGAGTAATCCTTCCCCTCGCATTGCCTCTCAGTTCTTCGTTTACCGACTTACTGGAGAGGTTGCATTTTAACCAGCAAGTTTAATAGCCTTCTGTGGAGCTCTCCTTCACAACTCAATGGGAATATATCATCTACACACCAACTTGAGCGCCACCCGTCTGAAAACTGGCAGAGGTAACTTCCATCTCCTTTGGTTATTTTTTTCGCTTTTGGTCTCCTGGGAGAAACTGAGTACTGCTTGCCTTCCGAGTGAGGTCCTGAAAGAGATATATATGCATATACTACCTAAATATTACATATGCACATAGGAAGAGAGAGTGCTAACTACTTTTTAAATTTTGTTGAGAAGGCTTACAATGAACAACATATTTAATCCATCTCAGACATCAATTTTCTTCCATATTAATTTTTCTAATATTCAACTCAGATAAATTTAATTTGAAAGTATTCCGAACCAACAAAAGTTTCACTTAGAAAACATTACAAAGAAATGAATTGAGAAATTTTTTTTGTCTTCCTGATATGAATGCCTTGTTAAACAAGCAGCAACATACCCATATAAAGCTGTCTTCCTCAAAAGATCAACCTCCTAAGTCTGCCAGAAAATCTTACGAAGGCCAAATACAGAGGACACGAGCAGCTATACTGAGTCACAAAAAGAGGTCCTTTGGTCCAGTACGCTGCCTTTTATAGCAGCCAGTAGTCAGTGTGCAAAGAAGCAAAAAAAGACGACTACTGTAAAGTTTCCCCTCTACCCTTCAAGCTCTCAGTAAGCAGCAGTTCATGGTCTTCTCAAGCAAGAGTTGCCTTTGGACAAATCATGTTTAACGGTCTGTGCTGAACTTCTGCTCTGCTAATGTGCCCAAACCCTTTTTAAGATGTTTATCCTTGATGTGTACAGCCAGGTGAATGATACGGGGCAGAAGCAGGCTGATAGATCACCCTCCACCTTTGGTTCCGGTGCTTTTTTCCTCATCCAATTAAACTCCCAGACAGTTCAGTTGTATGATGCCCATACACACTGCTAACAGAACATGGAGAGCTGCAGTTAAACATCAAGGAGGAGCTTCCCTACTTCTGGAAAGGGCAAGTTTGTTTAGTTCTTTTCTTTGGACTATTTTGGTCCATGTGAAAGCAAATCTAAGATCACTGGTGCTGCAGCTTACAGCCTCCCTAACCATTTCTCACATTCATGGACATCATGGGACCCAAGAAAAGAAAAAGGAAAGGAAGCCTGAGCATTTAGAGAGCTAGATCCTTAAAATTACTCCATATGCAGTTTCCATCTGACTTGTGGGGCTAAAAGGGTTTATCTCCTGTCAACTTCTGCCTGTATCACTGAACTTCCATGTTGTTTGCATGTTTTACTGGAAACCATGATCCAAACTCTGCTTTGATTCTTCCACTGTTATTTCAGGTTTGTATTTTGCTTTTCCGGGTTTTTTTGTTTGTTTTCCTAAAGACTACTTCAGGATGCAGCAAAGTTTCTGAGCCATAGAAATAAAGCTAGATTGCAAAGCTGATGTCTAGATGTTACTTCTGGGTGCAGTCTAACTTGCTGGCATCCTTTCCCAGGGATAAATTTGGAGGCCAGCTGATCATAGTCAGCTAAAAATTTGCTATCTGTTCTATCCCTCCTGTTCACGGCTTAGCAGTGATGGTTTTAAATGAGGAAGTCAAAGTTGTAATTAATCCAACCAGATCACAGTGATATATCCACAAGAAACACAACTTCAGAGTGCATATACACCGTTCCCAGAGATAATTATCAGGACTTCTAAAAATGCATGGATGTGTGTGTGTTTTGGTCTTTCTTCTTCACCCCAATCCTTGCAAACTGGCACCTCCTCCATTTCTGGAAAGGTCCTTCCTATAATGAAGTGAGTACAAGAATGCTGTTCCCATGCATGTCCTTCTTATCACCTAAAGTGTGGAAAGCTGGGTAATTACAAAGTGACCCCAATGGCTCCATAGAGAACTACAATCTTGAGATTAAGTCCATGTAGGAAGCCTGATACCAAATATCCAACTGCAGCACAGTAGAAACAAAATTCCCTACTGACTATCTCTGCACATAAAAGTGATTTAGATTGGTTCTCCCCATACATGAGTTCTCTGCTGGCCGTCTGAATCAATTAACAAAACAAATAATAGGTTGCAATGTTTTTCTTTCCAGCCAGGTTTGTGCTTTATATGAGTAAGCAGTTAAAACATACATCTTAAAATGTAAAATCCTGGAACCTCCGAGGTCCCTTAGCTGCCGAGTGAAAAGGAACCAGCAAAGCTCAT